>NW_024043372.1:29990826-30331821 GCF_014851395.1 Micropterus salmoides
TATCCTTTTATATACAGCTCCTTGCCCAGATTCCTTGTTGTCCCTCTGCACCTTTATTTGGGAGGGGCTGTCATTTTGAGGTAGGCATGAACAATCCAGGTCACAATACAAGGTAGCAGAAAAGCAGCTGTGGAATCATATATAAAGCATAGAGGTCAGCATATTGGATGTTCAAGATCTTAAAAGTTCACATTGTTGATTATGTGGGACAAGAAGTGCTCAAGTGATCAATTGTTTCAGATGTAGGATGTTTAGAGCAGTTACAATAGCCATCAAATGGTGAAAAACTTGTCAGCTGTGCAGTGCAAAAGTGACAGTGTGCAGGGGATTGGGCAGTTTCATCATTTTTTGTTACCACACAAATCCAGGGTTCAAACTCCCAGGTTGTGGACAATGGACAGTTTGCTGGATGGACACTGGTGAGGGTCACTGCTCTAGCAAGTCCTGCTGGTTATTTAGGGTGCCAGCCTGGAAGGCGATGGATTGCATGCCTTGTCGTGCATGGCCAGGTCAATAGTGACATCAGCAGTGGACAAAGATTGTGAGAAAACAGGCACAAAATATAAAAACAAAAGACAGTTGAGTTTGCTCAAAGCTGAGCAAAACTGTGAGGTGTGTGTTCTAGCACCATGTATCAGTTTATCCAATTTGTCTATAATTGGGCCTGTGGCCATTGTTTTTGGGAGCAGAGGGGGAAGTTGCTGTAGTTTTTGATGTCCACATGATTGCATCAACTTGTGGACAATCTGAGGTGCTCTGGTCGGGTGCCTTGGCAACATAGAGAGTGTTGATGAACTTTATACCATGTATTGATTATCACTCCTACCAGCAAAGACATGGAGATAAGGTTGAAAAACAGTGGAGTATTCCTTTAACAAGACTAAATTAAACCAAATGTCATTCAGAAGTTAACATACTTTAAATTTAATTTAAAGCTAATTTTGTAAATTCATTTTTAATAACACATTTTCTTTACATTTCATCCATTTTACTCATTAACATTTCAGTATCTCTTTATTCATTTAATTTGTTTTCGATATCCCTCCATGCCTTCCCTATTAAATTAAGAAATGATCAGCCAAATATATAACAACATGCCACTTTTGATGCTTGATGTTTGGATGACCAAAGATGTTGAAAAATCAATAATATTATCTATTAATTACTCGCTGAATTGCTACTTGCAGTAATGAATGCCACATTTTGTGAATTGTCTTTCTTTTTTAAATCTGTATTGCAACAATGTTCAATTTCTGTGTTAAGTGTGTGTGTGTGTGTGTATAGAGAGAGAGAGAGACTGTAAAATCAAGGTTGCTGTTCCCTTTTTATTGCTGGAAAATTTTTGCTGAAATAGAATTTACTCTGTAAATCATCATATAGTAATCCTGTTTGGACCTATTCTGAGAAAACCCTTTTCCTCCAGCTTCATTATGGAACCAGAGAAGACAATTAAATTTACTTTGGAAAGGGAGAATAGCACCCTAACTATTTACCTGTGGCTCTTCGTGGAAAATTAGGTGCTATTAAATAGAATTTTGGGGTAAAAAGGCAACAATTGAATGCATTAACCAGGCTCTCTAATTTATTTCTACTTAAATTGATAAACTATTTCTGAAATAATTCCAACAGTGAGTGCCCTTTGGAGTGTAGTTTCAGGAAGGGTTTATTATTGAGGATTTTTGAAATGTGAAATGTTTTTTTTTATCTGTCTACATACAGGTTGTGGACTCTCCTTAAACCTCAATGCATCTCTCACCATCATCAGCAAGTATTTCCTTGCCAAGCGGCCTTTAGCCAATGGACTGGCAATGGCCGGGAGTCCAGTGTTTCTATGTTGCCTGGCCCCTGTCAACCAATATTTACTGGTAAGGTTTGGTTGGAGAGGAAGTCTCCTCATCCTCGGGGGTCTGATGCTCAATTGCTGCGTTGCTGGGGCCCTGATGAGGCCTGTTATTCTGCCTTGTAAGCCAACACTTCGTGCACCGCAAGAAAAAGTGGAGGAGCAGCCAAATAACTGCAACACTAAGTTAAAAGGAAGCTGTATGAAGAAGTTCTTGGATTTGTCCTTCTTCAAGGATAGAGGCTTCATCATCTACCTCATTGGGAACGTCATGTTCATCTTCGGTGCCTATGCGCCCATTTTGTTCCTGTTAACATATGCTATTAAGCAAGGCATAGAGGAGTACTCCGCAGCCTATCTGCTCTCTATTATGGGCTTTGTGGACATGTTTGTTCGTCCTGGCACCGGCCTGCTAGCCAACAGCAAGTGGATCAGGCCCAGAATACAGTACTTCTTCAGCTTTGCCATGGTTTTTAATGGCATGTGCCACCTGCTGTGCCCACTGATAAAGAGCTATGCCTTCCTGGTGGTCTACACGGTATTTTCTGGCGTGGGTTTCGGCATGGTTTTCGCACTGATATTTGAATGTCTGATGGACCTGATGGGAACTCAACGCTTCCCCAGTGCTGTTGGATTGGTCACCATCATCGAGTGCTTCCCCATGCTACTTGGACCACCTGCTGCAGGTAAGTGTGCACACTGACCATAAACTATCCATTTAAAGACCTAACAGAATCAGTGTGACTCACTGAAAAAGCAAGACCTCTCAGCAAAGCACATTTCCATGTTTACCTGGATTGTTCAATTTGATAAGCCAGGCATAGGCACAAGTGTTTACTTTCAGCTCACTTTAGATTGCTTTATGCTGCTCCTTTCTGCCACTGAAGAGGAAGCGAATATTGTACGTCTGCAAACACACTTGGGGGGGAAAAAAAAAACTATTACCATTGCTACAGCAGAAATAAACAGCCAGTTTGGAGCAAACTATTTTGCAAACAATACAGTAAACCGCATTACAAAATAGAACTTCTTTCTTTCTCCCTTCGTGTGTTTCGTCTCTGTTTTAGTCATGGGCTGTGCATTATGTTGCAGTAGAGTTCAGTTGCCCGCTAGGGGGTCATTATAGAAAGACAGAGTAGGATTATCACTTGTGAATTAGGCTGTTTTGGGGTGCACGAATGGTACAATATGCTGCTACATCAGTACGCTGTACTGTCAAAAGGGCAGCAGAATCACATACTACTTGAAAACAGCTCATTTGTAGTCCAGCCGTTTCCGAAAACTAAATGTGCCTCATATAACGCTCGCCAAGCGGCTAGTCTGACACGCCCTCAAAAACACCAGTGGAAAAACACTGAGCTGCAGCACACACCTCTCCTCTCCCTTTCAAACATTAGCTACCCTCCAGGCAGTCAATGGACATAAAGTTGTTACTGTGATGTAGAGACAGAGCTCAGTTAAAACTTTATGGATTAAAGATATTTTTGTTACAGATTAATAACTCACCACTCTGAAATTCTTGCTCCAGTCTACAGGTGCTGGTCATATAATTAGAATATCATCAAAAAGTTGATTTATTTCAGTAATTCCACTCAAAAAGTGAAACTTGTATAATGTATACATTCATTCCATACAGACTGATATATTTCAAGTGTTCATTCCTTTTAATTTTGATGATTATAACTGACAACTAATGAAAACCCCAAAATCAGTAAGAATATTGTGAAAAGGTTCAATATTGAAGACACCTGGTGCCACTCTAATCAGCTAATTAACTCAAACACCTGCAAAGGCCTTTAAATGGTCTCTCAGTCTAGTTCTGTAGGCTACACAATCATGGGGAAGACAGCTAACTTGACAGCTGTCCAAAAGACGACCATTGACACCTTGCACAAGGAGGGCAAGACACAACAGGTCATTGCTAAAGAGGCTGGCTGTTCACAGAGCTCTGTGTCCAAGCACATTAATAGAGAGGCGAAGGGAAGGAAAGATGTGGTAGAAAAAAGTGTACAAGCAGTAGGGAAAACTGCACCCTGGAGAGGACTGTGAAACAAAACCCATTCAAAAATGTGGGGGAGATTCACAAAGAGTGGACTGCAGCTGGAGTCAGTGCTTCAAGAACCACCACGCACAGACGTATGCAAGACATGGGTTTCAGCTGTCCCATTCCTTGTGTCAAGCCAGTCTTGAACAAGACATAGCGTCAGAAGCGTCTCGCCTGGGCTAAAGACAAAAAGGACTGGACTGCTGCTGAGTGGTCCAAAGTTATGTTCTCTGATGAAAGTAAATTTTGCATTTCCTTTGGAAATCAAGGTCCCAGAGTCTGGAGGAAGAGAGGAGAGGCACAGAATCCACGTTGCTTGAAGTCCAGTGTAAAGTTTCCACAGTCAGTGATGGTTTGGGGTGCCATGTCATCTGCTGGTGTTGGTCCACTGTGTTTTCTGAGGTCCAAGGTCAACGCAGCCGTCTACCAGGAAGTTTTAGAGCACTTCATGCTTCCTGCTGCTGACCAACTTTATGGAGATGCAGATTTCATTTTCCAACAGGACTTGGCACCTGCACACAGTGCCAAAGCTACCAGTACCTGGTTTAAGGACCGTGGTATTTCCTGTTCTTAATTGGCCAGTAAACTCGCCTGACCTTAACCCTATAGAAAATCTATGGGCTATTGTGAAGAGGAAGATGCGATAGGCCAGACCCAACAATGCAGAAGAGATGAAGGCCACTATCAGAGCAACCTGGGCCCTCATAACACCTGAGCAGTGCCACAGACTGATCGACTCCATGCCACGCCGCATTGCTGCAGTAATTCAGGCAGAAGGAGCCCCAACTAAGTATTGAGTGCTGTACATGCTCATACTTTCCATCTTCATACTTTTCAGTTGGCCAACATTTCTAAAAATCCTTTTTTTTGTATTGGTCTTAAGTAATATTCTAATTTTCAGAGATACTGAATTTGGGATTTTCATTAGTTGTCAGTTTTAATCATCACAATTAAATGAAATAAACATTTGAAATATATCAGTCTGTGTGGAATGAATGAATATAATATCCAAGTTTCACTTTTTGAATGGAATTACTGAAATAAATCAACTTTTTGATGATATTCTAATTACATGACCAGCACCTGTATGTTGCCAAGCTAGTTGGCAACATGTGGCCTATAGCTGAATAGAAGTTGTTTACGGGCTTCTCGCTGACCTGCCCTTCTCTGCTTCTGATTGGCTAGTAGTCCTTAACTAGGAACTGCGCACGTGCAACTCCCAACAAAGATCATTTAGAGACAAGATGAATCACTCCATTGCTAAAAGGAAGCGTTCAACACAAGGTGAAAAGAGGAGCTGCAGCAATGTGCAGTATGAAAAAATATAGTGTTTTTTGAAAATTAAACCATGTAAGCCTGTTCTGGTACAACCCCTAAAAAGGATTTTAAACCTGAAAATGAGCATAATACCACCTCTTAAAGGATCATACTCCAGTGCTATGGCCCTATAAATAAAGATGTGGTGTTAACAAACTGTAAAAGGCTTACTGTTTACTGGTGCTGTGATTTACATCAGGCAGTGGCTGCCAAAATGCTCCCCACAAACTCAGGATTCATGTATATGAATGAATAGAGTGAAATGCACCAGTTTGGTCTGATTATCAGGCTAAAACAATGATGAACATGAAGTTTAATGCCTAGAGGGTGGCAAGGAATCAATAACAATCTACTGTATATACTATATAGTGAGTGTAGGGGTGAGAGGGAAGGGGCAGGGACTGAAGAGATGTCTTTTCTGTCTGTGACACAAAATGTTGAGTGATATTGCATTAAAGAAACAACAGACAAAATTAAAAATAGTCTCACAGAAGTTCCCCAATGTTACTTCCAGCCTGTGTGTCCTGTGCCATCATTGGATCTGGTAAATTTAGTAGTGGAGTCACACCACCTTGCTTATATATAGATAGCTCTCAGCTTTGTCAGAAATCGCAATGTTGTGAAGGGGAAAACCGTAGACGCCAGGCTGAAGTTGGGTTGATAATCACCAATTTTGTCACTCCAAACCAGGGATTTTCAAAGTCTGACTGTGGGTCCCCCTTTGGATAAAAATACAGACAACTGCGTGGCAAATTGGCATCTTTAAGATTGCCAAGTTAGCTATAAGCAATTTCTGTTTGCTGTGTATCCATGGATTTACAGTTCACTTGATTACTTTACTACTGAAGTCCACCTATTATTTAGATGGAATACTGTTGTCTATGTATATAGAGACCTAATTTCAATACAGCCAATTAAATCTTACATCAAGTAGTAACGTCAGCGTTTCACAACACAACACACTAGCCTCAGACTTTGAACAGCCCACATTAGCTTTCCTGCTGAGGTCTCCTTCTTATCTAACTTGCAAACATGAAACGCACATCTTGTCCTGCACCGTAGCTTTGTGAACGAGTGCACTGCACGCTAGATATCTAATGAGCCGCTCAGCTGCAGAACATAGAACAGCATGTAAACGTACCTGCAAATGTCACTTCAGTGGAACATTCTGCCCATGACATGATGTAGGCTAACAGCACATGTTTGTTTACTTGTTTACAAGTTTCTGTAACACCAGCACAGAGCGTTTTTAGAGCCCTAGGCGAAATCTGTTTAGGATTCTCCCCTCCCAAACGTTCAACATGAATATTTAAGACGGTATTAATCCATAAATTAAGTGACTCCCTTTCATATATGTTGTCAGTGGGTATTCGTGTCATGGGTTGGTCTCACTGTATTTGTTTTTATTTGTCAGCATCAAACTACAACTTTTGGACTCTTTCTGTTTACCAACCCATCAAATACAAGAAAAAGCTCCTTTTGATCTGATGACTTGTGTCTCCAGCAATGCGTCTGTCTCTGATAGAGCTTTAGATTGAAGTGTTGGACAGCTACCTTCATGGTCTAAATAACTGTGTAATCAAAAGGATATTGTTTATCCTCTCAGCTTTCTTGGCATTGTCAAGATTAGTGCATCCACAATAAAACATTCTTCTCTTGATTCAGTAAAAACAGAAGTGTGAAACCTAATGACAGTAATACTCTCTGATAAAGGAGCCATTGGGGAAAATGGTTTTTGAGTGACAATTTGTCATCGATAAGACTAATAGGAATTGAGGCCTTGCTGCTGGCACTAGAGCCTGTAACAGCTGCCAAAGCGGCTGGCAGGAAATAAGTTGTTCCAGTATGTAAATCTATTCATGCTTACTGCTGAGGTAACTACATTGTTGTGAAATTATACTAAAGACAATTTTTCACTGTGCTGCACGCATGCTGTGTAACGCATGCAGTAATCTTTTTACAGTCTAAATAAATTTTTCACATGTCAAAGACATTGACTAGTCGACCAATAGAAAATGTATCAGCAATTATTTTGATAATATATTTTTTCTTTTTCAAGAAAAAATATCAAAAAATACCCCAAATTCCCTAATTCCAGCTTTTCAATTGTAAGGATTTGCTGCTCATCTCTGTTTTATATAAATGTAGACTGAATGTCTTTTTGGATTGTTGGTCAGACAAAAAAAAAAAAAAATCAACTTGGGCTCTGGAAAACCATACCAGACATTTTCCCCAGTTTCAGACAAATGAAGACTTAACATAGCATGGTTTATTGAGCCCGGCTGAAGAGATACAGTGCTAGCATACAAGATGTGAACATATCGAATGCTAGCACCAAATCTGAAGCATAAAATCTTTTGGTCCCTTTTAAGTTTCTCTTTTCCCCCTAGTGCCTGTAGGTTTCCCTATTAGGTCATCTTTAGTTGGCCTTAACCTAGAACAACTAATCTATCTGATGTTTACACTCCAATTCTGCGTCATATTAGAATCTATTCTATCCCTGAGTTGCTCTAATCTGTGGAGCCAGTGAGTTCTTGTAGACATTCTTGTGAGACTCAACCTTGGAAGATTCCCAGACAACACCGATATCTGCTAGCTGATGATGCCTGAGCTACTGTCTCTACCTTATCAGTCTAACTGTTGTCTCCCTAATAAGGACAGTTACATGTGAGAAATAACTAGAACTGGAAAGTCAGTGAACATTTGTGGGGTCAGCTAATTGACTCTTAAGCTAGACCTGTCTTACCTTCCCCTGTTAGATCAATTAAGACACCTAAGAATATTCTTTAACAGGTTGCGATCAGGATACTCTATATCATACCATAGTCAAATGTACCCTACAGTAGGACGTGAAGTTTGCTGATGTCACACTAATTAACAAACAGCTGTGAACTTTTAAGTTGTACTCCAACTTGTTGGAAAACATATTTGTTCACAGTCACAGAATAAGGCTCTGTTTAGCCCATGTGAGGAATATTGTTAGTCATTACATTAACCACACACGCCATCTCCCACTCAAATCTTGCAACACGAACAGTACTTGTAGTTTCAGTCCGTTGAATAGCACACAGAGTAACTTTCTTAACCATAATGCTAGTATTGTAAGTGATGTGCTTTAAAACTGCCAGACACAGAATAAAAAAATATTACTCTTAGTCATTGCTCAGCTTGTGCACCCATCAATATGTAACCGTTCAAGTTCACTTAGAAAGGCCTGTTTATGCTGAGGACGTACAGTGCTGTAGCGGAACAGGACTTAATCAGCTGTGCATATCGTCCCATTGACAAACTTTACATTTGCCTCCAACCTGAGTTTTAATGAGGTGAAAATTTATAGGCCCCCCAAGTTTGTCTGGTGCGACCCTGTTCTGAGGCGCTCATTTAATAGGGTAAATAAGTGCCTCCCGCACGTCTAACAGTCTCCCCTAACTAGTCTGCTTGTTACTGCTCCTCCAAACCTCCGGGTCAATCCAATTAGGAGGAAGTGAGGTAAGTGGTTGTAATTAGCCTTTTGCTTTGGGTGTTTAATGACGCTCAGTTCAAACTCTCATCATTGAAGTCCTGTACCTGGGCCATAATTAAGCTGTGAATACATTAAAAAAATAAAAGAGGTGACTATGCCAGATGGACCTAATCACCGCTCAGCCAATCAAGGACCGTCTTAATGAGGGTGATGGTCATTGGCGTCCACGTACCAGATGAGTGCTATCAATCAGACGACACAGCCTGCATTGAGACAGCTGAATCTGATCCAAATGCAAAGTGACCCCTCCAAGTGTATATGCACACACACACACACACACACACACATACGAACATTATTATTATCATTGTTTATCTTAAAGATGGTAATTGGTGCAATAAAGGTGGCTACCAAATCTGTAACAAGTAATGGGGCCAGCCAGTCACAGCCAAAGATTTGTTGAAGGTTGGAAAGGGAAAAAAACAGAACCAGGTTGTTAGAAACACTCCTGAGTTTGGTGATAATAAGCAAACGGTTAAATCCTTTTAAGTATATATGATTGTTATTGATGATGCTGAGAAAAAGGATCAAATATCTCTCTGCCCTTTTACTGAATTTAGTTGAAAGTGTGTTTGATAATTTAGGTGACTTTGAGGACCGTTAAGTAAACACCTTCCTTCTGAAAATTAATCGCACTTCCATTGATTCAATAAGGCTCTAAAATGGTATAAAGGCGGGATTGATAGATAGACAGGCAGACAGACTGTCATACATGCGGAGACTGAGAGAGATAGCGACACTTGGCCATCGATCCGTGTCTGAAGTCAGGGGGGTCGGGGTGCGGTTGAGACTCTGAAAACCTGGAGGCTTAAATCTGATCTAAACTACATTTGTCACTTTTCTCCAGAACTGGGCTCGATATTTATGGCTCTGAGAATGGGCCTCTCTTCTGATTCGTTTTGGTAGCAGCCGTCCAAATTGCCTTCCCAGAGATGCAGGGAGCGCCAGGAAGGGTGTAATGGCCCTCTGTCATTTCCGACATGGCTCTTCTCAAGTTGGCCCACGCTCACCCTAACTCTCTTGCGCGAGCACACACACACACACACACACACACACACACACACACACACACACACACAGTCAAATCTGAGTTTGGTCTTGCTGTTCACCTTCAAATTTATAGTGGTCAAATGAAGATATTATTCAGTGACATATTGTGTTTTGCTTGTCTTGTCTTGTTTGTATAGACATGGTATGGCATATAATGGGTAGAACTGACACCGGCTTAGTTTGAAATATAATGTCTTTGCATCTTTCTGCCCGTCTCCGAACAGGGTTACTGGTTGACATCTTTGGTGACTACAAGTACCTTTTCTTCATGTGTGGCTCAGTGATCGTGACGGGCGGGGTCTTTCTCTTCGTCATGAACATCTTCAACTACCACATGCAGGAAAAAGCAAAGGACACAGAGCAGAACCAAAAAAGCATAGAGAACCAGGACCAGGTGAGCGTCTCAGAGACAGGGATGAACCAGACCCCCGAGGCAGCGATGGAACGAACTGAGCCTGAGGCTAAAGAGAAGAACGGAGCCCAGAGAAATCCCTTGCCGGAGAACGCAGAAACTTTAATGTAATTCTCCTATCAGGTGCCATTAAATCATTGCAGAAGAAGAGAGCGCAAGGAGACGATGAAACGTGTGAGTGCCATTCAAACCGTGAACAGTGGAAAACAATGCAAACTGTGTATTTATTTGAGAAAGGTTTTCGCCTGACACTATTTTAGTCTCTTCAGTGGAGCGGAAGTCCCATGCTTCACGTATATCATGATTTCTTCCCGGAGTCTGTTTCCACTGGACTTCATTGCATTTTGCGTTTACCGATACATCAACCTTTCCACCTCAAACAAGAGTAAAAACTTTTTTGCAATAGTCTAGTTTTTTTTCCAATTTTCTGAGCTTCCACTCATTTTAACGGATATATTGATGGATGGGAACACAACACTCATTCGTTCTTTCTGTCAATGAACAGTCATTTTGACGTTTGATTTATAGTCAAGTCATTTAACAAGCAAACAAGACCAAAAGCCTATTGTCAGCTAATATGCTGATGCTAAGCAGGTATAATGTTTACTGTTTTCACCATCTTACTTTAGTGTGTTAGCACGCTAACATTTGCTAATTAGCACTAAATACAAGAGACTGCTGAAGCTGACTAGTTTGTCAAGTATTTTGTAAAAAAAATAAAAAGTCTGTGGGCTTCATCCTCAGGGGATTGTGAATCTTGTACAAAAATACACAATCCTCACAAGCCACAGAGAATGCTGAAGTATACACAGCCTCAATATATGAGAGGGAATTAAACATATCTGAGAGTGACTGTTTGCAGTAATTGTTACATGATCATGAACATACCCATCCACTTTCCTGTTTAGTGATTGCTAACTGTCCAATTCTCAGTAATCTAATGTAAATATGAAAATATAAATTACCAGTTTGTCTGTGCTGCTGCTTCCTGATCTGAGGAACTGGTGCTAAAAGAGTTTGTTAAACCATTTGAAACCCATTGCTGGTCAGGTCTATGTAGATGGCCAGCATTTGTGCATGGTCAAATTGACTCTGGGCCACTGCCTGCTAAAACAGACTGGCCCACCTCTTCATTATCAAAACGGTAGGGCCCCCGGGAAGTCTTCACCCTCAGTAAAAACTAGGTTTGGGTAGTACCTTCCTGACATTTCACCGGTGTATATGATGTATATGGCGGTCGCTGTTGAGTAGTTCCATTTTGTGTGTGTAGTGAGTGTGTGGTTGAGCAAGAAGGCACAGGGAGAAGAGGAAATGGTGAGCAGTGAAGTTGTTGTAAATGCACAGTGTAGGTTACGGTTTGTCAGCGAATAAAGGCTGCAGCTAAAGCTGTGTTTGTCTGTTTACCAACCTCTGGAAAAGTGTTGGAAAAGTCACGTTAAAGATGTAAGGCAGTTTCACACTATATCACCTACTTTTAAGGCATCCAATACATGACCTCAATACAATATCTCAGTTTAATAGAAAGAGGAGCGTCTGTATTTTTGACGGTATTGAAAGTGTAAATACCCTGATATACCGTAATCTTGACACAGCCCAAGCCTAGTCAGAACCCGGGATCCCAATTTCATCTGACATGGTGTGTGCCAGATCCAGCCGATGGGGCATTGTCAACCCTTTACAGCCTCCACCCTAGCATGGTTATTACACTAGTTCTTCCCATGGCAAAGCCTAGAGTGCTGTGGCTGCCCAACGAGAGTGGCTGGACAGTTACGTGAAATGCCAGAGCCCTAGACTCCCTCAAGATAAAATAATTCATGCAGGAGCCTGGGTCCTGACCTAAGTAATGCTTACATACTTACGGAATATGTGGGGTAGGGTATAGAGAACCTCAGGGGTGCTGCCATGAGATAATTTTCGCTGACAGTGTTTACATAATAAAACTGGCAATACGTTTTGCACATGAAATACTGTAGACATGGACGTATTACTGGTGTGATGCTTTATCTCCTCTTTAGTCAGTTAATTCACTGGAAATAAGTCTATAATGCACATACAGTAAAAAAAAACAAACGTGTAACTTAAGTGTGATATTGGGTTTTGATCATTCTGTAATCTTCACCAAATACTGTCTTTGCATTTTTGTCAGTATTTATTTAATTTGAACTTTTATGCTGAAACATATTTTAAACTATGATGTGTGTTCCACAATAATGTAATAACTTTGTGTTGACATTTAGCAGGGACATTTGTAATTAGGGCGAGAATGGATTTCCATGCTCTGTTAATTGATTTGTCACTGTGTGTATTTGTGAGGGAATATGTTTGTCTGAGCGGCAGTGAGTAACAAAAAGTGAATGTGTATTATAAATAATCCGAAATCTAGCTATTATAGGTTGTTATTTGAAAAAGTTGTTTGATTATTATAGCTGTATATCAACTTCTGATATGTTATATGCACATATGGTATAGAATGTACAATTGCTATATGGATAAAACTTTATTGTTAACCTTAATAAAGTTCCTATGTATTTCATTCTGTGTTTTTTTATATTTATATACATATTATGGCAGATTTTTGTCATATCAGAAATTTGTCTTGCACCAATAAAGTCAGACCTATTTGTTGTGGGTGATGATTTTTGTTTTGCAAATGAGGAGAATGAATAGTTCAGACTCATTTCCTCCATCAGTTAGGGACAGTAGTCCTAATTTTCCAGGACAGACAAACGCGTTTTTGCGTTCCACATTCAAGCAGCGAGGTAAGTGACACTCGGACACGAGAAATGCCATCAACTCGAGATCTACCACGCAGCTTCTCAATGTTGGTCGCTGTGTCCAATTTTTCACGACAATTAAAAGGCTGGGGAACAAGTTTGGAAATGTCAGCAGCTTAAGGGCGTGAGCACCTAATGAAGCAAGACCCGGATGTTCCAGGCTAGTGCTTTGAGCTGCATGCAGCCCCCACACACATCAGCAAATCAGTGGGCCAATAAATTAGAAATGTGCGCGCAAACATGCATGCACACACGTTTTTGCTATCTCCTGTATCATGCAAGGTCTTTGGACATGACAAGGTGGAAAGGTCCCCCAGAGACGAGGCGATGGGCGCTGTGGCCGGAAATCAGTTTATCATTATTATATTTCCTCTCACCTCCTGTTCCCCTCTAGCCTGTTGACCCTCCTCTACAGCCTGCCCTCCCTACAGTGTGTGTTCTCTCGAGTTTCATGACTGTTGTCCTCCACCTCACTCAGTGGTAAAAAATAAATAACCTTCTGGGTCTCCAGAGGGTCTTGTAGGTGGTCGGGTGACTAGGCAATGCTAGTTGAAAAATACTGTGGAGGAAAAATGTCCTCAGGTTCTGCTTTATTGTTTAGTAATTTCATAGTAACTGCAATGTTATGTGGTTATGCGGTCAATAAACAACACACAAGTTTTTCTCTGATATTAATTTAAGCCTCAGTAGGAAAATTCTTCTTCCCTTAGGTGTTCAGAGCCCTTACAGTTTGGGTTTCAGTGGATGGGTCCTTGGTTCAAAGATGTCTGCCGACATTGCTGCAAAATGTAATTTAATTGCAAAATGGCTGGAAACGCACGAAGTGGCATCCATGTTTGCAAATTAAAGAAGTGAGTTTGTAAACAGACAGAGAAGCTGTGATTGAGTTTCTTACTCATCTCTTAATGAAGTACTACAATTAGAATGTATCTCCATGTACTAACTAATTGACAGCGCTCAGTTAACTGTCAGTTATTGTTAAACTAGTTGCCAACTTGGGAGTGCGTGATTGTAATTGGGTATCAATCTTCATGAAAACATCCTGCCTGTGGACGCGCCAAACATAGTGCAATCTTGTGTTCATCAGCATCTACTTAAAAAGAAATGAAGCCAGTGCGGACAAGAAACTGGTGTGTGTGGATGTTGTCTACAGCCCTTCTCCTGACCTTTGGACCTGTGCGAATCAGATCCCGGTTGTTTACAACATGTGGCTGACCTGACGAATCTGGAGTGGTCTTACACAAGCAAAGAGTCGGAGACAAGCGGGAAGGAAAGAATGTGCTCCCAGAGGGCTCAAAGAGCACTGGCATCTATCTACAGAAGAAATTGAATGGGATGTTTCAGAGCAGCAGAGATTAGATATACCCAGGGTGTTGAGCAAGCACAGGCTACCAATGTAATGCTTCCCTCGCCGGAGTGAGATCAAACTGACAGAACACAGTGGAGCAAGGACAAGTGTGCACACACACACACACACACACACACACACACACTGAGCATCCTACAGTGGCCTTAAGGTTTCAAGTAGAGATGTGATGCTTTGTTATTTGCTCAGGGAGTACACTGAAGGATAATGCTAGATAACACTAGAGGTGTGCTATTTCCACATTAGCCACGTCAGGAATCATGTGATCCCCACTGGAGTCTCAGTATTAACATCGGAGCAAAAGTTCATCAAAAAGGGCTTACATAGTAGGTTTCATCAAGCACCGCCTGAAATGTCAAAACATGCTCCCATGAAGAAGGTGCTATTTGTTTTCCACAACTAATACGTTTGATTTAAAAGACACACTCGACAACTTTGGGTTGAACATGAAGAACCATCTAAATATCTTCAGGATCTAGTTGATTGAGTTATCATGATTCATTAATTCACAATCAGCCCATCTGCCCTCTCTGGGACTGATGACATACTGATCATTCAGTTTTCTTTATTCTGTCTTTCTTTAAACTGTTTAGACACCATGTGTCTTGTTACACCATGTCCTTGATTTTCTGATTCCCATTTGAATATAATGCAATCCAACATGAATGTGTTGAGGAAAAGATGGAAAATAAAATGTTTGAATCTCCTTTCTCCCCTGCTACTGCTGTCATGGATGAATGATCAGGGGGCACTCATATCATTGTTCACTTCAACAGTTTGGGAAACATGCTTATTTGCTTTTTGCCAACTGCTAGATGAGAAGATTGATGTCATGCTCCTATTTTTCTGGTAAATAAAGAGCTACTGGCTAACGGCTTGGTTAGCTAAGCTAACTATTGGCTTTAGCCCCTTACCTTAGCTTAGCTCCACCTACCTGCACCTGTAAAGCCCATATGTCACGCGTGAATTAGTGAGCTCTAGAGTTGCTGGTAGGTGGATAGTTTACCTTTAGACAGAGCTAGGCTAGTTTCCAGTCTTAACGCTATTCGATTGTTGGAATCAAATAATTTGACATTTGTAAGAAAGCAAATATCCATATTTCCGGAAACTTACTGCTTTAAAGGGATGCTCCACCAAAAATTGGCATCCAGTACTATGCTTAAGTTAGGTGGCCCTGAGTAATCCAAATGACATATACACCAATCCTGATACATCTGCAACAAGGAAACATCAGGCAGAATCAGACTTTTTATTGGTCTGGTTCTAGTAGACTAGTAGACCAGTAGCCTATTTCTTCCTCTCAAACCTCTTCTGCAGCATGATCAATTTCTCTGCTGTTCGCTTGTAGCCTTACTCACAGATAGGTTTTCAGTGGAATATTCCTTAAAATAGCTCAGCCACGAAGGGTTTGCTTTGGCTGTTTTAGCTCTACAACTCCACCTGCTACAGTACCCACTTCTCTCCCACTGTCTAGGAAAATGGTCACTTGTTTTTAGTGTTCGTGCTGGGATCATGGAAGGGAAGAATGTTTGCATGGGGAAGAGAATGACAAAGTGTGGAGGAATTGGTGCAAAATAAAGAAAGAAAGGGCGGGAAAAGGGTTAGACAAAGTAAAAGAGGGGGCGTTTACTACTTGGGGAGGTATAGCGAACCCCTTTCCATCCATCATCCCTGACTCTGTCCCGTCCACTGAGCAGGAGAGGTAATGAAAGTAATTTAACGTACATCTATAATTAATATGCTCTCTTTGGGCGGTGTGGTTGGGCCGAGTGGGTGATGGAGTGTGTTTATTATGTGTGTGTGAGGGAGCTGGCATGACGGGGCACTGGGCCACTGACATGGTAATTCACTAGCCATCACTCCAGCAGCGCCGAGGTCAGATTGGTGCAGCTATATGGGGCACCGCCGGCTTCGGCGCTCCCATAGGTACGGATGGAAAGTGGGTTTTTGTTCTTCTCGTCTCTTTTTCTTTCCTCCTCTCTGAGTTTCCTGGAGAAAGGGGAGAAAGGAGGCACAGCACGTACTACGCCCCAGGCCAATGTTCTCCCTCTATGTGTCCTGCTCTTTCTTTCTTTCTTTCTTTCTATCTTTCCTTCTTTCTTTCTCTCCGTCTTTCTTTCTCTTGCCTTCCAGTCCACTTCTCTCCCTTATTCCTCTATGTGCTCTCTGGTCGGTGAGCAAACTACCTTTCTGTCTGTCTGGCTCTAACACTTTCTTTTTATTTCTCCTAATATCCTCTCCTCCTCCAAGAAAACTCAGTGAATGCACTTCAGGAATTCCTTTTTTTCTTTTTTAAAGGCAGACTGCTTTGCACAAACACAGTTCAAACCCGACTGCCCTCAGTGCTGTCTCCTTTTGAAAGCCCCTGCTCTTTGAATACCATTCGTTTGAAGAGAATGCCCTCTGCATTTCTTTTACACAGTCTCTCAAGTGCGCTCGCGCACTCTCTTGCATTTACACACGCATACACAAACACACACAGGCATATTAGACTTATGCAGAAATACACGTACAGTCGCACATGCACAAATACCCACATTCACACTCTGACTTTCCCAAAATACACATCCATGCACACACACCTACATCAAATTTCAGTAGTGTCATTGGTATAGAGAGTGAATTTCTCCTCCACTTTGAACTCATACTCTCTTATTTCATCTCTTTCTCTCTCTCAGGCTACACTTACATGCGTGGCCTTACTCCAGCTACTGGCCATTCTCCAGTAAAGGTCTAATCAGGTTAAACTGCTTACATGCATCTTTTATACCCTACAACTGGGCATTCTTGTTGTTGCCTTGAATAAAGCAGTAAAAGGGTAGATTTGCTCAAATAACATATTTTCCTACCTACCTCCAGCGTAATCAAGCCATGCAGATAGTTTTGGTTTTATTTGTCCAAGAATTTGTCTTTCTGGAGACAATGTCAACATTACTCTGCATAATCCTGCTGTCAACAACAAAAGTACAAGATCCGATGCATAGATAAGTAACAAAAAAACTAGAATATGATAGACATTTTGAACATACTAACCATCAAGTACTCATATTATTTAGTACAAGTACACATTAGTGCACTGAGATTAAATAAGGAATAAAGGGCGGAGCCAAGGAAGTTGCAATAGCAAGTATACTGTACACAAAAATTGCACCTGAGGGAATGAATTGGTGTGTCTTGTGTTGTGCATTCGCAACTGTATAAATCAAGCAGTCCAACTGTTCACAGTTAAGTCTGTGGATTAAATGGAGTCAAGCAGAGTTTCTGGAAAAACACACTTTTTCAAAATATGTTTCAAAGCTGTGAACAGCACAACCAATACTGCATTTACCTCCTTCGTATTGGGGTGGTGGCAGAAATCTGAGAAAAAGCATCTTTTAAAGAAGAAATCTGGTGATATTATATATTTTTCTTATTGTTATTGATAAGTATTGTCTGTGAAGTGTCAAATAAGTTGACATCCCACCGCTCTGACTATTAAGTGTCAAGGGGAAAAATGGAAAAACAATGACTCAGTAAGCAATGGGACTGTAAGGTACTTTTCAACTGAATCACACAAATGTTTATGAGCAGTAGAAATGATTATGATGAACAAATGATTTTTGTATTCACAAAAAGTGATGCGTGATTTTGGAAGTAACAAATATGATGTGATCAACTATTGTATGTTATTAACTAGAAAAAGGATTGAAGTCAATGATTTTAATAGTATTGATATGGGATTTGTACAGAGAACAAGAGCAAGAAAGAATCCTGTTTAAATTGTTGTGAAACAGACTCAGTTGGGTGTAGAAGTCTTATAACTATGAGTCAACCGGAGAGAAGGGTTTGGCCAATTTTGCCAAACTAAGCTTTGAAACTGTACAGTCTATGTGTCAGCAGTCTCATAGATAGAAAAAGGGAGGTGGCTGATTTGGCAATAGACATCGGCTATGGAGAAGGATAAATAATGAGGAGAGGCACCAGGCTCGGAGCAGGATCATCACCGCATGGCACGCAAAGCCTGAAGAGTTAGAGATTTGAACAGCGAACAACCAGAAAACATTTCAGAGATTTCTTCAGTGTATTTCAAGAGATCGAGCAACAGAGGATAACCACGTCCAACCCAGCCGAAGAATTATTAGACTATGAAGTTTCTTTCGTTCAACCGCATAATGAACTGAAGACTTTTAGAGACATTTTGAGGGCTTTGGACAAAGCCTCAAGTTTCTACAGGATTCTATAGCTTTTCAGTTTAAGTTAAAGCCTTTGCTTAATTTTCTAAGAAAATATAACTGTATTTAAAGCACAAGTAGTAGACGTTGAATTTATTTCTTCACTAAGATAGTAATTTACCAGGTATAGAGAGTTTAACATCTTTGAAGGTTCTTATAGGTTGCTCTAGCCAAAGAAATTAACTTATCCTTGGGGCCTATTTTCCAAGCCACTAAATGCAATCCTGGCAACTATAACAGGTACACTATACAATGAGAAGACAGCTGTCTTTAACGGGCGTGGCTGAGGTGATATTTGGCTCTAGGGCAATCCAGTCAGGTGCTATTTCAGAGTAATCAGGGTAGGCGTCCATATGAAAGTTAGAAGGCAGGCGAATCTCTTTCAACACCAGCTTAAACAGTCCCCAGTTGTACCTAATAGGGTAATACCCATAGGACTGGAGGATAGGACCCTTTTAGACTGAGAGATGGACCAGCACCTACTGGACAGGGGTAACTCGGGATCTAACAGTGGCCAATACACCTTCTGTGCCATAGACTGGAGTATTGACCACAAGCCAGTTTATTTTAGTGTCTAAAAAACTGAATTGTCATTGCTTGTGAATGCATTGAAAGAAAAAAAATATTTTTTGCTTCTCTCCCCCTGTCGACTGTCCATTCCCCCTTCTCCATGCTGCATGTGTTTAAGGTTTTGTCAACAGATGTGGAGAGAGTCACTAGGTGTGTGGACTTTGCCAGCTGATTGCCCACGTGTCAGATTTTAATGGGCAGCATATGGAGGTGGTGACTGATGAGTGGGACTCGGCCGGTGACAGGTGCTGAGTCATCTGTCGCTCTGACCCCCGCTCCACAACGGAACAAATCAGAGGACACCTTCATTCAGCAGGCCTGACCCTAACACACACACACACACACACACACACACACACACACACACACACACACACACAGATCTGTCTGACTCAGTGATGGCTTTACATTTATTTTACAAGCTGGTAGAAAAGCATACTCACTCCCACGCTTGCAATTATAGAAACATGGAGAACTCTCAATCCTTGCTGTACATGTACTATCTGTGCTCTTGTTTTTCTTGGGCTTCTCTATAATTGTACATAATAAAATTAAAATTGGTGCCACATGTTACCGTGTGTTGATACGACCTCCGACGTAGAGAGAGAAACTCCATGCATGGCAGCCAGACAAACCCATTCACACCTCACAGACAGACTTCTCAGTATAGCAGAGTTCACCTGAGGCTCATGTTTTTGGATTGTGGGAGAAAACAAAAGGCAAACACGGGGAGAACACACAAAACTTGACACAGAGAGGCCCCAGTATGGTTCAAAACCAGCATCTTCTTGCAGTGATGAGCCACTGCGCTGACCTTCTGCTCACATACTCTGCTACAGTGTACATTATATCTAATGATTGAAGCTGCTTTGGAAACAGTCTCTTAAGGAGTAAACATGGAAGGCCAATTAAGACACTGAACTTATTCAAGTTAGCTTGAGTTCATGTTAACATTTCCTTCTCCTGGAGCTGTGATTCCTTTAAAGCTATGTGTGCTTGGGGGGGAAAAAGGTGGTAAAGCTTTGTTGGGTTGTTTATTACTAGGTGTAGTCAGCACACTATTCAGGATCTTAGTTTCTCTCTTTCATCATCACATCATTTTATTTTATGTTTTTCATTTTGCCATTCAGAGTGTAACTGACACCAATTCAGGAGAGCTCTCAGAAAGATGCTGCTATTACAGGGAGGTTGTCCAGGCTTTTGGAATGAGTTGCATCTTTGGCAAACCTGTTTTTACGTTAGAGATGCGTTGTTCGACATGCTATCCTTGAGGTAAATATATACTCATTCATAAAGTATACAGTCAGAGAACAAACTGTTTCAAACAGCTGCACAAAAGTTATTCAGGCAGTTTTTTTCTGCTTTTGAGATTGAAAAAAGAACTGAAATACCTTACCATCTAAATATTATGCTGCTTGTGTGGACAAATCATGAGCACATTGTTCTGAAATTGTCAGACTACAAGTTTTTATAGAGCAGAGAAAACAAGTCTGCGTCTTGCAAGTCAATGCCTCTATTCTGTGTGAGGAGATTATTTTGTGTAAATTATAATTGGGTTTTCTGAGGTAATGACCTTGCAACTTCTCTTCCTTCCCTTCCTCTCCCCTTTCCCCTTTTTCCTGTAATTCAGAGATAGGAGATGCAGTTTGACGCAGGGCCCAGAAGATGTAGTTGGATCCTATGGCAACTGGCGCCTGCAATAAGGTCGCATAGGAGGTGTTTAATTAGTGGGCGACAGCCGTCCCTGCAGAGTAGCTTTTTATTACCCCAATATGTCATAGAGTGCATCAGCTAGAAGCCACACAACCACGCACGCTGGCAAACAAGTACACACATAAACACACACACACCAGGGCTGACCAGCGAGAGGGTGGCAGCGCAGAAAGAAACCAAAACAAATTGTTTGTTTGTGTGGGATATAAAAGGCAAATGAGACAAAGACAATAGCAGAACGAGAGAGTGAAAATGAGAAAAGAGGAAGAGATAGAGAGACTGAATGAGGCTCAGCGAAATATCAGCTAAGTGAGGATCAGCCACAAAACTGGCAAGAGCAGGAAAAGGACAAACAGAAAGTAGGGAGATAGAAATGCGGCCACTGTGGCGAGGCTCCACGCTGTGTTGTCACCCTGTAGAGCATTCATTCCTCTCATTACTAGCTTGCTGAGATTTTTTTGAGGTGCTTAGCCAGCCGATTGCCGGGTCACTTTGGCCAGCAGAAATGAGTGGCATCTGTTCAGTCCTGACTGCGGGCACGTCACTAAGCCAGTTGGATGTATCACTTTACTGTGGGCGTGGGGTGCCAGGGCCATTAACACATGCCAGCCCTGTGAATGGCTACGCAGCTACATCGTGCGTGCCAATACATCATTAGCCGAGGCAGAGGATGACGGAGACAGGACACACACACACAAGCAGACACAGACGGTGTATGTTTTTGTAATGGTCTCTGATAGCTGTTTGCTCAAACTAAACTGAATCTTTTTTTGTGTGTGCTGTTGAACAAACAGACCGTGTGTGGATAGGTAAATTAAGTGAGAGTAGGAGACAGAAAGTGTGTGTGGGTGTGTGTGTTTACACAAATGTTTGTTATGTGCACATTTAAGCATTCATAGAGTGCGCAAATAAATAAGCGGTCAGAGTGAAAGTACACCGAGGTCTCATACCATCATGACTACATCAATGTGTGTGTCGCCACTTCTTGGCGTCCTCTTGCGCTTGCTCTTGGTTGTCTGTGGCACCCCCGCATAGCTGGAGATGTTAATGAGCGCGTCTGGGCCTGCGAGGATCCCCCTGGGCAACCCCTCTCTCCTCCCCGACACGCACCAGCTGCTATGGACTCAAGGTGGCATCCTCCAGTGCCCGGCTTCTAGAGGAGAACGTGGTCCTGAAGGGAGAGATGAATGGTTTTAAGGTTAGGGATGAAAGTGAAACAATGCCTGTCATCTTATGTATGTCTCATTTCCAAGTTCACTAAAAGGGTTGCACAGGCGTGAACCATTACCTCTCTCCCTCTGTGACCTTTTCCCTTTTTTCTGTGGCTGTGATGATGGTGTGTTAAACTGTGGACTATACTGTGGGTGGCCCACATTGGAGCAGGTGATTGATTACATTTTTATAAGAGCAATGTAGAACCTGTGCCAGTAATAGGCACGGTGCTTTGTGTTTTTTTTTTTCCTTTTTCATATTATTTCTTCTCCTCAGTGTGCTTGATCTATGTTCCCTCTCACTCACATGGCGGATGATTTAAGAAAGCAATACTTTAAGCCACTGGTGGGGGAGTCGGAGTTTGAATCAAAGCTGGCAACAAAAAAAAAAGTTGTGTTCGTCAGCAGAGGTCAGTGTTGCTCCATTGATGAAGTTAAAGGCCAGTTACCTCTCTTGGTCTGTCATCCTCCCTTCAATCTCTGTCTGTTTTCTCTCTTTACTGTCTCCCTCTGTTTTCTCATTCTCACTCTTTCCACTCATCTGTGGAATGGGAACAGCAATGGGAACATTATGTGGTAATCACAGTATAGCATTGGGCCCTACATACAGTAGCCTATCTTCTCTCCTCGTACCTCCCTCAGATACTCCAGATACTTGCCCTCACTCAGCAGTAATTGCATTTGACTGCACTTTAATCTAATGGCTTTACGAACAATGGCACATAAAAGACGCGCTTTAAACGAGGAAATCCAACGAGCAGCGATGGAGAGCAATTAATAGAGCTGCTTGTTAGAGATGCTCACAGGATACTGGCACAGATTAAGACACACGCGCATGAGAGAGAGAGAGAAGAGATTAGAATTCCACCATCAAAAGATCCCTCCCATCCTGTATTGATTGGTGAATGTGTTGTTGTCAACGTTTAGATTTGATTACCGCTGACACGCAGGGCTGGGGCTGAAACACAAGGCTGGTAATGGCCGCGACGCCTTGTGCATATCAAATACAGCCCGAATCCTACCGGAGTAATTAATATCGCACTGTGGTTATAAATTTCCTGGCATAAACGGCCAATTGGATTTGCATGGCTTGCACGGGGGTAATTAAGATGAAACATCAGGGAAAATGTTACATGAACGTTTCAGCTAATCCCCCCTCTCTCCGTGTGTGTTTCTTTCTCCCTCTAAGGACTTCTCCTTTAGTCACAGTTTTTCTTAAATATTTGCAGGGTAAACTAGGTGTTGACATTTTGCCTTTTCATCGTCACGCAGCTCGGAGGAGACTCTTTGGAGGTAATTTCACAGCTGTGGTGGGTAATGTGGCAAGGAGTAACACAGGCCATGGCGAGTTATTCCCAGCATTACTTATTCTTCCTGAGAGAAAAGGCCCTCTGCTTATGGTACGTTGTCACAAAATGCTTTCCACAGCTCTTGATTTTCTCAAGTTTCAGCTCCCTTTGGACGGCTTGAAGTGCCGTGTGTCCCTCCAGGGGGATATGGTTGATTTTTCCTTTTCCCCCCTATTTTTAAACCTCCTCTTTCCCATTTTTACACTGGATTGTATTTCCCGTGTGCTATTGGCCCAAACCTCCGGAGCTTTGATGGCGGTTTCTCAAAAATCATCCCATCAAAAAGCTGTCAGTGTAGTTTGAGATCAGCCGGCTGTCATCAGGTGGGGGCAGATATTGACCTTGTGGTAGGTAAGATACACCACACACTACTATTGTCATGGGCAGATGTGGTGATTATGCTGTGTTAACAATTGATTTTGTTGCTATCTTGTGTCAGAACACTTCAATGTAATTGTGAGCCCTTTATCTAAGACATTCTAAGGCCAGAGCTTACAAAACAACAAAACACATTTTTTTCCAATGCTGTGAGGACCACAAACGAAATCCCATTCACTTGTATTGGGGTGGAGGCAGAAATCAATCAAGATAGCTCAAAACCTAGACACATTATTAAAACATTCAGTATGATGGTGTGCTTTTTCTGGGTCCTATGTTTTTGTATTTTTTACTGTGTTTGCAACATATTTTTGAAGAGTAGAGAGCTTGGAAGTGTGCCTTTCTGAAATGTCTGTTTTTAATGCAAACATATCTTTAATCCAAGATAATTTTCTTATTCAACCTTGACCCTTAAACCCCAAACTATCTATCTTTTTGTAATGTGGTTGAACAGACCTTTTAAAACAGAAAAATTCACATCTTCTTTTGTCCTTTTTTTGCAAACGTGTGTGCTGTATGAATAAATACACCCCAGTGTGTTGGGCACCGCTGTAGACATAAAGTGCCCCTAATGTGCTAAAACTATAATAGCCCCGAATCATCTCCAGCATAAACGTTCTCTAAAGCCATATTTAAAAATCACACATGAAATATTATATTCTGGTGTGTGTGTGAAAGAGAGAAGGGGCATGTGTTTCCCATGGTGAGTGTGTGTATTAGCCCGGCAGTGGGGCGATGCGTCTTTGTCCTTCCTCCTCTCCCCGTACAGATGAGATGACTGATTCTGGTGTATGGGGGCTCTTCCCTCACTCTGTGTCATTTCCAGGCCAGCTCCCCCCGGGGACCCTCCACAACATTCCCTGCCCAGCAGCCCCTAGAGCCCCCCCGGGCCTATGATACACATAACACATTGGCTCTGTCACCGCCACAGCTTATTTTAGAGCAGCCTCCTTGGCTGCCGGGAGAACTTTAACTTTATGTAAATCATATTAATAAATTTGCAGGCGTTAGCAGGGGTGGGGGGGGGGGTAGTTGCTCTGAGGATTTCAGCACACATGCCAGCGACAGAAGGTGAGCGGGGACAGTGACAGTAAGTCGACAGATGAAGGTAGAGGAGGAGGAGGAGAGATGGCATACAGTATGGTCCAGTAAGTATTGTGCTGGTGCAAGAGAGACATAGCAAAACGAGGTCAGG
Source organism: Micropterus salmoides (assembly GCF_014851395.1). NCBI lineage: Eukaryota > Metazoa > Chordata > Actinopteri > Centrarchiformes > Centrarchidae > Micropterus > Micropterus salmoides. Next base: position 30,015,780 of record NW_024043372.1, read on the forward strand.
ATAAAAATGATTTACAGTAACCTGCAGGTGGAGTTTGTCACGGCCGGTGATTTTACAGGTAAAACAATGAAACAGAAGCCAAGTGATGGATAGCAGGACATATATAATAGAAACTGAAAAGAATAGGCTGTAGAATATGAAAGAAAAAATAATTATGGTGGAAAATGGAATTCTCTGGAGAAAAACAAAATAAAATCAGCCAATTCAAATCCAAAGAAAATGCTGCGTTAGAGTGTACATCTCTCGAGTCTGTGATTCTAGCAACTGAGCCAGGCTAATGTATGGATCACGTAATCCCTGTACATGTATGTGTGTCACATGTTGGCATGTTCCTGTTCATCCTTTGATGGGATTGCAGTCAGTTGGCTATGGGAAACCAAGAGTACACAGTGTTTCTATTTGTTCAATTGAGCCCCCGCTGCTGGCTTCTAATGGGTCTTTCCACTGAGCTCATCTTCCCCATTTCATCTAACACCTGCCTCCCTGTCACAGACATGGCGAGAACAAGAGAGATAGAGAACTCTTCTCTCAGTTGAGGGTTAAACGATCGCAGTGATTCCTGATCTTCCTGGTTTTTATTTAATCTTTCCTGAATAATGAGGATAGGTTAAAAAAAAGGAAATAAATACCAACAAATAAATGTAAATGTGTGAGACTTTCAAATGTTTGTTTTATCATTAAATCAATCACACGTTTATTACAGTTTGTAATCAGCGTAGGAGCTCATACATGATGGAGAAAAAACAGCAGTGAGACAAATAAAAAGCCAGAGAGATGTGTCGATGTGATGATGCAAGGTGAAAACCTGCATGTTGAGCACAGCTCAGGACGGCACAGAGAGCCATTGATCGGTGAGGAGGAGATGCTAATGCAATCGATGCAACACACTGATGAGAGTGTTCGCAGGAAGTGCAGCCCATCATCTTCCTCTATCACCTCGCCTGACATCCACATCAGGGAAGCCAGTTAAACTTTATTTACTCTGGCTAATATGTGATCAACGTGCCTACTCAGCATGCCGCGTGTTCACTTACTCTGACAGTGTGTTAAGGATACCATTACGCACTGTAGGTGAGCTGGCAGCTCCAAAGGTGGATGCACAGTTGGGCCTGGACTAGGCTGGTCAGAACAATGATGTCAGATGAATCTGGAAAAACCTGGCCAACTTTTTTTTTTGCTTACAATGTCACAGTGATTCTTTCTACAATATCTGCGCAAAGAAACTATTGTTAGGATTATGGTTAAGTTTAGCCATCTGAAACTCAAGGGACAGTTTCAGCGCCCTTCACTGCTTGTGTATCATGTCAGTAGCAGCTGGAATGAATTACTTTCTGAATATATTTGTCCTGCACAGAGCTTTTGCAACCTGATGGGAGAAGTTGGAATGAGTTATGGAAAAGACAAAGTTCCTGTGTGATGAGGTCTTTTCCTACTGATGCTGGACTGTGATGGTTTATGTGGAATTGACTCAAGATAAACCACAGCGTCCATATTCATCGTAATGAAGGATCAGGTCACCCTGTGTATCAGTGTGGCTCTTTAATATGATTCTGGGCAAAAATGGAGGAATAAGCTATATCAGGCTTTGGCCGCATTGTTGGTTTTAGTTTTTTCACAATATTTGTAGACAATAAGAAAAATAAAATAAAACATTGTGAATTTAAACCAAAAATGAAAGGAAATGGGTTTTCCAGTTTATTTTCAGGGTTAATCTGTCCCCCGTCTGGCTTTATTACCTCCATGGATAACACTCACTCATTGTACTGCTCCATTGACAGAGACATGAGCATGCACACACACACACACACACACACACACACACACACACACACACACACACACACTTAATTACAGGCAGCCTTTGGCGGGACGAGAGTGACGGCAGGCAGCTTGAGGAGGCAGTGGGGTCTGTGTGCACCCAGAGGGTCACTGTCACACCACTCTCTCAGTTTGCTGACGACCAGAGACGAATACTGATCACATCTTACCATCTTACACACCGGAGGCTTTACACAGAGTGGGGGGAGAGAAAATTAGGCTGCCAATGAAAATAATTAGCCCCTTTCAGCCTCATAATGCTGTTTAGGTCAGTTACATTCAAATGACAACCGTTTGGATTTGTTTTTATGCAAGTGTCTCAGCATATTTCTGTGTGTGTGTGTGTGTGTGTGGCCGTAAAAACTGAATGGATAATCCTGTCTGTTCACACACTGCGAATCTGATTGTTTATCTCTTTCGAGAATAGAGAAGGAGCCATGAACTTCTTTTTTATTGCTTCTTGGCTTCTGCATCTGCACGTTTGCGCACTTGTGTGGGTGTGTAATTTGGACACACTTGTGTTGTGGTTTACCTTCTTTCCCTCGAACCACAGAGAGAAGAAGTGCCTTCCTTCTCGGGCAGTAGTGGCAGCCTCGCAGCCCATGTGTTGATTACAAGGCCCAGCACACATACATATGTTCCCTGTCTGTCTGGCTCAACAAGATACAGGCTGGTTACATGCTTTACTAATCATTCCAGCAGCACAGGCTCTCCAGGGACACTAGCCAAACTCCGTATTTCAGCACACACTTGTCAACACTATGGTATCAACAGCCTTAGAAATACGATATAATGGGAGAGGAGGACAAACAGTACAGTCTGCTGCCTGCCACCATCTCCTGCTTCTGGAAAGAATGAGAGAAGAGAAGTCCTTCAGCCAGCCATTGTAAAATTATATTGACTTCTGTGATGCTGCAACGATTGTTTGGTCTATAAATGTCAGAAAATAGTAAGAAATGCCCTTTAAAGTTTCCACATCTGCTATCTTTTAATGGCTTGTTTTCTTCAACTAACAATCACATAAGACAAAGAAAAGTACTTAATACTAACTCACAATTGGGGAGCTGGAATCAAAGTGTATTTCACATTTTTAATGGGAAAAATGAATAAAAATAGTTGCCGATAAATGATTTGTCAGTTGATTCAGTGTTTAATAGTTGCAGCTTCAGACTTATGTACTAGCATTATGGATAAATCCACAAGACTGCTTTGAACACATTGTCAGTGCCATAGTAATAAAAATGCAAAACAGAAATGAGAAGAAGAAATTAAAAAAAAATCAACAACAAAAAAATGACGAACTTCACATTTAACTTCAGATGTATTTTTGTTTTTACCCAGAATTTTTTCCTTTTAGAAATTTTTTATTTATTTTCTTTTCTATATTTATTTTCTTTTTTTCTTCATAAAATTTTTTAGAAATTGTTAGATATAATTGTTTTCTGTTGATTGGTGATCACATGATGTGCCCTTTACAGAGGGACCTTACCAGTGTCATGCATGCGCTGATGAAGGCTTTGTGCCGAAACGCATTAGTGGATATGTCAGCCTATTGATGGCACATAAATTTACGATCAACGCATGAGTCAATTGGTAAATTTGTCCCTGGGAGTGCTGCCTTTTTTATCTGCCTTTTTCCTTTTGACCTGTACTTTATTTGTGTTTCGTACCTCATTCCACTTTTATCCCTTTGTTTCTGTGTAATCACTGCACAAATACACCACTGTAAACATGAGCAGTAAATGACTTCATTAAGACAAATCACAGTGTGGACAGAGGATTAGCTCAGACACAGAAGTGCATACAAAAACAATCATTTCCTAATCTTAAATCTGATATATTTTTAAGCATTCCAACAATCACACTCTCATTGCTTGCTTCTCTCATTCCTGCTCAAGCACACATGCATAGTGATTTCAATTTTAAAACCTTGCACCATTTAGGCTTATCTCAACAAAAGTACATCATGATAACGTGTTGAAGCACAGATATAGGTATCATACGAATTTCTGAGAGTTTTAGTCAATGAATACATGTAATAGTAAAAGTGTAAGTGTAGGACTTTGGCACAACAGGCTAATTATTTCTAACATGTATTTGTTTTATACTTTTATGTTATTTATTTGGAAATTCACGTTACAAGTGACAATGTGCAGATACACAGCGAGGCACCAGCACGTAGTATAAAACTTGTTCTCTGTGTGAAGCTCTCGGTGGCGTAAAACTGGAGGAGCAGAGCGTTCAATCATCTTCACCCTGTCAGCACAAAGACAAAGAGCTGCCTCCGAGCAAGCAGAGCTGGTCATAGGTGAGTCACACATACACACACGCATAGATACACACAGACACAGACCCACCTACTACGATGCACGCACGCACGCACGCACGCACGCACGCACGCACGCACACACACACACACACACACAGAGACAAGCCTGGCTAGAGGAGTTGCTGGCTGAGGTGCCCTTGGCGTGATCTTCAGGCCTGGCCACTGTTAATGAACACACTACACACTACCCTCTTTCCACACACACACACGCACTTGCTCGCGCGCACACACACACACACACACACACACACACACACACACACACACACACACACACACGTGCTTTCATCATGCCCCACCATCCACTAACCTTTGTTGTCCCTCTGACCCCCCACCTCGGGGGCCTCTGCTGTCCTGTCACACTGCTGTGAGATCACCCTCAGTCTCCTGCTGGGCAGTCAGGAGGTGGTGATCAGAGTTGCGGGCACGCGGTGTCTTTCTGTGTGTGTGTGTGTGTGCGTGCAGGGGAGGAGGACAACATGACTGGGAGCATGTCACGTCTCTGTGGACCTCAATAGTGGAAAACCAGCTCATATCTTGTCCTCTGTTATTCCACTTCTCCTTTCATTCTTTCATTTCCTCATCTGTCCAGTCAATCTTTTTCCAAAGGGAGAATGGAAACTTGCAGGACTGAGGAGGGGGGAAAAAAACAACAGCCTTCTACTCAAGTGACCGAGTGGCTTGTATTTTTGTTCTGGCTGCATAATTCATAAAGCTGCTGGGCAGCTGGCAGCAGCTAGAGTGACCATTGCAGTGAAGTGACGGGGAGAAGGACGGACAGCTGCGGTGGTGCTGTTTGGTCCAGAGGTGAGAAAGACTCACACTTCCTGTGCTCAAAATCCCCTGACAAGATTTCTTCTTTCTCACCCAATCACATACTGCAGACCAGATTCTCATTCTCTCTTCTTGTCTTTAGTGAAATGTTTATGTGTGACCATTTGCAACATTTCCCCTCTGAGAGCTACAACCGACTACTGTCTCACTCCAACCCTTTGAACCCTCTACAGATAGCTGTATGGCAAGGTGGGTCAAGAACTTTTGACTGGGGGGACTAGAGCTGCACAGGCTCAGAGAAGTGGGGCACATTTGGAAAACAAATGTTTTTGTGGTACACCCCAAAATCATGAGCATAAATTAATACAGTGCATAAGATCGTCCTAATAACATTATAATGAATAAAGAGATAATCACGTTGTTTTAATTTTCACATTGACTGTGAAGAAAAATAAGTTGCAGCACCAGCTGGAGCATTTGGCACCACAGCAGCTGTATGCGATGTGCCTCATGGGAACTGATCAGAGATCCCAGAATGCCAGTATGGACAGGAGGAACAAACTATCTACATATGCATGTCAATATTGTTTTAAATGTTAATCTGTCTGCCACCGCTATCTCACGGTTTTCTGCATCAGACAATCATGTTTTTTTATTCTAGGAGTTCAGTTATGACTGTGTTTTCATTCAAGTGAGGACAAATAACAGGGGAAATGGACAGCAGCACTTATATTTGATGGTATCACACAGTATGTAAATATGCAGAAAACCGTAAGAAAAACAATGGAAATGTGAGAAATCGGCTGCCATGAATGTATTTTTTGGAATGGTGTAAAATAACAATAATAAAAATGTATTATTTAGATATTTTCATTGAAACTAATTAGACATTTTAAGTAGCTTGCCTGTTAGTGCCAGATTTCCACATTCGTTTTCCTTCCACAGTGAACAACACCTCTAATTTTATCCAGCGTGCAGCCAAAAATCTCGGCAGCTGTGCTTCTAAACTGGGACCACAACGCCGACCAACTGTATGACAGAGATATGAGTTGAGGCCTTAGGAAGTGTCTCCTGAAGGGGGATTTTTTTTGGGGGGGGGATTACAGAGTGCTCAGTAAACCCCGCTCAGAGGGAAGCAGTGGGCAGCCGGAGCAGAGGACGGATTAATTGGCGCGAGTCCTCAATGGGTGTCCTCGCCAGTCTTCATAGCTTTTTCAAAAATGTTTTTTTCTCTCACATTTTGGCATCAGCATTTTCTTACTTTTCACTTTTGCAGTGTTTATTTTTCTGACCCTGCTTTGTGCTCACAGTTTTGCTCTCTTTTTATTTCTCTGTTTCTTCACTGCAGTCTGATTCGTCAAGTTGAAGATGCCTGACTCTGCTGATCTGATCCTGGCCTGTGTGTTTCTTAAATCCCTCCAGCCAGTTTTAACTGCCGTTTTTGGTGAACGTTCTTTCTCAAACAGAGAATGAGGGTGTGGTTAATAGTCGGGCATAATACATTACCATGACAACCAAAAACTGACCAGCTGGAGTGCTCAATAATGATATGCTGTGTTAACATCATTTACTGTCTGGCAGGAGTAGATGTTACTTATGATAGAAACTAATGTGCGCGTATCAGCTGTTATCAATCATACAGTCGATGGTCCTGTCATGCACTGCACACGATAACTCCCACTACGTTTTATGGTGCGCTTACTTTACCGCGGGGGTGTGTGTGTGTGTGTGGGGGGGGGGTAAATGCAGTAAAATGCATGTTGCAGACTGTAACGTGATATAAGACGGTGGCAGGTGAAAGTGCGACGCGTTTTCTGTCATCTGTCATCCAACACCGCACGCACAGATGCCATAATGAAAATGAACAGCACACTAAACCAAGAGGAGGAAACTAAAAAATAAAATGAAGACCCTATGTTAGCTAACTTTCTGCAATAACTATGCTAGCTAACTACACCTGGCTAACAACAACTGACTGGCTTGTATTTCTGCTGCTGTATGCACAGGGTTCACCCATATGGACCAACACATATATGTAAATTAAACGATGTGTGTGTGTGTGTGCAGTGTATAACTTCACCTCTCTCTACTCCTTCCTTCTACAGAGCAGTAATTCCTGGCCAAAGAGGAGCCTGTCCAGAGCTGGGGGACCTGCCCTCTGCACCCTCCTCCTGTTCCTGCTTTGATTTCCAATATGTCCTCCCATCACCACAGATGGCTGCAGAGGAAACATTTCCTCGGCCGACGGTGCTAGCGAGGCCCCTGAGCCCTGTGGCTGATAGGGGGCAGAAATTGGAGAATAATGTAATAGAATATTTGATTGGGCTCTGATGGGCAGGACACTGGGAAGACTGCCATAGTAATGTGTCTGGGCTTGGCCGGTAGGGTGCATTTCTTCCCTCCACCCTCCTCCTATTTCTCCTCTTTGACTAGCTGCAAGTTGTGATTTAATAATATTTGCTGCTTGGCACTGCATCCCAAAGGTCTGGGGGCCCGGAAACAGGAGCCCCAAGCTTCCTGTGGGCTGTCAGAAAGATGCTAACAACATGACAAATGTTGGCCAGGCTATAAAACAATCTGAAGGTGAATAAGTGGGGGTATCAGCAGAGGAATTTATGGCTTTACCTGGGCTGCGGAGGGGACTGGCCAAATAGGGTTAGAGATGAGTTAATCCATGTGGTTACGGACACTCGCGTACAAATGCACATATACTGACCTCAGTTGTTATAATGCTGTGTTTGTCAGTACAGATATAGATAATAGCTATAAATAATAAATACATTATTTTGTGGGGTTACAGATTACATGAACACTTACATGCAAGAAAGTCTTAGCAAATGGAAAATTACTTAACCTTTCTTTTGTGAATTGAGCTCCCAACTGTGATGGGTCTGTTCTGTGCTGTTTTCATCCTCCAGAGTCAAAGCCAAGCAGTTCTAAAGACTGACAGCTCCAGTTTTGAATAAAGGACAAAAATGCCTTGATATAAACATTGGAAAGGAAACCCCACCCCCACCCACCATCATCTGCTACCTCTTCCACTGAGACAGGTGCCCAAAAAGCCATCCATCAGCAGGGAGAGGCGCAGCCAATCACGTCTTCTCAAACCAACCAGACGTTTACCCTCGCTCCCAGGTGGGTGGGCGGTAATTGCCAGGCGCACCTTTGCCCACCTGGCAAGCTGCCACGGGATGCAGAGAGGGAGAAGTCTGGAGCAAGGGATAGGTGGAAGGGAATGACGAATATTTTCATGTAACAGACAGACGGTCAGGACTGGCACGGAGAAGTGTGGCTGAGCAAACCTGATGACTCATCTGAGAAAGGCAATATGACACTCCTAATTCCATTGTTAAGTCACTGCCTTGGCTCGGTCCTCACTGAGTTTGGCATGCGGTGCTTCCCCTCCTCCCCGTAAACACCCCTGTTTTGTAGTTCTGCCATCCTGGGCCACTGTGGTGATTGTCATTATGCTGTCTCAGCAGTGCGGTGCCCCAAAGAGAAGAGCAATCACGCTGGTGGAGGATTTTAAATTTCACACCCGTACTGTGGGAGGGAATGGGACATGGGGGGCTTCGGATAAGGTGCTAATTGAGGAGGCGATACACCACCTGTGTGTGTTCCAAGGCAAGCATTCATCCAAATAGCTGATGCAGGGGCTTCAAACCAGGCTGTGAAGTGAGGCGTTGGCTCACTGCTTTTCTCGCCCGTAAGGATGCTGAGAGAAGCTATTCTGAATGGGACCCCAGATATACTTCAAAATCCGTCTTAATTGCACTTGAATGTGGAAAACAGCCGGCTTATTGTTATTTCATGTCTGCGTGGGTGTAATACACCACAGCCTTCCAAAGGCGCAATTGTTTTTCATTGCATAGGCATTTCTAGTTTAGATTTTCCACTGTTTCAAAACACAGAGCAATACAGGCACTTTAAGCTGTGAAATCTGCCAATGGTTCTGGCGTGATTACAGACCATCCTACCTAAACACATGGCTGTATAAGTCATCTGTGCAAGCAGTTTATTATGATCCATATTTACGGGACACAAAGGAGGAAGTCAGGTGAGGATTGATGCGTGTATCAATATTGACTGGCTGTGTACAACGTGCTAACCTTGACAACCCATTGTATTGTAGCGTTAACATAGCTATCCTCATTAGCTAGGCTCCTTACATACTTGCTAATAACTGGTCCGACATTGACAGCTTTGTGTTAAGAACATAGATAGACTTATCTTATCTTGTAAACTTATCAGAGTTCACTTGAATGCATTAGTTTTGGACAAATTTGTGGAGCGGTGTTCATGATACGGACCATTCAACTACAGACTGATTCAGGAATCATCTCTGTGCAGAAAAGCCGGAAACAACCCTTCTTCCAGTGCATGATCATATTTGAAGGGCTATTAACAGATGGGTCCATTGTCAATGTGTTTGTGAGGGAGGGAGGGAGCGAGTGAGGGGAGGGGAGGGGAGGGGCTGAGTATATGCTGAGGGCAGCTTTACAATGACTTACAATTTTTTTAAATAGTAAAAAAAATGAAAATGAATATGTGGCAGTCAGCGTTGATATTGTGACGGGCTGCCACAAACAAATCCTTGTACAGGAAACACTGCACATGTTCATTATTGTTACCATGACGATGAAGGACGCCTGTCATATTTTATTTGTTTTGGGAGTAACTGGCAAACAACCTATTCTGTCGTTAAGGACGTGTTGCCTGAGTCAAATGTCCACCTGGCGTTTGGGGCTGTCGGAAATCGGAGCGAAGCTGAGGACTACTCCTCCAGTCATCAATCACCTGCCTGTAGCCAGCGTGCGAGCCAATCCACCCAGACCTCGGGCCTCAGGATTCATCAGAGGGGACAAGGCCTGACATCCAGAAAAATGAGTTCAACCCTCCACACGTCAGGACAGATCAGAGCCCAATGTCACCGACTCGCTAAGCATGAGAGGTCTCCATTCAAAAGTAGTAAAAGAGATAGAAAATGTGAACCGATACAGCATCTTCCTCTATTTTTGTTCAAATTCTGACAGTTGGTCCCCCATGGTTGGCCATCTTGGCATACCTAAAGCAAGAAGTCGTGTTACTTGTCTCTCACTCTCTCCCTCTCTCTCTCTCTCTCTCACACACACACACACACACACGCTCATCCGGGTTGAGGAAATGAAGGGGAGAGTCATCAAGCAGAAAATGATGAATGTAGCTTTTTGTCCATCTTGGCATCTGGAGCACATCTGCCCCGCTGGGACCGGGACAGATATGGTACCTGCTTCAGGGATTAAGCTTCCCTCTGCCCTCTCTCCTGAGGCTGCAGGTAAGGGATCCTACCCTGCAGCCAGCACCGCCTCCTCCTCAAACCCCCCAGGGTAGCGCAGTCTGGGCTCACCTCAGAGCTCAGCACATTAAGCGGGGATGATATTTATGATGTGGAAATGGCCTGCTATTTATTCAGCGTACAGAACGTCCCTCAGACTCCCTCTCTCTTTTTCCTCTTCTCTCTCTTTTTTCACAAATCTATCTCTATTCAACTCTTCTCTCCTCCTCTGCAGTTAGTGCTCGTCTCTTCCTGTCTTATTTTCTGTCTCTCTATCTGTCAGGATTTTCCTTTTCCACATTTTGAAATGTTCCCTGTGCACTCTCAGAGTTTATGTTATTATTGATGCACAGGTTGAGTCTGGCCCTAAAGTGTACCTGTGGATCAGGTGGTCAGGTGATAAAAAAAAAAAAAAAATAGGTTTGTCAGCATGTTTAGAGAAGGGAAAATTAAAAACAAAGAAGAAGAAATGATGGTACAGATTTCCAAATAAGGAGTAATCAGGTTAGGGCTGTTGGATAAAAGCTTTTTACCTACCTGCATACAATCGTAATTTCAAGATATCTACTAGGTAGGGTTGCAACAGTATGAAATCTCATGGTACGATAACCATCTCAGAAAATATCATGGTTTTACAGTATTACACAATTATTATAATTAGTATATTTTTAAGAATAACAACAACAACAACAATAATGATAATAATAAAAAAATATTATATTTTATAATATTTAAATGGAAGTATGTGTAAAAAGTCTACCTTTTGACAATAAATAAAAAGAAGTACAGGTAAGATTCTCCGTCCAGTAGCATTTTTCTTTTCATTACTGTAGATCAGCAAATGTAGATGGTGTGATAACCGTCAATTTTCACACCATGGTATAGGACACTGTCTTAGATGTTGATATGTGTCTCTGGTTACAGTGTCTGACTCTGTTTAATGTGCTTTGTCTGCTTTTGTCTGTCAGATTGTTGCTGTTTCATGGGAGTGGGAGGAGCGATTTCCATCTACCTACACACAGCGGATTTTCAAAACTTAAAAAATGAGAGAGGACCCATACTCTGAATTAACAATAAAGTACTCTTATCTTAAATTCTCTTAAAGTATTTTAGAAGACATTTCAGAAACACTTTATTTTACAGGCCTTTAATTTCCTAATCATTAATAATTTCCCAGGATTTCCTGGAAAGAACTATGACATTTGGTACTAATTACAGGGACATTTTTTCAGTTATTACAAATACAATTAATTAATTCTAATTAACTGCTAGTGTAAGCAGGTCAGCTGAACATGCAAAAATGTGAAATGGGTCTACAGGAAAACACTGAATTCAGCATACATGAAAAATAATTCACAATTATCAATGATATTTTTTATTTCAAGAGTATTCCTCTAGAAATCACCAACAACTTGTAAACTCAACATGACAAACCAAACTAAATAAAAATAATGAAATAACAGAACTTTGTCTCTATTGTGCAAATTACATCGTCATGTTCTGGGAAACATCAAATATAATGATTATTTATAACCCTTTGTATCACAACATGTCTGTAACAGGTGTCAAATATTTAAAGATAAGAAACCTCCAGGTGAAGGACAAGCATCCACTTATGAGAGTGTGTGTAAAAATGTTATCTTCACTTAATATGATGAATGTCATATTTAAACAGGATGTTGGGTCATAACACAACACAACACACCACAATAAAGGATCATTCTACGTTGTAAATCCATTGTCAGTCAGTCAATCACATAAAGCCTAGTCGTCCAGCATGAGGTCACCATGAATGATTCACTGTTCTGGGAAGTTAAAGTCCCCATATAATGGAGTCTAAATGATCAGAGTCCATATTTTGATATATATATAGATGGCTATACATAGATTTTTTTGACTGAAAAAAAAAATATATAAAGCCAAAGCCCCATAGGACACTAATAACACATTAATACCCCCAGTACAACATCATGGGATCAGTGACCACTTTGGAGAGTTTTTTTAGCCTGGCTGACACACACACACACAGGCAGCGAGAAAAAAGAAAAGCAGAGGGGAGGAGTGTGTGAGAGTATGACAGTGGATCAATAGTTGTGTTTGTGGCGGTGCTCCCACAGGAGTGGAGCAGTATATGAAAAGCTGCTGCTGATGGCTGAAGGTCCTCTCAGAACATTCCCTGTGTTTAGCCCAGAGCCAAGGTTAAACCCAACACAAAGACGCCACAAAACCTCAGCCTTCCTCCCCGGGGCTACATAAACTCACACAGGCAAGGGCCCACAGGAGCCTTTCTTCTTTCCGTGTGTGTGTTTGGGGGGGAAGGGGGGACAATGTGTGTGTGGCTTGCGGTGACAAACAGTGAATCCTCAAAAAATCGTGACACAGCCACAGGCCCGGACGGAAGCAAGGGCTTAAACGCTTTCATTTATTTTGTGCCATCATTAGTGTGGTATATTACAATAACTAGCTGTAATTAAATTAAAGACGATACTGGGTCAGACTTGCAGTGAAAACAATACAGAGAAGGATTACTGTATATGACAGCTAAATTAGCACATTTCCACATAGGTTTAATACTCTTGTTGTAAATAAAGTAATGAATTTCATTGAAGGCAGACTGTAATCGTGAGCCAAAGTAGAGTTAACCTCTGTGATTTATCCAGACTTAATTTCCATCTTAATACCTCTTTATTGCTTTTACTAGCATTAAACAGCCCCTCTGGGAGAGGCAATAACTGCGGGGCCATAACACTGCTAAATCGTGCATTTAAAGCAGTACAATATGTGTATGGAAGTTTCACTACACCCGGGGTGACTAGAAACTACACAGACTCAGACAAATAAATGTAACGTTGCTTTTCTGAAGTTGAAGTTAGATGTAAGAGAGAAAAAAAGTCACTCTCCCGAGGCTCATTTTCCTCCCAAATTATATCTTATTCACCGGATTCTCCCCAGACAAAGGATTCGTGTTGTTGTTGATTATGGAAACGGAGAAAAATAGGAAGCTTGTCATGCTCTCTACAGTAATGATAGGCTACTCTGTCAAGCAGCTCTCAAGGTGTCTACATTACTTCACTTCAGCCATCCTCCTCACATACAGACCGTAACTAGCTGCGCCTCGACAGGCCGTCATTGCCACAGAGGGCTGATGGAATACTAATTAGCGTGCCACCACTTGAATTATTCATGCATCTTAATTAGGGGAGAGATTTCCCATTAGGCTTTTAGATGTGACTTAAGAGTTTGGCTCCCATTTAGTGCAGGATTCAGTGTGTGTGTAAATAGATAAACGCACACACAAACACGTGTCACGTGTGGTATATGCATACACGTGCACACTCAGACCTCTTGAATTCAAATTGAATATCCATCACTCCCCCCAAACTTAAAATGAATGCAAAGAAAACTGTTTACAAAGCAGTAAAGTAAACAGTTATTACTATTAACTACATATCATTTATCACAAATACACAGCATTTGCAAAACTGCTCACAAAATGCCAAATCGCCACAGCTGTATTTCCCTTAAAAGTGCATGAATAATAAATAATAGCTGCTTTTCTGCAAGGCTGCACAGAAAACAGACACATCCTGCTGCCCTGCTGTAGGGTTCACTTATTAACTAATGTGCTAAAGCTAAGACAGCAGACAGTAGCTACCAGTGCATGATATTCCTCTCCATCTCTGTGCTTTTCTTTTATGCTGAGGTACCGAGCGCTAGCCGGCTCAAGCCAAAGCCACATCCATCTGCTGCAGTTTAGCAGGGAAATTAGGCACTCAATGTAGCATATTTGTTTAAGTAATTGGAAAGTAATTAATAACCTGAAAATATAATAATGTGCTCAGCAGCAGCTCTTCTGCAAACCATTCAGGGGAAATGTATTGGCTACTGCCAAGTGTGTGTGTTGTCAGCATACCACAGTGCAGCTGCTTTATACATATCTGGGAGTGAGATAAATAGAAATGACAGTAGAATGGGAAGAAGGGGGAGAAGTCAAATGTAGATTCATAGGTGAGGTAGTGACGAGGTGCTTTACATGACATCACTCGGCAGGGTGCTCATTGGCTGCCCATTTGGCTGTAAACACTGGCTCCCATAACCACAGAGCAAGGACAGCGGGCGAAATAGGAGCCCAAGGATTAGGCCGACATAAAACCCGGCCTCTAATTATGCTGTACGGAGATTGTTTTTTATAAATATTTGATGAATCATCTGCTGCTCTGAGGTGCTGGGTGGGGGGTGAGTAGAGGGCTGGTGTAGTCTCAGTTTTCACACACACACACACACACACACACACACATACAGCACATGTAGCCTCTCTGTTAACTTTTCACATTCTTGCTCAAACGCATAAAGACAAGCAGTTGTGAACTTAACTCCATATTTCCATATAATAACTATCAGCAGATGAGCTGCATCAAATCAAAGTGAACCACAGCCTTGTCAAGTACTAGCACCAACACCTGCAAGGTCTCCCTACAGGACATTCATAAGGATTTTATTTTTCTCTCTACAAAAAAAAAAAGAAACTGTCTCAAGGGAAGCAACATGAAGGAAGAAACAAAGTTGGATAAACCAAATTTGAACTTTATTAAGAGGTTGTAGGTGGATCAGGTGCCACTAATTGGATTTCCCATTGATGTTACTGACAGTAAAAATTTTTTAAGGAGACTGAACTCAACTAAGTATTTAAGCATACACTCACATTACATATTGCTATAGAAACAGGCAGGTTTAATGGTATCTGGGCAGAGAAAATGGTTTGTTTCTTATGTGAGATTAAGGTCCATTTCATGATTTATTGCTAATTATAAGATGTTTTAAGGAAGAGTTTAACAGTTTGGCTCTCATATTCATATTCTATCGCATATTCATCCTCCAATTCACGTGGTGAGCTTCAGTTTATGTACGGATCAAACAAATGAGATAAAACATGCCTATAAATACATTTCAGAGATGTTGGTAGGCGGATGTTACCTCTGTAACACAAAAAGTACACAAAGCACAAAGGTTTCCAGACTTCGTGCTAAGCTAAGCTATCAAACGTGGTATCAAACTTCTCATCTAACTTTCAGCAAGACAGCAAATAAGCCTATTTCTCAAAATGTTGCACTGTTCTTTCAAGGGCTACACTAAAACATCCTTAATTTGATTGATGATTTCTTTTGGCTGAATGATTATAAAAGTCAAAAGAATTGAGTTGTGTTTTAGGAAAGAAACTGATTTTGTGGCAAATCTTAAATGTTTGTGAGTTTGGGACAGGAGAGAAAGTTCTTTGTTAGCAACATTTGCCGTTTTATAGGTCCTTGTGGGTCACAATAGACAAACTAGCATAACTGCAAGACCTGCAGCTAATCAGGTAGCACAGTATAGCCTATTGTCACATCAGATGTAACAATCTGCTTCTATGAGGTGTGCTAAATATATTATTGTTTAGGATGAGCTTCTTATTTGGTTGTACAGTGGGTGTTTTAACTCTAGCTTTCATGAGTTCCATGACTTTTTTCTCTTCAAGTGACCTGCACCTCCTGGGACCTTTTCATTTACAAATTAGGAACTGTATACAACCTGTTCTTAGATCACTTGATAAATCTGCACGAACACTACGCCTTTCAGATAGATGCATAGCACTCTTTCTCCCTGTTTGTCACACACACTCTCTCTCTCTCACACACACACACACACACACCTCTCCCTGAGCGGACGCCTAAGCAGCTGCTGCACAGGGCTCCTCTGGATAGTTGCCTACATTATCGAACTCCACCATGGAATTTGTCATGTGTCCTTGAAAGTGTGCATCAAGGGCGATGGATCCAGGTGCATGAAGACAGGAGGGATCTCCCAGCTCGCTGCTGCTGCTTTGTAGCTCCACTAAGACGGCAAATTGACAGCTGTTTCACTGCTTGACAGAGCCATTTTGAAATTCCTATTTTCTTACTCTCTGTTGAATCACAGTGAAATGACTCATGAAGAACAGTGGGTGATGCCAACACGTTGATCCAAAGATCTTACAGGTAAATTATGTTAATTCTGCTGTGTGGTCTGGATGTCTACTAATGTATATAAGCTAATATGAGCCTTGGTATGTCTGGAAATGTCAGTGGGCTATGCCAGGAGGAGGACAAACAGTAGTATTTTAATACTCTCTTGTTAAAGTAAAATCTGTCTGGCACAATATGGTATCCAGCTCATCATACTCTATACCAGGCTGCTGGGCAGGACAGGTTTAAAACAAACAAACAAACAAACAACCCCCCCCCCCCCTAGACTGTATAACTTAACACTCCCACAAGCCCAGCCAAAGTTGAAACTTCTGTTGCACAAGTGAAACATAGAGTACATACAAACAATAATGCATTAATCTAACATCTCTGTTGTTTATTTAAGTATGTTTAAAGTAAGCATCCAACAGGATTATATTATGTTAATTACTTTGTTATTTCTAAATACTGCACCCTAATACGAGGGCTAACTGGCTCTTCCATGCACAACAAAAACAATGCTGCTCCTTATTTTTTGCCCAAGATGTGCAGCTTCAGCCTCAGTCTTTTAGCATCTTTCCTTAACATATGAAGGACCCTCTTACAGGGGTCTCCTTTTAAAAACGAGTCAGCTTGAAACATTAAGTCAGTTAAAGTTATTAAAGTCAGTCAGTTAGTTAAACCAGCGACAGTCTTCATTTCAGCAGACAAAATAACACGTTGGCGAGAACTTACGCCCCATCCACACTACTGCATTTTCTAATTAAAACGGAGACCTTTTGCTACGTTTGCACCTCCATTCCATACTACAACGGCGAAAACGAAAACCTAAAATGGAGAAGTTTGGAAACGCTGCCGACCCCGTTTTGCGTTTCAAAACTCGCGTTTTAGTGAAGATGGGCCAAAACAGAGGACTTTAGAAACGATGACGCAGCCGCTCACACTCGGCTCTCTGATTGTGTCTTACAAGTCATGCAAAGGAGAAACACGATGCTACAGCCCGGGTTTTTGACATGGTATTTTTATTAAAATATTGTGTACCGTGCAAATAACACTTATCTGCCTACACTTGTACTGTGCATGTCGCTGTTGTTTACTTTGTGACAACTCCCAGTCTGTTTTCTGCCGCCACACTCCTGTTACATTCAGAAACAGTCCCAGCTCATTATTGGTGCATGCAAAAGGCAGTTAAAACACTGGTGTGGACAGAGATCGTATTCGTTTTAGTTCTCCGTTTGTAAACTAAAACGGATTAGTGTGGAATGGGCCTGAGAAGCCTGCATTTGTTTACTTCTGTGTAAAATCAAAGGCCTGTTGTTTAAAAAATGTCTAAGAATTTCAAATGAGGACGGGGTTTAGCAAAGGATCAGTCATTGAGATCTGGAGACATAGCAACATCCCTACAAAGACATATGACAGGAAAGAAAAGCTGTCTGATGAGCGTACAGGTTGTAATGTGAAATAGAAAGCTAAGGGAAATAGTAAAATGATTACCCACACTGCCTGTTATAAACATCCATGACAGTTTACAGACTTCCTGGTTCGACAATAAAGCTGGGGTAGCCAATTCATTCCCAGCTTTAAAGGTTCAGTGGGTAAGTTTCAGTGGCATCTAGTGGTGAGGGTTGTGAATTGCAATCATTGACTGTGTAAAAGAAGTGGAAGTAGTCACTGTAACATCACCCATTGGTTAATGGACTGCCATTTTGAAGCCTCGAGTTTGGCTGTGGTGATTATTTGCAACCAGGAACAGGACGTGAAGATATTCACTCTATCATCGATTTTCCTCTAAATTGGACCATAATTTACTAAATGAACACCAAACAACTTCTTTATGTCCCATGTACACTTTATTTCTTTATTTAAGATTTAAAGAGGAAAAAAAAATTCTGATCATTCCGCCCCCACATGAATGCACCATCAGTCAGGAGACGTTTCGGTGGCCGACACACTCTGTTGGCTCTTTTGCTAAATAATACTTGGGGTACTCTATTTGTCCAAGTTTCTATTCTTTTCTTACTTCTAATAAACCGGACGACTACTACTACTGTTACTTATTCATCTTTGTATGTTTTCAATGTAGTGACGAAACACGCTCTGTAGTGCCGTTTGTTCGTTTAGGCTACTTTAGAAAGATGGCAGCGCAACATGGCAACTTCCATGTATGGGTCCTGTGGTATATGTGGATAGACATGGCTCATTCTAAGGTAATGAAAACTTAACGGTTCATTATGTAAGGTCTTTATACACCACCGAAAACATAGTTATGGATATTATATTGCATTTCTGTCAGTAGATCCTCATAAATATTACACACGGAACCTTTACCAGTGAGAGACTATTACTGACATTTCGAATGTCAAACATTTCTTCCTAAAAAAGTAGTTTAGATCGGGTCTGACCACTCATTTCTTACCATGTCGGCAAAAGATTCAGCAAAACACATACATTCATACATACATATATTCCTCTAAAATAGGAACTCCCTTTAAAAAATGTCCCCTGGCCACCGTGCAGGTCTCAGAATGTCAACTAATTCAGTGTGAAATAATCCTCATCGATCCAGATAGGATTATCGATGGCAGCAGACTTGTTAAATATGTATACTTCATTATGAAGCCGTACCCTGAGGCTGCAGGGGAGCCTCCTCCTGATATCAACAAGAGCAGGTAACTGAAGAGCAGGGTTATACAGAGAAATATATGTGGGGATGGATGAGTATAATAATAATAACTTTATTTGTACCCTTGGGTAAATTCATTTTTTCACTCTGTTGGTAATTTTACACACACTTTGTTTGGAGCTTTGTGGCATGATGTGCTTCCATACGCAAAGAGACACACACACACACACACACACACACACGCCTAAAGATGGAGAAATGTGCCTGTGCAAACACAAGTCGTCTGCAGACACAAAAAGAAAATATATTTCCATGTGTCTGCGCCATATGACCTTGTCGGCTTACCAGAGCTCATTACAGTGGAAAGCAGCAGTGGAATCGGTGGCAATGAAAAGCAGACATGACCCCCAGATTGTTGGAGCCAACTTGAAAGCGCTCAGCTATCAGGGAGAGAGAGAAAGGAGGGGGTGGTACTGTAGGAGCGAGTGAACGGAGCTGTCCACAAACTCGAATGTGAACTGTACTGGTTTGCATAATTTAAGGTTAATGAGGAAACAACGGCAGATCAAATCTCCCTCGTTTTATCCCGGCTGGCTTTGCTCTACTGGGACACTTTTCATTAAAAAGGCATCACAAGCAGTGCTTTCATGACCTGTGAATTCATCAAAGCTTCACCTACACCACGTACATGAATGCGAGTGTATCTGCTTTTCAAAGATATGCCCAGTCTTATTTAGCTTTGGTAGATCAGTAAAGGAAACATGCAGTGACTTGTCCACCCCTTTCCAACCAATTACTATTGCTTACATGCTGTAAGATAACTTAAATATTACACAAAGATAGGCTGATTACAGTACATAAATTTTTAAAAAGCTCTTTATTGTGTATTAAAAATGTTTAAAAGGAGAAAGCCATTATTAAAGCTTAAATACAACGTCATCACATAAACAAACGATACAGAATGTCCTGTACAGCATGAAAAACATCATGTGCGTTACAGTTAATTTTCCAAATAGTAAAAACATACCAAGTGTGTATGAATATTGTGTCAAAAATACACAAAAGCTTGACTCTTAATGAATGTTTCAGAGGCGGAGGCAGCCTTTGGCCCGCTCTCTCTCACTTATCCTCACAGAGGTAATTGGACAGAGGGACACACCGTTCTCAGCCTCATTTGTGCATCCCCCATCCCCCATGTGCCTAATCACACCTCCATTTGCATGGAGAGCCCCAAGAATCAGCCTCAATAACGCTGCGCTGCTTTGAAAGATGAGTTTTTAATCTGGGAGAGGAGATGAGTTTCTGACCCGCACCTGTTTGTTTCCGTAGTTTCTTTTTCCTGTCGTACAAAAGTGACCTGCGGGTAAATTTGCAGAGGCAGGATAGCTGCTCGGCTCCCTAAGTACTGTCATTGTGCATTCATTAATATCCCCATATCTGACATGGCGGGGAAAATGGTTCTTGGCGAAAAAGGGCACTTGTCGTGGTGGGTGAGACTCCCTAACAGGCAATCAGATGGGCTGACAGCGAGTGTCAGCCGGTGTGTGCGTTTGTGTGTGTGGGTGTGGGTGTGTGCAGGCAAAGGAGAGGGCTGCAGTGTTTGGGAGAGGTGTGGGTATTTATTCTTCCCCCATTGCCCTCTATTGACCCATGTAATGGAGAATTTTACAAGGGGAAGTATTTGAAATATCCTTTGGATGTGGGTAATGTGTTCATCTTTGAGAGCAGGCCCTGCTCTCAAACCCATACTATCTGCCTCTCCCATTCACACGGAGACACTTTGGTGGAGCCTATGCATGTATAACATAATACTGCAGTATGTAATATTAACATAATTCAGAACTGGGAAATGTAATGCTCGTAAACAAACAGTAATACACAGTATATGAGTCTTTTTACACATTTTTGGGCTAAAATGAAATCTTGCTGCTTTGTGGACTGGGAAACTATACAATGAATTAATTGATTTTGTCATTCATCTCAAGTTATAAAAGGGTCACAAAAAAAGCATACTTTCTGATCAAAACAATGACATTGTTGACTTCCATCTTATTCTGTACGCCTCATATTTAGATAACATTTTGCTTCTGTACATTATAGCTGTGTTTCAAAAAGTAGCCTTAGCAAACACAGTTCTGTTAATTTTTTGAAGGAAAACTATTTGTGTATGAATGTCTTTAGACATTCGTGGATGGTGGTGGGGCAGTTTGCCTCATGAAAACATAATAACAAACCATCCCCTTCAACACCTATTTTTTTATACTTTCTCTTGCATGTTTGAAATAAAGATTTCAATTCAATTCAAATTCACCCCATAATCCACATATAGCATACTGTATATGTGCATGTTTTAATATACAGTCATGGCCAAAAATATGGGCACCTCTGCATGTCTGTCACATTACGCAGTACGTCTCCCAGAAAATTGTTGCAATTACAAATACTTTGATATTTTCATGTTTATTTGTTTGCATTGGAACAACACAAGAAAAGCAGAGAAAAAAAAGCCAAATCTGAGACATTTTGCACAGAAATCTAAAAATGGACTGGACAAAATTATTGGCACCTTTTCAAAGTCCTCAGAAATAATTGTAGTTCAAGAATGTGATGCTCTTTTAATTTGTACTCACCTGTAGCAATTCACAGGTGAAGGCATTATAAAAATCACACTTACAACCAGTAAAAATGTAGAAAGGTTGAATCAGCCTTTGTGTTGTGTGTACCACACTGAGCATGGACAAAAGAAAGAAGAGAAAAGAGTTGTCTGAGGATTTGAGAACCAAAAAAAGAGTCCATCTCCAGAGATCTTAATGTTTTGGTGTCCACTGTGCACAACATTGTGAAGACGTTTACAGCCCATGGCACAGCTTCGATGACAAAAGAGAAAAAATGATGAAAGATTGTTCAAATAGTGGATAAAGAACCTCAATCAATCAATCATACAAACAAATTCAGGCTGACCTGCAGACATAGGGTACAACAGTGTCAGGTCGCACTATCCATCGCCAAATGGATGGAATGGAAGGACTGCTGACCCAGAAACAAAAAAAAAGCCAGATTGGAGTTTCCCAAAACTTACCCGAGGAAGCCAAAATCATTCTGGGAGAATGTCCTGTGGACAGATGAGAAAATAGAGCTTTTTGGTAAAGCACCTCATTCTTCTGTTTTCAGAAAACAAAAAAGGTTTTACACGGTTCCTACAGTGGTGGAGGTTCACTGACGTTTTGCCATTGCTTTGCTGCTTCAGGCACTGGATATCTTGACTGTGTGCATGGCATTATGAAATCTGAAGACAAACCAAGAATTCTGGGGTGCAATGTCAGAAAGCTGGGTCTCCCTCAGAGGTTATGGGTCTTACAGCAGGACAATGACCCAAAGCATACATCAAAAAGCACCCAAAAACAGTTTAAGACAAAGCAGTGGAGAGTTTGAAGTGACCAGCAATGAGTCCAGATCTAAATCCCATAGAGAACCTCTGGAGAGATCTCAAAACAGCAGTTGGGAGAAGGACCCATCAAATCCCAATAATTTTGTCCAGTCCAAGTTCTGTGCAAAATATCTCAGATTTGGCTTTTATTTCTCTGCTTTTTTTGTGTTCTTCCAATGCAAACAAAAGAAATAAACATGAGAATACCAAATCATTTTTAATGGCAACAATTTTCTGCAAGAAGTAGCACATTATGGACATGCAGGGGTGCCCATATTTTTGGCCATGACTGTATATTAAAACGCACTAATATACAGTATGCTATATGCATATATTCTAAGGAGTCTAAGGGACACAGCAGCGCTGTCAAGGGAAATGTGAATTTCACAGGTGAAGCATTATTCAACATTCAACACAACAAAAACGCTGCATTCCTGCAATTCATATTTTCATCATTAGCACATAAACAGAGTGGCTAGGACACAATCCCTCACTGGCTACCCACCAATGAACACAGCTAAGGCTGTGTTCAGACAGACATTAGCACTGCATGAAAAAAAGCATGGTAAAGTGGATGCAGCGGAGGTGCCAACACAGAGGGCTTATGAAAACGAAAACACAGGCTAGTCCTGGCTTTTTGCACTCCATGCATTACCTGAACAAAGTATTTCTACTGTTTATCTGGTGATTGTGCTGACAAAGGATGAAATGATTTGCAAAATCCTGTCTCTGTGTATTATTAACCACTGTACACTGATGTGGTGTTTGATAAACCTTCAAACTCGTGGATCTACAACTCAAATTGGTCTTCCTAGTGTTTTTGGTTTGAATGCCTGGTAACTGTGATGAGCCAAGACTGCACCAAATAAGCCAGCCTGAATAAGCACTGTCCGGCTGCGCAGCTACCACCAATGGGCCCATTAATAAAACATTTGATCTCCACCATGGCCAGCAGAAGAGGAGGCGGCCTGTGCTCCACAGCAAGAAGAAGCTCCCACTAATGAATGTGTGCTACAGTGTAAACACACTGGGTCTGTGTGCTCAGCCAAACTACTTCAGGTAAACAAAGGTAAGGCAAAGTTTACAATTAGTCATCGCGCTGTCTAACGTATTCAGATCATGCAAATTGCTGCCGTTTGATTTAAATGTTCCAGGCCAAGATGCGTTAAGCTGGCATGAGTTTACCTTTTTGGGAAAAGTAATTCACTTGCAAACCCTGAACACAAACAAACCTTCAAGCATATTTCACAACACAAACAGCTCATCATATCTTCTGACAGAGAATAAACAGAACACACACACACACACACACACACACACACACAATGACACAAATATGCACAGAATGGATGTTCAGGTGGATTTTGACACACATCAGCAAAGCACAAATAAAAATAAACAATAACACACCTACTCTGATTACCCACAGCTCCCACATAAAAAAAAGATCCTCAACAAGGCAGATCTTAGCACACATGCTAAACTCCATCCCCTTGTTTACTGTGTCTGTTTATAGCTGGATGTGTGAGAGTGCTTCAGCGCGGCAGCAGCCTTCATCTTGCCATTACTGCTCCGCTTTATATTGTTGCCAAAATCACAGGTGACAGGCCACTTTTCCCGGGCGCTCGGCACAGACCCTCCTCACAGCGCGCGCTGCAGGCAGAGTCATTTGATGGCGATAGCCCCCGACACACACAGGTTTCATGCATTCAGTCTGAGCGTGAGACGGCAGAGGGAGGAGAGAAGGCAGTGAAAAGCTACCGTTATCGCTATTAACTGTCAAAGTCACCTTCACCCGGAGGCGCAGCCCTTGCTGAACACACACACACACACACACACATTCATGTGCTGCAACTCTGACTCATGAAGTTGATGGGTCAAGTCGTGATGGAGTGAGTGTAGGTTATTTTAAAACCAAAAGCAGCCTGGCACATCTCACTGTTCACCAGCAAACACACCTTCAGCCATCTGATACAAAAAATTCAAAAGACAAAGTGTGAACGATGAGAAAAAAAGAACAACTCACAAACAACAAAAGACTCCCTGAGTTTCGGCACCTTGTTGTCATCACCGCGCCATACTGTCGGCCCCTCAGGATTGCGTCGCGCCTTTATTTTTACTCAGCAGACGGCCTGAAAGCGCAGCATTGTGGGACAATGGAGTGTCTGAGCGTGTCAGCTGAACACCTGCCGAGCGCTCCACCAGGATAACTCAGGAGCCTAATTATCAAGCAATTTCAAACAGAATTCTGTTGCCTCTGCTGCTGTTTTAATTAGGGGGAGTTGGCTTTCAGAGGTCACACCAAATGAGTTTTTAACTGCTGTCATTCCAGAAGAAGATTTCTCTCCTTACTGAAGGCCGCTCTATTGATGCCACTTTGTAGACGACAGATCATGGGAAGCTCGCCAAAAACAACAACCTAGCGGGAAAAACTTGTATTATGCAAATGGCAACAAAGGAATATTTAAGAGTAAGTATAGGTGTATGTTTACCCACACTTTCCTCTCTTTCTTTCTGTTGCCTATATCAGCTTATTCAAAGGATAAAGGGAAGTTACTAAAGAAGGAAGCAGGTACGAACCAAGAAACGAAAAAAGGGATGAGTGAAATGAGGATCAATAAAAAGAAAAAGGTATGAAAGGAAGAGAATACTGAAGACTGGAAAGAAGGAAGGAAGGAAGGTTGCATGACAGCAAGAGATTAAAAACTGCAAGAAGGCACAGGAGTGGAATGAGGATGTGACAGAGATAAAAATGAGAGGAAGGAAGAGACGAAGAAAGACAGGCAGGATAAATGTAGGACATCCCCAATTACAATAAGATGAACAAATAAATGGATTTATGAATGATGGGAAAGAAGCATGATGGAGAAATAGGATGGATAAAAGCAGGATGGGATTGCAAATGGAAACTAAGTATACTACATTTGAAAAGTGTTGGATGTATTCAGCTCCGCTTTTCTTTCTTTTCGTTGCCTCTGATAATTTAATCTGATAATTTGTTTTTATTGAAAAAGGATCATTACCCGCTGACTTCAAAAAGAGTTAAAAAGTAGGCTACTAATGTTGCTCAGGAATGAGGCAAGCAGGAAGGGAGGCAGAGAGGGAGGAAGGGGG
This sequence comes from Micropterus salmoides, assembly GCF_014851395.1. Lineage (NCBI taxonomy): Eukaryota > Metazoa > Chordata > Actinopteri > Centrarchiformes > Centrarchidae > Micropterus > Micropterus salmoides. The sequence goes on from NW_024043372.1 coordinate 30,041,157, forward strand.
GATAAGCAAATCTATGGAAAAGTAAGGATTATAAATGTATGAAGGACTATGCCAGGGTGGAAGGGTGAAAAGGAAGAAAGCACTATCACAGTAAGCAAGTAAAAACTGCAGGAAGGCAGGGATTAGAGCAAGAATGTGAATCTGACAGAGAAAAAAATTAAAAAAAGAATGAAGGGAAGAAGGACGGAAATTGTATGGTGAACACTGCATTTAAACAAGACTACGGCTGCATTCAGGACCACCTACTACATACTAGAGACGTTTCATAGTAATATGCAGTATGAAATTGTTAAATTGATTTATTTAGCTGTATGCTAGGCTAGGCTTAGCCGGATTCCAGTTTTGGAAAACGGAAGTAAACAATAGGAGCAATTTAAATGTCAGTACCACTTCTAACATTTTTGTTCTTGTGTAAGGAGAACAAAGCTACAGCTGATCTGTAATGAACGTAACGTTCTAGCAAGCTTCATTTGTCCTACTATCCAAAACAAAAGCCATACGCTTATTAAACAGTACATTGCCATTTCAACAATGGCAAAATACATTTAAAACAAACAGGCCGGATGTTGTGACGGTTCTAGCACTTTGCATTGTGGGACACATTACGCAAGGTAGTTTTTTTCTGAAACAGTACATCAGGGTATTTGTGGCATACTGCAGATTTTGCTTTTTGTTGCATACTACATATAGTCTAATTCGGTTCAAACTGCTGGTATAGTAGGCCTACTATCTACAGCCATGCTAGCAGCTCTGAGAGGCTATATTTAGGCACAGCCCAGTGACCTCAATGCTAACATGCTCACAATGACAATACTAACATGCTAATGTTTAGCAGGTATACATTTTACTATGTTCACCATCTTAGTGTAGCATGCTTACATTTGCTAATTAGCACTAAACACAAAGTATAACTGAGGCTGATAGGAATGTCATTAGTTTTGCAGGTATTCTTGTCATAAGCCAAAGTATTGGACAAATTCCGCTAGATCAGTGGTTCTCAACCTTTTATGGGCCAGCGGCCTCTATCCATTATCCAGGTCAAAAAAGGTTGTTGGCAATTTGCCCTGAATATTATTGATTTTATGATTGATTTTTGTTGTTGTTGTTATTATTGTTATTAAAAGCAAGGAAAAAATTGAATTACTGAATGACAAACAACATTAATTATTTTCCCAGGTAACAAAAAAGCCACGTGAAAAGTAATTCTATTTAACTAACTAAGTGAATGTTCTCCCCCAGAAGATTTTGAGCATTAAACACTTAATTTCCTGCATTCTGGTGAAGATTTCTGCCTTTTCTGCACCAATTTATGGTGGAAATGTCTAAAAATTCAGGTGGCAGGTGACAATTCAAAATATCTAATTATAATAGAATATAATGTAGTGAGGCTCTCAGGCATTCTTATTGCTTTTAAATATTTTTCTCCTATAGATCAACTTATTTAATATTATCCCTGCTGAGTCATCACACGATTAAGTCTTATCTCCTCTTTTGTGGGGAAGTAACCTATTTAAAGTGTTTGTGGCCCCTTTTCATCTCAGTGATAAATTAATCCATTTTAATTCAGTTATCGACTGGACTTTATTAGCTCATCTGTTAATAACTTATCATAACTCAGTGTTTCCTAGAGAATGACAGTGTAACTGTGGCGCAGCTATATACAGCGTGCTAGCCTCGAAAACCCAGCTGTATTCTAACATTAACTTAGCTCTCCTTATTAGCTAGGCTCCTTACATGCTTGCTAATAACCTTTAATAGCTGGATCCTCGACATTGACAGCGTTGTGTTGGACTGATTTGTACAGCTGTGTTCATGAGGGAGAGCGAGAGACGGATGAACGTGAGAGAGACAGGGACGAGCAAGAGAATGTGCTGTGCGAATACACTATGGTGCTCTGCAATCAACTACGATTTTAATCAATAAAATTAATATGTGGCGGTCAGCGCTGATATTGCTGTGTGCCGCCACAAATAAATGAACGTTTGGGAAACACTGTAACTTAACCCCTCATGTTACAGTACATCACATTTATTCATTTAGCTGACGCTTTTATCCAAAGCAACTTACAATTGCTATACATGTCGGAGGTTGCACGTCTCTGGAGCAACTAGGGGTTAAGTGTCTTGCTCAGGGACATATTGGTGTCTCACAGTGGATTCAAACCCGGGTCTCTCACACCAAAGGCACGAGTCTTATCCAGTATGCCATCACCACCCCTGATGTTCAAAACTTTCTGCACATTCACAATCTCTCCCATGTAGCATATCTGTGTTCTCTGACATGTAAAGAAAAAAAGTCGTAACATTAGGAAACGTCAATAGCCTATTTAAAGAGAATTCATAATATTGTATTACATGCCCTATAATGCATTACGTTACCGATTCGCTGAAAGTATCCCCTCGACTGTCTGACAGACACAGAACTGGATGAGATGAGGAGGTTCTCATGCCGGGGGAAAACGAAACTAACCGACAACACCTGTGATCAGGCAGAAATCTCACAAACAAAAACACGTTCACTTCAGCACCTCTGATAAAGTGCCGCTTACAATCCCCAACAGAGCAAGTCAGGGTAGTTTTTAACGTTACATTTTTATAGCCTACTGAAACTACTGTATATGTCCGCTTGGGCACAAACTGTCTGCGACTCACAGCGCGAGGTGGGTCCATGTCACTCGCTGGTGTCGCAGCGAAGTTGCTTTCAGGGTGAGTCCAACAGCGGAATATTCCTCTTTAACCACTATATTAATTACTATTAACTATATTAACCACTGTGATAACAAGATGTTCACGGTGTATTATAATAATAAATAAACATGGTCCACGGTCATACCAAGAAACAGAGCGTCAATTTTCCAGAGTTTACACAGTAAACACAATGTGGGTAAAATTTTACAAATGATACTCTGACTTCCCGTTCCCATTAAGGCAGCGCGGAGCTGCGCCACAAGTAGCTGACACACCGTCTCATCCAGTCGCAATGGACTAAACTGGCAGGTTTTAATGTTGCAAACGCTCCCCAATAGCAGCTCAACGCCCCCCTTTCCAAAATATTGCTTCCAGCGCCCCCCATCGTCCTCAGAATGCCCCATTGAGAAACACTACGCTAGATGAAAAGACAGGACTCATTAAAGGGATTACAATTCATCAAGAGGGATGAAGGTGACAACAAATTTCATGGCAATCCATACAGTAGCTGTCAAAACATTACAAAATTCCAGCCCATCCAGAAAAACGGTTGTGTAGGTCAATTTTGCATCAGCTTGTTATGACGCATGTTTAGGTTTTTGTTAGTTTGCGACCTCTAGTGGCAGAAGAAGTCAGGTCACGTAGTACAAAGAGCATGCACGAGTCCATGTACAAAGGGTTGTAGGGTGGATGTGTCAAGTAGACATGGACTTTTACTCAGGACACCAAGGTTTGAGTCCCATGTGAAATAAAGTCAAAGATGATATGTTTTAAAGGTGACCTATTATGCTTTTCCGTATTTTCTTTCATATCTTTAATGTTACAATATTGTTGTTAAACATGGTCAAAGATTGAAATAATGAGGTAAATGTATATAAAAGAAATCACTGTGAGCTAAAACCTCAGATTTTCTGCTCTGTTCTGAACGCTCCAGTTCCAACAGTTTTTTCTACTCTCATTGACATTTGCGCACAGCCCCATCCTCCTGGCAACTGCTATGCTCAGTCTGTCTGTACCGCTCAGCGCAGGACGACACGCCAGTCTTTTGAAGTTGAAGTTGTTCAATTGTGCCATTTTGGGGAACGGACATATACGTATGGCGTTTTGGGACAACTGACAATCAACCAGTTTTGTTGTATAAGTAAGGACATGTTGGAAAATTCAGGTGATCAGCAAAGTACATTGTCTGGGGACCAAGAATGTCTGGACTGGCCAAAAGACCACTCCATTAGCAGGGCTTCCAAAGTTAGATAGACTAATAAATTGATGAATGAATGATGTGCAGAGACATAACAGGGAAGAAGGAAGGTAAAAGAAAAGATGGAAAAATAAGGATGGGAAGGATGGAGAAGAAGCATGATGGAGGGGTGGGGTAAATGGAAGCAGGTTGGGGTTTAGGAAAAGGCAAAGAAAGAATGGAAAGATAACAGGCCAGATGGCTTAAAGTACAAATGCATTAAGTAACAGACAAAATAATGTGGGAAAAAGGATTGAACAAAGTAAAATAAGCCAGCAAATGAAAGAAAAAAGTAATGTAACAAGAAAGAAAGGAGAGAGGAGAGGAAAATGCAATGTTCGAGGGACGAATGATCATGCAAGGACAAAACATGGTTTGATTGTGGAACAAAAGTAAAGCATGATGGGAACGCTAACAGCTCCCAAAAATGATTTTAGACCAAACTTGTGTGTTCAAACTTGAAACTAGAAGAGACTCTCAAATCATATTGATTGTGAGAGCAGCTTGGAGACCGGCTGAAAACATGACATTGTCGTGGAAAAAGAAAGATTCAGGAGGTGTGTTTCTTATTGCAACTTTTTAAATCTGCCTCCTCTTCACTCAATTTCTGGAGACAGCCAAGGTAATTTAAATCGATTCGAAGTCCTTCAAATACAGACACACTGACAACAGTTTGGAGAGAGGGAAATGGATTTTTCTGCTCATCTACGAGCCAAGGCCAAATCTGAGTACATGAACGGCAGCGCACTGCCGACAGCCTCGGCTCCTCCTTCACTCTTGACGTTTTTACTCTCTCCCACACTGTGTTGCTTTTCCTCCATAAAAGCTGTCAACAGACTAGTGGTAAGACAATAGCGGCTGTGGAGAAGGCCGGACCTGATCTCTGTTTTTTATATTTCTGTGAATGAGAAGAAGAAAAAAAAACTCCCGCGGGGAAGAAAATGTTTTTACATATAGTTCTCAAGAATGTATGCATAAACACATGTTCACAAGAACGGATACAACAATATGCTGACACACACACATAGCACAAAATCGATCACACACACGTGTGAACACACAGGCGCATGCCCCTTATCTGTCTGCAACCTGGTCGACAAATGCACAGGCAGAAAATTGTAAATATTGAGCAACCCCTTGTCCCTGAAAGATGAAGTACAATAGCTGGAGGCAATTCATACCGCTATTGCTTTATTATGAACTAATATGTTCATAGTTGTCGCTTCCAAATGACTCAATAAATATCCAATACTTCCTGAGAGACGGCCTTGACCCTGTTGTCTGAAAGAATGCTTTTCACGAGCACAGGCTCTCCCAACACGCTTAAACACTGAAGGCAGCTTCATAAAGTGGCAATTACCGTTTTGACATCAATTCAGAACCACATAAAAAACCTGCCGCGTTTTGAGAAAGCAAAATGGACAATTACAGAGACAAATAGAGCGAGCCACCAAGGGTGAAAAATAAAACTCCCCCGGCATAATAATTCAGCTTAATTAAAGGAACAGCCCGCCCAAAGGGTCATTTAAAACAACACCCACTTCTCTCACCTCCAGAGGTATTAGCAGAGTTAAAAGCAGCGGGCTCCATGAGAGAAGTCTTCAGGCTGACCTCCAAAGCGTCTTTCCCCCTCATCTATATTTATATGAAGGAGCGGCACTAATTTTGCCCAGTAAATCAGTGTGCACATTTCGTTGTGACCTCCAGCTTGACACTGAATTAAACAATATCAGGGCCCGAGAAGCCCGCTTTAACAAGCCTTAAATTCCTCCGTCCAATCCATCAGCGGGGATATTTCTGACACACGGAGGGAAGAGCATGAAATAAGGCAATTATTGAACCCTTCGGCCCATTTCTACGGCTTGACTGACTGGCACGGTGTAGCACAGAGCCACAGACCTCTGCATTTGTGTCTTGAGATGACTCTTGGTGATAGGCATGCTGAAAATTAATACATTATAGTAGTTACCAACTGTTTTACTTAATATCTCTGCCTACTTTGCGTCAAGGTTAGCAGTTATACACAGCATGTCACTGTGGAAAACAAAACTGTTTAGCAACTGCAGCAATTACCAGAGGGCCCCGTCTGGAGTCCTCTTGACTTTCTACGAAAAAAACAAAACCAAGTTACTTTTGTTTGAGAGACGAGTTTGAGACAGAGACTTGGTTTTCTCTGAGTGTTCCTCTCAGAAATCCTCCTGGTGCATACAGAAGGAAAAAAAAAGCTTTTGTGTGTGTGTCTTTCATGGAGGTGGCAGTCGATCCTGTGTGTCTGGGCGTCCTCTCAGATTGCCTGACAGATAATCCATCACACAGTCAGTGTGTCTGACAGGAAGAGGTCTCAGTCAACTCTCCGTCTCTTTGCACTGCTCACACAGGGCCTATGAAGGACAGTCAGTCCTCTCAAGTCTCTCTTGGGACGACGTACACTTGAGTTTCATTAGAGGGCTGAAGGTGTGTGATTTGAGGAGTTTAAATGTACGTTTGCGTGTTTGTGTACCAATCCACAGATGAAAAACATGACAGAATAGAAAATGGTTTATAATACATACACAGTAGGCTGTAAAAGATATCTTGTATAACGTATAGTATCTTTGCATACTACATTAGAGTTCTTAGTGGAAACTGGCTCACTGGCAAACTTTTTACACTACTGCAGATGAATCCAAATCAATGTATTAAACACAATAAATAAAAAGTTTAAAGTCTGAAGACGACTGGTATAATTACATCCTTGCATAACCTTTGATGCCAATGTGTTGTGTCACAAGGTACAACATTCAAAAGAAATTTAAAATATCCATCTTTCTTTGCCCATTTAATAATTCTTGACACCGTTAAACACGATTCCATTTTGCAGATCAAACAGCCTCTGATTCATAACAGTTTTTGCAATGATGTGTGGAAGTGTTAAGCTTGAGCGCATGTGTATGTACAAATGATTATCTCCCTTCAAAAGTTTCCGAGTTGGAGTTGCCTTTTAATCCACCATGTCGCAAAATAAAGATGAGCAGAGCTGCAACAATTATTCAATTCATTGATTAGTCAACTGACGGAAAATGAAGAAATTTGTCAAGCAAAAATGCCAAACATTTGATGGTTCCGGGTTCTCAAATGTGTGGATTTGCCGCAAAAAAACACTTGTACCATAAAAGTCTGCTCCAACAATTTCAAACAGTTGGACAAAAGCCTCAAAACGAATACATGCAAGTATCAGGATTTTGGATTGTTGATTGGACAAAAAGAAATGTAAAGATGGACATTTCTTTTAACTGTTTTCTGTCTTGATTTTTTATAGACTCAACGATTAATCAAGAAAACAACTGGCAATTAACAGATTACAATAGAGAATAACTGTTAGTGGCATGCCTAAAGACAGGCATCTCCACAGATTGTATTTCTTAAATGTTCATTTTGGTGCCAGAGCCACAGCTTTGGCTAGCTGCCACATGGCTTGATATATCAAAAGTAAACTCAAATTAAACCTGTTCTTCTTTTTAAACTAAAATGTTTGTGTAACTGGATTGTACCGTGGTTTGAAACTAAACTATGACTATGTAACCTTCAGACTAAACACACAGTAGTAAACAAGGCAAAAACACAGTAGCGATGTTGGCAAAGAGTACTTAAATTATTTGAAATAAGCATCTACAGTATATTCAAAGGCTACGTCTAGACCGTGTTTTTTTGCTCAGTCAGTTGTGAGGACACAAAGGTACACAAACGTCCAAACTGCTGAGGGTCTGCTGTCCCTTACTGACATTACATTTATTCTGCAAATGTACTCTCTCCAGGTGAAGCCCATAGAAACAGTGACTGAAGCTTTCTTTCCACATCTTTCTAACTTTCCATCTGCTTCTGTCTTTCCCCCAGAATACAGTGTGAATGTGAAGTGAACAAAGAAACAAGACAATAATCTTGAAATAATTGCTTTTAATCTCCGAAATTATATACACTGTTTTCACACTGTATTCAAGATATCCTGTCAATATACATTTCATGATTATAAAAAAGCTAAGTACAATTGTTTTTTTGATGTTGTTTTCTGAACACCTCTGTATGAAAGTAGTGCTGGGGCTCAAAGAGTTGGCAAGATAGGTTCCAAAACCCTTTAGCCTTCATGAAATAGGCACAGATTTAAGCAGGCAACACACTGTTAATGATAAACAGACGTTTAAGACATGATGTACAAAATTCACAGTGTGGGTACGTCACCCAACTCATTTGAGACACAGATAAGGCATCGAATGAAATAATGGATTTGCATTAACTTGGACAATTAAGTCACTAAGAAAACAGACTGACTGATGCAAAGTTTACAGCTCGCTGTAATGGTGCCTTTCGTTTTAGCCATCAAATGCTTTCACAGCCCACGTTTCAGTCACGCTGTGCCTTAAGCCAAGGCTGGAGGAGATGTCTCTAACTAATATTCCATACAAATGTCACAACAGGCAGAGAGAAAGCCACCTATTTTGCCTTGGAAAATGGAATGCACAATGTTTTGGGGCTCTGTCCAATTTCTGACAAAGGTCACTAGAGCTTTATAATATTCCATGACAAGATTATCGGCTTTCATGATTTAAAATAATAACAATCCTGATTCAGAGAGTGATTCATCCAAATTAATATGCACTTAATAGAGAAAAATAAATCAAAGCTAATTTGCGCTACACAGGGGACGTGAGTATAAGTGATACAGCACCTCAAAACCTGTGAAATAGATGCTCAGTTAGCAATAGTATTATCTGGTATTATCTGGAAGCCAGTGTTGAAACAAACAGTCCTGGAGGTTTGCATGTGTAGAAAAAGGCTAACGGTGATGATCTGAGGCTGTTGTGAATGTAGGTGATGGGTGGACAGAGTGTATTTAGGTTACATTGGTAGTTTTCTACTTCTTGATGGCGGCCACTGCTTTCTTGGCGGCGTCATCCAGGTTGTCTGCCGCTGTGATGGGCAGGCCGCTTTCGCTCAGGATCCTCTTGGCCTCATGGACGTTGGTCCCTAGCAGACACAGGAAAACACTTTTACAAGAGGCGACACAAATAAGATGACAAAAAATGGCTTAACAAGGTTAAAAACCACGCTGTGTGAAAGACGAAGAGCTCCTTTGGAGGAATCAATGCACATGACGACAGACGGATTGGAGTTATGGGTGAACGGTGGCAAATTCAACTGCTGATCCGAAAGCTGCTTTGTCTGTGATCAATGTCAGTGAGGCAAAAGGGCAATTTGCGTGTTCCCCTGGCTGCAGTGAGGTCAGGGGTATAGCAGGTGCTGGGTGATGTGGTGGCAACCATGCCCCGGTAGACCCGCAACTAACCAGAGAACGAGAGAGAGAGAGCGCTCCGATGAAACTCTCCACAGCCCCCGAGGCTCACTGAACTGGCTGGCTCCCAGCGCTGCACATTGCGCAGCCAAACACAAGCCTGACAAGCCTGTCACAACACAGGGCAGGGGGCGCAGCACTGGCCGGAAGGACACAGAGAAGGAGAGGACGATGGTGGGGAGAGGGAGTGAACGAGAGGGAGAGAGGGTAACAGAGCAAAAGGTCAAGTGAAGCAGAATCGCCCACGCTGCTCAAACAACAAAAGCCAGCTGTTTATGTGGCATTTACTGATTTCACACATGAAGACATGATGGCAGAAGAAAAGGCCGTTTACAGAATCTATTTGATGTGGTCTCAACAATTCTCTGCTCTCTCTGGTCTGGTATAGATTTAAAAACATATATTCCTAATTACTTTTTAATCTTTATTCCAGTTAGTCATCATCATTATTTTATTTTACTTCTTTTTCATTTATTTCTTACCTTTTCTCTACTTATCTAAAATTACTTTTTTGTCTTTATGCTGCTGCCACGCCTGAATTTCTCCATGCGGGATCAATAAAGGTTCATCTTAGTTCAACAGTCAGGTCATCATATCCCACTGAAAAAGTAACACTGAATTGTGTAATCTGATTACTTTGTGCTAAATATATCAACTTAAATACTTGTGTTTGAGGAATCAATCAAATAAGCACCCTTTTGGCCAAACCATAATCTAGTTAGCTCCTCATTTACATATTGGAGACATTCTATTTTTTACATGCATTACTACAACAATTAATTGATCAAGTGTTTTTTACTCTTCTATGACAGTAAAGCAAATATGTATAGTTTTTGGACTGTTGGTTGGATAAGCACAAGTCTTTTGAAAAAGTCACCACGGGTTCTGGGAACTTGATGATGTGATGGTCATTTGACATTTAATTGACCAAACCATTAACTGAAAAAATGATGTGTAGATGAATCGATAATGAAAATAATCATTAGTTGCAGGGTGCAGCTGTTTGTGTGTGTGCATGCTCAGACGCTTACAGGTTGACCTTAGCTCTGCTGGCTGCTGTGTAATTAAGACTGCATGGTATGTGAAATTCTCCGGAGGCCCGGCCACCCTAATCAATAGACCTTTCATGAGGAATTCTATTACCAGCGCCACTTAACGCCTAATATTTCATCTCTTTTGTCCAGCCAGATAATAACTCATTCCAAACACATTTCTGCAGGCCCACACTCCAAACAATCAATTCGGTGATGTAATTAATTAGAATAAGAGCAGGAAGAGACCTTGCTCTGGCACATAAACAGGGGATCGGGTGTCCCAAGTCATTTTCAAATAGCATAGAATAGCCTCTGTCCACAGATAAATCTATAGTCTCATTTGGCGGTGACGTCACTCAAAGTGAAGAGAGGAGGGAAATACTGCATGCTTTCCATTCAATATGCTGATTTCATTGGGATCCATATTATCATACTGACAGGCTTATCTGATCATTAAAACAAAGGAACAACAAACCTGAAACAACAGGACATGTGGGAGAAGCAGCCTTTTATGTCCACAGCAAATACATAATGCAAGATATATTCTGTAAAGACAAATATGCCTATGAAAGTGTATACAGTAAACAACACACAGCAAAGTAAATAGCACGTGCATTTTTGCTCCTTTTCATCCCATTAATATTCATGTGAAGCAATAATGTGTGTGCGGCATTATTTATATAATACCTGTGTTATCCATGTGATGTGTGTGTGTGTGTGTGTGGGGGGATCACACTTCTGTGGCAGTGAAAAAGGAAAGACCATGTATTTCCGTGGGTCTTTTTCTGCATATGTGTGTGTGAGAGACAGAGAGAGAGAGAGAGCTGGCTGCAGTTCCACTCTGAGCAGTAGGGAGCACTGATAGCTCACAGCAGCAGAGGCAAGTACAGAGCCCAGCTGGATACAGCATCACTAGGTGTGTGCGAATGTGTGTGTGAGTGTGGGGAGTATGCCAAGTATATGAATGTGTGTGTTCACCTGCAGCCACTAGGTGCTGCCAGAGACCTACTCACAGCCTGGACCCAGAGACATACAGTGCACAGGATAATGCATGCACACATGTGGGGCATTCACACCAAGACATACTTTAATTTAAAAATGAAATTCATGCAATTAACTGTAAAGAATGGCCTTAACTAGGTACAAAATGAAAGATTTTTATTGTCACCTAGTAGAAAATGATCACACTGTACACTATCTCCAGGGCGTGATGGGGTTATTCATCAGTACCAATGACTGTTAATTACTAGAGCAAGTGAGATTTCAGGCTAACTTGTGTGTTCGTAACTTTGTTTTCTAATAAGCATCAATTTAAATTCCATCCCAATCTACACCACCTTCCACAACTCTGAGTGCTGTCCAAACTGCTCAACTCTAGATCAGCTGACAAGCCTGAACAACACAGCTCAGCTACGAGTCTTTAAACGTGCTGTTCAAGCCAAAACAACAAAAAACACCAGGCAGTGCTAAGTATTTTGCCATGTGATATACTGCCACTTCACAACACATTTCTGTTGGATCTCCGCTCTAATTAGCAAGCTTCCTTGTGACTATTGTGAAAATGTCACTGTAATGTGTGAGTCAATTACAGGCCACCATATTTCAACAAGATAATAGGGCTTGGTGCTGTGCCAAAGACTTGCACCAGAGGAGTTCTGTGCATGCTGCAGCTCCTAGATGTGTGCCTAATTCTGTCCAAACAAGCTGAGTTCAGTGACGCTAAGATCTGATAAGAGAAGACTATGCCATAGTCTCGGTGTGTCTATAATCCCAGAATGAATAGCTGACTACATAAGACTACACACCCTTGCTCAATTAAGCACACTGAGAGGTTTTGTTCCTACAGCCTTATTTGGTCTAGTATGACTAGTAGCTAATGGTGGCTAATGTTAGCAAACTTTAGCTATTGCTGTCTCAATTCGCACTCCATACTTATACTTGCTATTTTGAGGGCATAAGTGCATTCACACAAAAAGTATGGAAGGCGGGACACTTCTTATTCTCAATGGTCGACATCTTGACTACGTGGCGGAAGGGGAGGGACCACCAACTTTCACTCAAACTTTCAGTGGTTGCGCTTGCACACACAAGCAAGTAAAAGTATGTTCATTTTTATACATTTTCAATACAATTTACAAGTGAGCAAACAAGCTGGCTCATATTTTGGTGGGTGACGATCGCAGTCAAATGTTGGTGATAACCATATGTCGTTTCTCATTAAAAAGAAGAAGTGGTCAAATGTTGCGATCGTCATTTCTGGTAAGTGTGCATCGTATTTGATTTGAGACAAAACAACCCTGTCGAAATTCACACACTATGCAAGTGTATACAGTGTCGTAACGGTATTCAAATACATACAATACAAATACAATAAAATTCAAACACTCTTCACTTCTGCAACTTTCTTTTGCAGTTACCACAGGACTCTTTTAAGGCTTGTGCAGACTACACGATTTTCAGCGTTGGCCGATGGCCGTGCCGTTCACACTATACAACTTGCTGTCTTGTGACAGGTTACTTGAAGTTGTCACACACTACACGAGCTGACAGCGACTCTGTCACTCGACGCTGGTCTCCAAACCACGTTTTGTCTTAAAAAAACACATGAAATTTGAAACGGGAAATGACGCGAACCTACACATGAAATATATATGGTTTGTTAAAGATACCAATTATAAAGACAAAAAATCTGTGTGAAAGAATGGATTAGCACACTCAGGTAGCAGCGATTGTCTGTGCTGCAGAGAGAGCTGAGGGGAGTAAAAAGTGGTTTGCGGTGAAAAAGTAGCTGCCTGCTCTCACTGGCTGGATGTGGATGTCGAGTCGGCCGACTCCACCAGATATTTGGCATGCTAGATATCTGGCAGACGTCGGCGATGTGTCAGAAATGTGTCGGGGAGCTGTTTTGATGCATCGTTGAGTAGTTCACACATAACGACTGGCGACCAGAGGCCCCACAATACGATATTATCACGATATTTATGTTGCGATTCGATTTTAAATATATTGAGATATATTGCAATTTATTACCTTTTTCCAACTTCCACTTAGGTCCCTAAAGTCAAACTTTGTCAACATCTGTTTATCTAAAAAGATACATTTCTCTGTTTGTTCATATCACTTTTTCAGTCCTCTATATGGTCCTGTTAAGTTTTGTAGTGGACTAAAAAAGCAATAGATTTTATTATTCTAGTACCAAAAAGTTAAAACTCCCATCTGCAATTTATATACTAAAATATCGATACTTGGCATCAGTGTATCGATACAGTATTGCCATGGCAAATATCACGATACTATGCTGTATCAATTTTTTTTTCTATCCTATGATTTACCCCTGATCACTGCCTGACGGTCGCCGAGCGGCAAATCGGGCTAAAAATCGTGTAGTGTGAACTAGGCTTTTACTGCAGACATTTTGACTCGTCATAGCAGGAAAAGAACAGGTGTTACTAATAACATTAATGATGGCTCTGCTCTATTCAGCTGTCCCAGTAAGCTATGACAGTAAGCCAGCATGCACAAGAATCAGTCGTATTATTTATACCTGTACTTTTCCTACTGTGACTGTAACATAAGGCCTATTTAGACATGGTCAAGATGATCTGCTCAAGCTCAAACCGAACATCAGAAAGAGGATGAAAGGTGATTTAAGTGATTTTGAACGTGGCATGGTTGTTTATGCCAGACCGGCCAGTTTGAGTATTTCAGAAATGGTTGCTCTACTGGGGTTTTCACACACAACTATTTCTAGGGTTTACAGAGTATGGTTTGAAAAATATCCAGTTTTTGGCAGTTCTTGGGGTGAAAATGCTTTGTTGTTGGCTGAGGTCAGAGGAGAATGGCCAGACTCGTTCGAGCTGATAGAAAGGCAACAGCAACTCAAATAACCACTCTCTGAGGTATGCAGAAGAGCATCTCTGAATGCACAGCATGTCGAACCTTGAAGCAGATGGGCTACAGCAGACCACACAGGTACCACTCCTTTCAACTAAGAAGATGAAAATGAAGCAACTTTTGAACAGAAACCCTGAAATAAACCCGGAAAGAATATCCGCCAATATGTTGCATTCACTCATTCATACTGAACAAAGGTTTGTGGCAAAATCCCGCAACCATGTGCACTTTCACATAGTGACCCGGCTTTCGGGAACTAGCGGAGTAGAAAAAGACCGTTATGTGTAATACAGCAGCGACATGCAGGCTGTGGCTTTTCACACAGACATCATCCCTGCTCTGTTACTACCAACGTTCTCGTCTCAGAGGCGGAACAAATCTGACTCCCCTAACCGGCACCGTACCTTTCATACAGTGCAGCAAGCTGGCATATTGGCACAATACTCCCGGGAAATAAGGCAGTGTAAAAGTGGGTGGCTACAGTTGACACGGGCTCACCAAAATTGGACAATAGAAGATTGAAAAAATGTTGCCCGGGTCTGACGAGTCTCAATTTCTGCTGCATCATATAGATGCAGGATCCACATTTGGCAAAAACAACATCAAAGCATGGATCCATGCTGCCTTGTATCAACAGTGCAGGCTGCTTGTGGTGAAATGGTGTGGGGGATATTTTCTTGGCATGTGGTGGTGGAACGGGGATGTTCAGCCGTCAAATCTGCAGAAGCTATGTCAAGCTATCATGTCAATATGGACCAAAATCTTTGAGGGATTTTTCCAGCACCTTGTATATGTATATACTGTACGTATACCTCCCCCAAACCGTCCATAATATCACTCAATATTAAAGAGACAAAGACATTATACCTTTTAACAGAATTTATGTCACATTTATATCAAATACCAGTGGGTTGGTGGCATGCTATCTCAGTTACCTTGAATAACTGGTGTAAAAACATCTTCTTTCATCACTGAATGTCATCAGACTTGTTCTGACTTGAATTGTTAATCCTCATAATAATCAGTACCAAACAGTGAGAATTTTTCCCTTCACAGCCAACAAACTGAAAAGTCCTGCTCCTCCCTCCTTCATCCTGCGTGTCAAACATCAAATGCTTCTCATTTGAACGCAGCGTGAGATACCCCTGAACGGTGCAGAAGCTTTTCCTTTGATGTGCTAGCCAGTCATTAATCAAAGTTTTCATGTTTCTTATGTTGTCTAGACTCCTGTTTAAGAGAGACACCCACTATAGTTAAGTATAATAGACTTAAAGAGCATCTCTGACATTGACTGTCTGACAGTTTTCATTTTGTCATTTGTCCATGTTGATTCTGATAAAGACCCTCATTGTATTAACAAATAACATCACTGTATTCAGTTTTTGTGTATCTGAATCAAATGTCAGCATTCATTCTCATGACATATTCGGTTCTTGTCAGGTGCTTTTTAGAAGCAAAGAGTAACAGTTCAGTTCAGTTAATGGTGAATTTGTCAGGCAAGAAAAGAATGGTCATTGTTTAATATTTACAACCATGGTAGGAATTTCACAAAGGTCATTAAGACCACAGCAGTTGTGCCCCCTTAGTTTGTCATTATGCCCCTCACAAATATGACCTAGGGTCAACAGTGGTCTTAATGCCAAACCCGCATTGCCCCATTTGATTTTACCATTTTCTTTTCTGCCTCTTTCCTGTCCATACAGTTTTTAGACACCAGTGTCTTTGTGATTTCCATGTCGTGCGCGATTATGCACAGTAGACGCTGGTGCCAACAGGAAGTAGCTTGGCTGGCTGGCTAGTTAGCTATATTTGGTGCCTTTAGTTGAAACATGTTCAACTTTTCACAAAGTCGATGCACAAATAGGGGCCGATTAGACTTTTTCAGTCCAGATATCGATACCAAATACCTGGGCTTTGGGTATCGGCTGAGGCCGAGTACTGATCCAATACCAGTGGAAAATTAATAAATATTACATGCATGTTTGCATGTAAAAAGGACTGATGTATTTCAGTACATGACAATCAGCTGTACCTTACTTAACAACTAGTTGTCTACAGATGACAAGAAACCGTAGTGTGTTATACAGTCAGAAATCTGAGTCCATATCAGGCCAATATCAGAAACAACATTTCACTTTTCATGAGCCAACCAATCACAGCCTGCATATAGCAGGACATAAAAAAAAAAAGGCTGATATGCTATAATGTTGAACTCAGTGTTATGCACGAATGGTTCTCATTATTAACAAGATTGTAATTAGCATCAACAAATTAGAATATAATATATTTAATAAAAATAAAATCATCCTTAACCCTCAAGTTAAATAATTATTTACAAAAAATGGACACCCTAAGGACAACCGGCCTTGCTCCTAAAATGATGATCCCCGTTTACAACTAAACATTGTGTGTGTGTGTGTACATGCATATCTGTTTATGTGTGTGTAGCTGCAGCAGATAGCTATTATTATTTAGCTATAATGACACTGTCAGGACTGAAAGGGCCATCTCAACTTTACTATAGGACCTTGCATCTCTTTTTAATTAAATGGGAGAGTAAATGGCCAGATCTCCTTTTAAGGAGCAAACAGCCACCACTGTTTGACAGACAGTTAGGGAATGACTCATCAAATCAATAGGCCAGGGAGCAAAGTTAAGCGAATGCAGTCACCTTTTCCCCTAGACCCTGAGGGCTATTTAAGGGCAATTTTTCCCATAGTGTAACAGCATCCTCCCAGGGCAAGTCCATGTTCACACTGTGGCCAAAGGGGGCAGTACAGTATTTCGTCAGATATCGCTTCTTATCAATACATTAAATATTTGTGTGTACACATGTGTCTGTATGTCTATTCTGAAGATATTGCATCAATTAGCAATGTATGAATGTAAGTGTTAATACTGTAGCCAACGGGCTGTGTTGTAGTTATGACTCAGCCCACAATAAACACTTTATGCAACCCTATCAGCATCTAGACCACACGGTCCTTCTTCTCCACATATGGGAATACATAAATCTCCACCAATGCAATCAACCCAGGCCTTTTAAAAAGAGCCTTCCCAATTAAAAGTGTGCCAGTTAATCCATTTTGATCCTGTTGAAGAGCGCCGGGCCGTTCTCACTGCCCTGTGGTCAGCCTAGCAAGCTGAGCTGATTGATTCTGAACCAATCTTCTCCACAAGACTGCAGCCCAGGATGTAATGACCCACAGCAAAAGCTTGGATTAGGCCCCGGCCAGGAAAACGTGGTTGGACCGACCACCAACAGTGACCTTCTGGACTCAGCCTGTTTGTGAGTCAAATTGAATAACATGGCCTAGTATGAGAAATGTGTGGTGACTAATTAAGAGTCTATTTCAACTGGCAATCCAGTCGCTTCCATGGTGACACATTTCAACAGATGTGCACTCACTCTTCAGCCACAGGGTTCATCAGCAACATGAAGACAGACTGTGGATATAAATTACACAGATAAACACCTATTTTGCACCTTGAGGATTTGAAGTGGCACCATTGTTTCTGTATTAACTTTTTGTGGACGTAAATTTGTGGGATTTGTTTGCTTTGATTTGCTTCAGTATGGTTGCAGGTGCAAAGTTATTTCACTAATGTTTTTTGGCGATTATCCTGGGGGGTTGATGGCGCAATGGATAAGACACATGCCTTTGGTGTGAGAGACCCGGATTCAATTCCCCACTGTGACCCATCCACCACTGTGTCCCTGACCAAGACACTTAACCCTCGTTGCTCCAGAGGCGTGCGACCTCTGACATGTATAGCAATTGTAAGTCGCTTTGGATAAAAGCATAAGCTAAATGAATAAATGTTAACGTTAATCTAGACTCTGACCTTTGCTAAATGTATCTATCTAGGCGTGTATGGCTTAATAGGCCTTATTTGACTGAGAAGACATCCTTTAGTTGTTAATCTGACAACCAATCTGTTCCTCTGTTCAGCTCTCAACAAACCATACTGCACTGATGTGCCTTTGTGCACAGTTGGGTTCTAGAAAATGCTTACATGCCCTGACCTACAAACCATATTAGCAGAGTGTGTGAGGACATACAGTATGAAGTGTTGAGGGCTAACACACACAAACACACACACACACACACACACCACCCCTGCTCTCTGCTCCAGGCACACCACTCAGCAGGATCTTGACAATTAAGCTAACCACCAACTGGCCCCACGCCTCCGGGAGTCACTGCTGCCATCCCACACATGAACACACACGTACACAATTGAACGAGTTTCATTAGCATATACAGGTGAAAGGTGAGCCAATCAGTGCAGTCTTTACTGGTATTCTAGCTGGTGCTAATGACGGGTGTGGCAAAATGTGACACGTATGAGAAATTGCACTGCTGTTCTTACTAGGACACTGGGCCACAATGAAGATGGATAGGCTCCAGAGAGCAGCAACACAATGGCTCCAAAGATTAAAACAATGTGTGAAAGAGGTGCTTTAAATCCTGCTACACTTTTAACACTGAAAATATATAAAATTGCCACTTTATAACAGTAATAAATACATTTTAAATTAGATATAAATAGCTACATTTTCTGTCATTATTAGCCTGTATTTGTATGCTTTATTCCATGGAAGTTGAAGCTAGAGGCCATATGGGTTGTGGCCACGGGGCTAATGGTCACAGTCATAACAGTGGTTGGGAAAAGTATTTGAAGACACACATTCAGTTTGCATGATGTCTAAGCTCCCATTAGAGATGCTGGTTACCTCAGCCCCTAGATGTCAAGGAAAAGCTCATCAAAATGGATGACAAGTGCTAGAGGTGTGAACTGGTTTTAAATTGTAGTATTATGGCCAGTGTCATTAACCAGTATCGTGAAATCCTCATTAAAGGCGAGAGCTTTCAATTCACACTAGACGGAGATCAATGATCCAGGTTTCTGATGGGAATGACCCACATTGTGTATTGTCTGGGTATTGTATTGAGTGTCAGTGGGGACCAGCTTGCTAAGAGGGTTTTTATGTGTGTGTGTGTGTGTGTGTGTGTGTACATTCCTACCCTCAAGCCTGACCACCAGCGGCACCTTCAGCTCCAGCTCTCGACAGGCCTTGGTGATGCCGTTGGCAATGATGGCACAGTTAACGATCCCACCAAAGATGTTGACCAGGATGGCCTCAACCTGTGAAAGAAGAGAATGAATAAATGATTAAATCCAGTGATGGAGACACACCTGAGAACAAAATAGCAAACTAAATAACATGATGGTTACACATTTTAATCTTTACCATCTGTGCGACATGCACTGAACTGTGAGAGCACTGTATTAGCACAGAGCCCTGAAAAGCATATGGAAAGTGGTATAGTGCAAAAGCATTCTTCATGATGGGTGGAGTCTGTCCAAACTGAAGCCAGTCAACCATTTACAAATCCCTTTACATAGTGACATATATGTCGAGTACAGCTGGAAGCACGCTTTACCTCATCAGCGCAAAAAGAATTGTTCAGATTTTTAGTTTGAAATCTCACTACTAAGGAAAACATTTAGTAGAACGGCCTCACCACCAACTTTGTGTACAGCAGGTCGGCACCCAGAGGCCATACAACACTGTCACACTGCAGGCAGAATAAAGCGGTGTATAGTTGAAGATAAGAGGGTGGCAGCAGGTGAAAGAGGCAACATTAACAAAAAATAAATAAATAATAAGGCAATATATCAATGGGAAGAGGTGACATGAAAAACAATAGAAGCTAGTTTTCACACCTTCTAATGTGGATGAGCCATGCACCATATTTACAATAGCCTTTAAAATGGAATTATCTACCATGTGTGGTTAAGAAAACAGGCTAGTAAAAGAATGATACAGAAATAAGTACACACACAGTGCTATTGACTTTGTAATTCAAATGGAATAGTTATCATTTGCAAATGTTAAGATGTCTGTTGCTTTCACGATCCCACATTTCCCTAACAGCTATCAGGAACAACCCTTTGAGTTTTGAGCACACTAAGTTGTGCTAAACAATCTCACTGTCAGTATTATGTTAACTCCAGTTTGTTCAGCTCTGTCTTGCAGTTTCACAGATCTTCAACTTTCTTATAAAATGAGCATGAAACTGATATCCCTAAGAAGTGAACCAAGGCAGCTAGTGTGTGTGAGTGTGTGTGTGAGATTACACTAACAATCTATCTAGCACTTGGTAATTACCCTGGCTAGCTCTGTGGAAAAGTAGACTGAGAGCACACAGGATTAATCCTCCATGTTTGTTTATAATCACTGCTAATCTGTTAGCACCGATTTGGATGAGCAGCTTGTGGGTGTGTGCGTGCGTGTGTTCGCGTCTGTTGTGAATGTGTATGTTTTCAGTGTGGTAATGATGTTTACAGGGAGAGAAGATCAAGGACTTGGATAGCTATCAGAGCGACAGCCACGGCATTGTCCTCTATGTGCTATCCAAATGAGCATCTCCTTATAAACAGCAGAGAATGACACAAGACCAGGAGAGAGCTCCAAAACAAACACAGATGTAGGCAGCAGCATTAAGACTTAGACGCAATGCAAAGGAATTGAGCTAGCTGTTAGGTCAACACACAGAGTACTGTTTCATGCTGATTAAGTATGTCACACAGGGATGTGACCAGGAATGCAAAAAACAAGGGGAAAAAGGCAGGCAAACATTAGCCCCAAACTGCGAGTGATCACAACGCAGATGTTAAAATGAAAAACAAAATCAGGACCTCCATATTGCATTTGTAATAATAAAATAAATGTATTATTATTATGATTATACTACATGACAAGGTGCTCTAATATATTAAAATAACGGATTAGGTGGAAGTAAAGAATGAGAAAACGTCACTTTTTCTATGGCAGGACACATCAGATTGCTGTTTTTCACTTACACAATGGCCACTTACCATTTAGAAAAAAGGTAGAGTAGGATGTTTTCAAATTGTTATCCATTTTGGAAGCTTTTATTTTAATCAATTTAAACTTGGTTAGAGTAATTACATTAGTCCGTTAATGTCACTGTGGTTACTTACACTTAAATATATGCTCTGTGCTCACTGAAAACACTCAAAAAATGCTGCTTGAAATGCAATTGCAATTTTCCAATTTGGAAAACGCAATCTTTTTGTGTGTCAGTGCGTATCATATTTAAGCCCTGTTAAGAGGTCGCTCCAGCGATTCAGCACTGCACTTCCATTAAGTACGCATTAATGTTTTTTAATTAAGTAAATATTATTTACCTAATGTTTCATTTTATCAAGTAAATAAGAGGCAGATTAACAAAATAATGTTCAAATTGAAAGCAGTAGAGGGCGAGATATCCTTTCTTTTAGTCCCTAGTATGCATCAAGCTCAAAAAACGACCTCACTGGACCCTACATTTCCCACAATGCAACATAATAGTATCTTTCCTTAGGCCCTACCTGCCTTTGTAACTTGTAACAAGTTCGTAACGTGGGCTTTCTCTTAAAAATCTGAAGTCACGAGTCAAGTCTGAGAAAACCCTGATGACATCAACAGGGTGATCATCTTAGACCTTAGAAATCGTTAGAAAGAGTCACATTCATACACTTGTTAAATGTCTACTCAGTGACCGGCGTGAATGTAAATGTATAAAGAGCCGCAGACGCTGAAAAGACGAGAGTTCAGCAGTGAGAGAAAGGCAGACGAAAAGAAAGAGGTGTGAAATGATTCTCGCTTCTTGATTCTCAAACCTCAGCCGTGTATAGAACAGTTCTTCTGACAGCATGTTAGGTGTGATCTGCAGTTCACAGAGTAAGTGTGTGTGTGCACGTGCGCGTGCTTGCGTGCATGTCTATATTCACTGCTGCCTTAGGGCACATGTGAGTGTGTTTCCCCACTGTCCTATGCAGGTGTGGCCCACAGCAGGGGCACAAGGTCAACTTTGCCACTGCCACACAAAAAATATACAAAACATACAAAAAAAAAAGGAGGAGAGATGCATATCTGGACCAAATCCCTAGGCTTGAGACTGTACATATTTTAGCCTGACCACCAGTGATCTGCAATAGATATAAATAGCTTTAAACCATTGCACGTATACAAAGTTTTAAACAAAGATGCTGTGATGAAACATACTTAGATAAAATGACTGGAGGTATAGAGCTGTATTACAGGCACATGCACCGTATTTAATGACAGTGGTGTTAGACTGCTCTTCATGTTGGATAGTAGACATTGAGCCACAGCAATATAGGACGCCGCTTTATGATATCAGTGCATTTACATGAAGGTTACTATAGAACATAGGGTTTTGAGTGGGCAAGACTTCCCATACCGTATTGCAGGCTTGACTCAGGATCTTTCTCACACACACACACACACAGGGGTTTACACACAGCAATATCCCCACTGGGGGGCAGCAGAGATTTAGATGCCTTTGATGCCTCACTAGAGAAGGCTCTATTTTTGCCCTATCTGCAGCCCATTTTTCAACTCCGTCTCTTTTGGGAAGAACCATATTTCTTCCATTCATGCATCCTCCTATTGACACACATGTATATTAATGATACATAAGATATGATTTATGTCGCTTGGCACAGAAGTAAATGCAGTTTATAGAAATATGGATGGGGCGAGGTCTGCGTTTCACTTTGCTGTAAGTTTTATTTTGTCTTATAATTTCTTTGGTTTGGTTCACAAGGAACTGTACAACCTAAGGAGCACCATTTTCCCTGTACAAATCGACAACCAAAAATAAGCAGACATTTGTAAGGATGTAAAGGTTCTACCACTGCCTATTCCAAGTAACGATCAAAGATCCAGAGCTACAACACCACCTCACTGAAGTGAGATAATGGGATACTGTGTGCCCAGAGGGAACACAGACTTAAATTGAAAATGTGCAGAACCATTGGAGGTAAAAGAGCAGGAAAGGCCAAACTGTGAGCCATCTTATTCATCTTTCTAATCATGTTCTCTCCTGGGACAGCTCATTCAGTTCTAAACGCAATATATACTTTGGTCAACCATACTGGCCCTTTTGTGGTAGACAGAGCTATGCACATCAGTTTTAGAAGCATACTGCTTCATCTTTAGCAAGGTAATGGTCTGTCCTGTATGGGGTTAAAATGTCAACAATGATGAACTGGGCTAAAGAATGGGAGCCAAATTTAGGGTCAGTCTCCTTGGTTCTGCAATCAAAAGTCTAACACTGCTGTGATCCATTCAGCTAACAGCATCTCAGACATCCAGCCTTAAGGTATGAAATAGCCCTGCACACTCCAATCTGTCTGCATCGCACTCTGTAGCACTTTATCTCTTGTCACAGAACCAAATACAGCCTCTTTCCTTAAAGGCATTCATTTCAGGTGAGCTAACTTGGCAGCGGGGTGGATTTCTTTCATCAGAGCTCAGCATAAAGGCATCAGGTGTAATGTGCCAGCTCACTCTTTTCAGGGGATCTTTGTGTGTTTTTTCAGGCAGTGTTACGACAGGAGCCGGTGCCTTTTACCTGGGTGCTGGTGAAATTATTCAAATTTTACGAAATTGGATCATTGCTGCAGGCATTGCGATACCCTGCCAAGGCTTTTTTTGCATCAAAGTCAAAAAAAGGGCCTTCACAGGAGAAACAAGCTTTTCTGCCTGCTATTATACGCCTCACTAACTGCATTTAGGGCAAGTACGAAATGTAGCTCAGACAATTTGACATGCACTTGTGGCTCTGCATTGTATTCCTCCTGTCTGTGTGTTTTCATAAAATGTGTCTTGAATGCATGTTTGACAAAAATACGTATGTTGTGATTATGAACACAGGCATTTCTAATTATAGAAAATTTCTGAATTTATACATTGATGGTCATCTATATGGACTGAAATATAAAGACACCACTTAGAAGCAACATCCCATGTTGAGAAAGTTTTCATATTCCTTTCACAGACTGCTAAAAACTTGCAAACAAACATGATGTACTTTTCTCCTCCAAGTTTCAACCCAGGGGGGAATGAAGGCATTGTATCCCTTCTCATTCTGCAAGGCTCCTTGTCAAGTTGTGCGTACGTTGCTGAATTATCACTCAAATACACATTTTCAAGCCCACACCCCTGTTAAGCGCCGCTAATCTCTCTGCAGGAAAGAAAGAAAAGGGAAAGCATGTTGTTTCCTTTGTTACCAGCAAGCAGATATAGGAGTAGAAAAAGGCAAGGCTGGAGATGGGTGTGTGTCTCTCTGTGGCCTATTAAGGACTATTGTTCTGTCTTATCTACTGGAGACAGCCTGCACTGTCACCGCCTGCTCTGGCAGGCCTTGTTTATTTGTTTTCGATCTGCTGGGGGCCCCAGGTTAACATGCACGGCTTCCAAATCAAAGCAGGCCTGCTGGCTCTAATCACACATCTTGGAATGACGGGACGGCTGTTGGTTAGAAACTATTATTTTGTTTCTGTCCACATTTGAAGTAAGATCACAGTCAATTTGTTGTTGTAGCATTTCTTAACATATGTTTTGTTTGGACTTGATGTCACAGCTTCTACCTGTCATGTTGCATCCGAACCAGCAATTATTGAGCTCAGCTAGCCACCATTTACTTGAGGTGATGGGGCAGCCAAAAGGGACATGAGAACTACATACATCTGGACCAATGATTAATATACTGATTACACATAGGTATACAGATACAACATTTCCCCCCCACGCAAAGCAAAAATTGTGGTGCTATCAAATTATCACTGCAGAACATTGTTGATACATGTTTGTAGGCCTATATAGATGACAAAAAAATAAAAACAAAGCCTACATAGTCAACAGAGATAATAAATATACTGCCTTCTAACAAAAGATTAAATGATGGTCAACACTGTCTGTCACAACACAGAATTCCAACTTTAGACTCAGCAAACTGTTCCTGAGAATCATTTCATTCCTTGAAATTGCTCACACTGTATAATTGTGCTTCATGTCACAGCAGAATAAGGCAGTGTGGGTGAGCATCAAATGTGTGAGACAAGCCATGTAATAAAGATGTTCATATGGCAATCGTTTATGCAACGTTTACTACTTTTGGAGCATCAATTCTATCAAACTGAGGAGGTATTTTGCCTGTGCAAATCTATTCTTAGAGAGGATCAGAACAAGAAAAAGAGAATGACACAAAGACAGGCTGAGGGGAAAGAGGGTCTTGAAGTCAGAGAGTGAGGCGAAGTGAAACAGATGGAGGAAGAGAGATGGAGAAGAAAAGAAACGGAGAGAGAGGTGATGGGAAGCGGTGCGGTGCCTGGCTTCCATTGAAGGCTAGGATTGGCCCTGGCAAGGAGGGATAAGAGGGAAATAATTATCCGGCCTGCTGAAGCATGACAGCCCCTTCTTGGGACTGCGGAGAGAAAGACTGAGCATTATGTCAAAGATTGGCCATGTCATCGGTGAAGACACCTCTTGACAGACAGTGGCATCTGAAGTTTCACTTGACGGAAAAACCCAATGCAACAGGCAGCTAGATATCTGCCTGATCAATGCCTGGTGTCATCTGGAGGACGTCAAGATGTAATCACTAAACCCAGTCTACCATCTACATTACCTTAAGGTAGTCCCTGTTCACGTGTACCATGGACACTTCCAAGCCTTTGGACTGATCATGTTATGAATAGAACTGAAATATGTAACCCAGCTCAAAGTACAGCTCTCTATATATCCACAGAATATCCAAATAATAAACTGCACTTGCTGTGGGCAAGTTATCCCAATTCCATTTTCAGAAAACAAATTACGCTGATTGCCTCAGCGATTCTTAAAAAAAACAAACAAAAAAAAACCTAATCAGCCACAGGCACAGACTACAACTTCTGAGTTCCCCTGTCCTGCAAGGGGAGCGGCCCCATTTTACTGCCTGAACCCTACTCTGCATCGATATGTCTCACTCACTTTTATCCACATCAGTGAGTCTTCTCACATCTGCCCTGGCCAAGAGTACTTTATGAGCACTCAGCCACCTCCAGCCCCCTCTGACTTCATTTTTTTTCTCTACAGGCCAAAGAATAGTAACCAATCAAGGCAGGAATGGCTTTGCTTCCAGACAAAAGAGGTTTGTGTGAAAGTATGGGTGGGTGAGGGAAATAAGAAAAGGTGAGATCTGGCAGAAATCATGTGACCAGAGGATGGACCCCAGAGATGGTCATTACAGTCTCATGGTTTGTCATCTCTTGTGAGCGAGCAGCGGGGTCATGGGCCTTGACAGCTGTCTCTATCCTTTGTCATAGAAATAAGGCAGTGTTTTGTACTGCTTTCAGTCAATCAGTCATTGCACATTGGGGTTATGTACAAGTCAAGTCAAGTTTATTTGCACTTGGACTTCACATGTTCACATTGATAGACAAATCCAGGATGTCATGGGCAGGGTAGGTATTGGGGGGGAAAAGTCATCTGTGCAGCTCGGATATATAGTGCTATGGATGGGGTCGGGTTGGGCATCTTGTTGGAGTAGAGCCCGGGTTTCTGGGGCTATGTTTGCAGATTTAGTCGCTTCCAAATTAAATCACTGACTGCAAATTAAAAATACCAAAACCCACACACAACAGTTTTTGGGCCACTAACATTTATGATATGAGTGTAATGACTGATTGTACTAAATAGGGATCAAGTCCGCTCCAGTCTGGGCCAGTTGGTGTTGACAGTTGGGAGATAAAATAATACAGCATGTGGTGTTTAATGATGATAACAATCGTACGCCTTCTGATTCAGTCATTGCCAGGCATTCCCATTAAGATAATTTTGAACATGTTTGACAGGTGTGAGCGGCACAAATAATACTAATCAAACAAAATATGTCTAAAATAAAAGTAGTGCAGTTTGTCATGACAGAGATCATTATTTTATAATTTTCATTTGATTTTTCTGTGAAAATGCAGCATAAATGACAAATGGAGGCTGTTTTTTTTTCTTCATGGATCTCCATTTTTGCTTTTGCTGAGGTGAACAGTTTTTGCTCCCATGAACTTGAATGAATACGTGTCCCTAGTAACTTATATTCATTAAACCACTATATTTATTGTGTTGTTCAGCTTCTTTCTGACTGTCAAATCTAACAAAACTATAAAATGTTGATGGAAATAAGTTATGCGTGAGGTGACGAGTCTTTATAGGATTCAAAAACCTTAAGGACTGTTCCCAGTTTTGTGTAGACCAGTGTGGAGCACAATGCAATACTCTGACAATGATTGCAGATGTCTTTCTTTCTGACGTCTGTGACAGAAAGCTGGTATTTTAGATATTATTACACATTTCCAGGAGATTATTTTGGCAGAAAACTGATGTGTTAAACACCCTTTTCCATCTAATTCCAAAAGTGTTCCAAGAGATTCATTTATGGAAGCTGCAAAACCCAAAATAAAGCCCTTTTCAAGTGGCCCAGCAAGATGTGCATTTTTGACTACAGGATCAGAGCCAAAACCTGACAGTCGCCTCCCTTAACCATGTAATGTCTGAGATAAACTGACTGGCTCAATATGTGTCAAGGTGGCTAGAGAGAAAGCCTCACTGATAAGTTTTGCAGCTCCTGTGTAACATATAATCTCTAATCTCTTATTTCCATCTAACAGATGGCATCCACGCTGCTAAGTAGCAGATCCACAGGGAGAGGAACACATACACGTGGTGTGGGAGACCTGGATTCAATTCCCATTGCAACACATCTGCCAACGTGTCCCTGAGCAAGACACTTAGACCCTAGTTGCTCCGGAGGTGTGCAACCTCTGACAAAAATAGCAATTGTAAGTTGCTTTGGATAAAAGTATCAGCTGAATGAGTAAATCTAATGTAAATGTAATTGGATGCTTTTATTGTGAAGCAGATACAGGAAATGCAATGGCATTTACCACTTTAGTATAAACAACAAAAAACAGATTAACAAGTTAGATGAAGAGTTTGAGTGAACCAGCAAACCCTCAACATGTCATCAAGGTAAACAACTCCTTTTACCATTTCATCCTGTCGTATGGAAAACTCGCACTTTAAGCACATCACAGGCTCTGATTGCAGTTGCTCACTGCATGCATGGCTCAGCATGGGAAGTTTTAGGAAAAATGCCAATAGATAACGGAAGTCAACCGACTTTGACTTTGAGTGGCAATCTGTGCTTCATAACATGGATCATTATCTTCCTGCATGTATTGGAGGTTTATGGTGGCAAAGAATGGATTCACCAAATTCATGTAAAACTATGCTGTTGTGGTAAAAGGAAAGGGTGCCAATATTCCTCATGCCGCAAATCCACCACTGTACACAGATACCAAGCACGATGCTTCAGTGGGTTCATGCTGTTAAACCTGCTATCAACAAACCAAGATTTGTCCAGGTGGCATTTCCACTTTTCCATCATCAGCATCATTATCATGTAGCTTAGTCTTAGAGATTGGATACATCACGTTCACCTGCCCTCAGATTTTTGATTGATTTACAGTTCATTTGTGGGGAGTTTTTGGTTTCTCTTACAGAGCCTATAATGATACATTCAAGTGAAAGTTGAGCAACTTATCAGACAAATCAGACCTCTATGAGCTGTAGGTGAAACTCACTCACTCATTGGTTATTGCTTGACATCACGTGATTCTGATGACACAGGAAGTGAAAGGCAGAATGAATGATATGGAGAAAAGCCCCGAGTTATCGTTCACTCATAGTGTCAGTTAACATGTGTATGAAATCTGCAATCACCCAAATTCATTATTAAATTACGGCAAAAAAATTATTGAGGTCACAATGACCATTGTGTCACCTAATCCGTGTCAAACCTACGGTGAATACGGTCATAATCTCCTCTTCTGTTCCTGAGTAATGGTGTCGAATAATGGGCAAAAAATGACATTATAAATACACAGTGAAGTTTACATTTCATTATTGGGTAAAAAGATGTTTGAAATTTTGTCAAAATTAACCACATCAATTCTTGAGTTATAATCAAAAAGGTGACCTTTAAGTCAAATGTGTCACCAATTCATTGTTGGACCAACTGAGAAATATGGTCTTCAGCTGTTGAGTTGACCAACAACATGTTTTGTGTGGCCACAGTGACCTTTGACCAACAAACTCTAAATAGTTCATACTTGTGTCCAAGTGGGCGTTAGTGCCAAATTTGAAGAAAATCCATCAAGATGTTCCTGAGATATCGTTTCATGAGAATGGGATGTACTGATGTCCGAAAACTTAATGCCTCCGGAGACATAAAAACAAGCTTTCATCTTGACACAGTTTGAATTCAAGACCAACTGTTTGTTGCCTCTGGCAAAACGGAATATGTTTGTGAAGATGCGTTTGGTAATGTAGTTCATCTTGCCTCTACTGCTGCTTTACAATTAAATTTCTAGCATTTTATTATAATACTTAAAACAAATAGAGTAGTGAACGTTATGAAAACTCCTCACGGTAATAGCTTTTACGTTAATATTGCCATACATACATACTTCACCAAGATGAAAACCATAGATTTTTCTTAGTGTGATGTGTGTGACTGTGTGTATGTGTACGGCATTTGTGTTTTAATGCACTTGTGCCTGAAAGCCTGGAAGCTGAATTTGAAGGTCAACTCTAAGAAAGAGACTTTGTTGCACCTCACGTCTCCCTCTGTCACGGAAGATGGAGGTAAGGTGTGCACGGTGTTGGCTTAGAGGTAGGGGATCACCTTGTTGTTGAAGGGTTTGAAGGGTCAGTAAAAACGTGGACAGTTCAAATCTGGCATGCATTGAGGATATAACGAATATTCTTTCTTATTTCTTTCTCTTTAGACATCTTTCACATGTACCATTTTCAACAATGATTAATTATGGTATTGCACTTGCTTCTTGCTCAGAACATGACCAAACCACCACCAATGGTAAATATATAGAGATCATTAGCCTGTGTAGCACCCAATGCCTACAGCACTGCTCCTCCCAGCTTGCATGGGAACAGAATTTGAAAACCTCCTTAACTATTACAGACTGGGAAAATAGGCTATTAAGTCCGCTAAATGTCAGGGCTCCAGCCTGCAACCATTTAGGAGACAGTGCTACTAAATATTATAACCAGGAGCACCAGAGCAACTTGCAAATATGCTATTAAATTTGTTTTTTTAAATCATCATCATATATAATAACAATGTGAAACACCAGGAGAGAACAAACATTGGTGTGTGTGTGTGTGTTTATGGTCCTATACACTCACTATGCAAGTTGCGTAGGGTCCCACTTCGTGTCAAAGCGAGTGTCAGTGTTTATAACTTTGATAAGCGGATGAAAGTGGAACTAATCTTCTGGTCACAAGGAAAAAAACAAAAAAAAAAACATCACAGGGCTCCAGAGAGTTGCATTTTAGTGGTGCCACTACATTTTGTGCTGGTGCTCCTAGTGCTATTTGGAGCCCTGAATGTCTAAGATATAGGTATAGCTAATTAAGTATAATATTTTCAACAACACATTCCTGACCATTGTTGGCATGGACATGGGAAGTGCAAATATTCTGGTCCAAGTTAGTTTTGGTTATTGTCTGCTGGACCAGAAACATGAAGCGATTTGCTCTTTTTCTGCAAACCGCCCACCACTGGGACATGGTTAGGAACTCCATCTTAATTAGCCTTTAAGGTATTACCCCATCAATTGTTCTATATGTAGTGAGCATGCTTTGAATGTGCTATTTGCTGCTCATGTCCAAATTCTTCTTCAGCTAACCAGCTGGGAGAGCTGTTAGATGATGAGAAAAACGTATACATAAAAACAGATAGAAAGCAATAGAGAGATGCCATGCATGACACAGCGTGAGGAGGAGAGACACCGACCTCTGTGGTGAGCGGGAGGTTTGTCAGATGTCAGTGAGGGATGTAGAACATGCCTCCCGTTGCGGACCTCAGGGTATCAGAATGTCTCCGAACCCACACACAACTTACTGTACACGCACCAACACACACACACATGCGTGCTGTGAACTGGACTCAACAACTGAAGCCAGTGTAGAGCAGGCATATTATTCATCCCCAGAGGGTGTCGTGTCACTGCTGACAGGCAGACATAAATATTCCTCAACCTCTTCACCAAGGGTTAATGGCTGTCCATCAGCCAGCAATGAGACATACTGGGCCTGGTGTAGACACACAGTGTGTGGGTACTTTCATTGGAATAGCAAGGTCACTTATGGAGATGGGGAAAAAACAGGGAGGACAAGAAGCCACATGAGGCAGGCACTGACACTCAACTTCAGCATGTTTACACAGGCAAAGATACATAGATTTATATAGAAAATCTCGCCCACTCACCTGAAATCTGCATACAAATTTACATTTGAGTACACCCACGCAGATTTATGTGGAGTATGGTTTGGTGTCTTTTTGTGTTGTACTCAACTCTGCTCAAAGCAAGAATTATTTTATTAAACAGAAGAAATGCATAATAGTTTGGGAAAGGCATACATAATCACCTCGGAGACTGGGTACAACAAACCAGCAGCTGAATATAAAAGAGCCAACATTTCCCGCTTTGTTCCTAATGCTGAACGGCCAATCAAAATTAATTTATTCTAATGTATGCACACAGAAGGTCAATTATCCAAATGATTCCAGTTCAGATTGCACCTGATCTTAGGAGCCAATGAGCCATCGAAAGGGCAGATGGGTGTGCTTTGCAAGGCAAATCATTTCCCCGGCCCTCTTTTTTTGTCACCTCCCATTCATTTGCATGTCTAAATGTGCAGGCCATTCACCTTTATTGAAGTGCATTCCACTAATGGATAAACAACTTAGCATAGCATTTCACTTATGTAGGAGAAGTCAGGCCACAGAACAAGACCTATACACAGTGGGTGGAGCCTATAGACTGTATAGAAAGATGGACAAAGTGTCTCCACTTCTTCCCACATACGAGCGCTGCCATCTTGCGCTCGTGACATTATTTGGAGTCAGAGAGTCTGCACAGCAGTGATCACCAACTCAAATATAAACACTCACCCTCCAGTCAATCACGACATTAAACCCCTCTTTTTACAGCATCAAAAAACTAATTTACACCAACCATGAGAAAAATGAACACTTGAACAAACATCAGCGTGATAAGAAAAACCTAAAATGCAACACAATTGTGGCGATGCCTGCTGCTGCCTATTCAGCTGTGTTCTTATTATTCACCTCACCAGGGGCGGACTGGGACAAAAATTCAGCCCTGGCACTGTAGCCACACCAGGCCACATTACCACGTGGATTACTCACGAACACACATTCACTACTTAGGCTACATTTGTGTACAGATAGTGAAATAATATAAGCATTAGGCCTACCGTATGTAACAGATTTGTAACATTTAATGTATGTGACTGAGCACAAAAAGTTTTCAAGAGCATGTTTAACAAATTTACACACAATTAAAACAATGGCTGTCCATCTGAGTCTGTGTGCTCTCTGTCTTTCTCTACTGCTGAGTTAATTACAAACTGAACATTTGTGTGTCACTGTTCCCTGCCTCCACCACCTCCTCCCTGTCTCTGCTAGGCCTACAGTAGCATCCTTCCTCACTGCACTGGTACTAGAAGATCAGAGGTCTCTGGCTGTGCTGATTACAGCAACATCCTAGTTCATCAACACAGTATAGGAGGTAAACATTGCAGAATGTTGTTTTCTCACACACTGCTCTCAAAATTGGAATATACATGAATAAAAACAAGTAACTCTGGTAAATGGCAGATGTAGAAAAGATTATGGTTTTCTGTTCTGACAAAAGTAACTTTACTGACAATCAAATTATGTTGCACTCTCTCTGATGAGGTGTTTAATTTTATCTGAATGTCCCAATTTAAGTAACCTAATCGAGTTGGTCAGCCCATCTCAGGACCAGGCCAGCTTGTACCAACTGGGCCAAATGCTTTATATTTATTATTAGGCACATTATTATTATAACCACAGTAAACTTGTGCAAGTGATAAAACCTCATCTTAAGCGTAATTTATACTCCTGTGTCGGGTCTATATGTGTAGCCTACGGCGTAGCTACGCACATAGCCATGCATTTATACTTGTGCATCGGTGACTCTGTCGTTCTGCAATTGCACCACCAAACGCTAGTTGGCGGTGGTGCTACAGCATCCACTGTGTTGACTTTTGCCCGCCGACCAGGCTAACTTCCGGTTTAATCCTCCGCTAACGTGAATGGGGGGTAAAATTGTATACATGCAGCTTTTTTCAAATGTTATTGACCGAAAGAAAAGGAAAAGTAATTTCGCTCGGGGGTTGTGACGGTCATATATATTGATCCACCGTGTTCAGCCGCTGGTATAGCCGCTAGTAAAATTTACTTCAAAGCACGGGGCACTTCCTGTCGACTCGGAGGCATTGCGAGGCTACCCAGCTGACCAATCATAGTTCTTACAGTCCTCGTCGTCTCGACATGTATTTTTTTTTTTGAGAAGCTGCATGTCAGACTACGGCGTAGGCGACGGCGTAGGGTATTCCGTTTTTCCCAAAGAACGAAAGTATATTTCAGGATATTTCTTATTTAACCTTTTTAATTACTTCATTCTCCAACTTTATTTTAGTGTTTACTCACTAGCCACACTATCTGCTCTCTTTGCCTTCACTTCTAATATTCCCACACAAGCACGAACATACACCTCTGCTGCAAGCACAGCGCCTTGCCCCTTTCTTTCTCTGTCCCTGTATTTGTTGGCCCTGTTGACTTTCTCCGTCGGCAGTGGGCTATATTTTATAAAGTGGCCTAAATGACACAGCACTCGAGATTTCCACCCGCGATTACGTTTATAGCCGCAGGTGTGCGGAGAAGGCTTGTTAATAAGGAGGCCTATCGAAACTGAAACCAACGTTGTACCCAGTTACATCAGCGTGCACCGGCATGTTCACTGCTTTATCTGGTCCGTGGTTATGAAATATCCACCGTGTCTGCATCTTATAATGTAATAGATAGCATCTCTCTCAGTGTTTCTCTGCAAAATGCTTAAATGGGTCGCCAAATATGGCTACTTGGGCGGCCTGGAGTTTATAGATGGACAGCTAGCTTTATAGTAACCGCTAACTGCTGCTATTTTAAAATACATTTAATTATATGTTAAGTTCTGTGTGTGTAGCATTGAGGGATTACAAACTTTTATTTCCTTATACAACCGTGTGTTGTATAATGATGAATAAACCACCATGAACCTTAAGTGTAGCTGCTGTTAGCTAGTTAGCTTACTCTGCCTGGACTGGGAACTTGAGCACCCCCGTATTAGCACAGGAGCTTTGGACCGCAGAGGGTAGGAGGATTTCAGGCATCAAGAAACTAACTAACTTTCCTTCACAACCGAAACATAATACGAGACATACTGAACAACCTCCAAAAACTTCCTGAGTAGTGCTGAGAAGAGCAGAGTCGCTGGAGAAAACACTATGAGCACAGTGGTCGAAAAACAGACACAGACTGCGCGGGTGGATGGGTGTGTTCATGTCCTTTGTGAGGACATGGACACGTCCTCACAAAGGACATGGAAACATGGAAAAGAAACATGAGCAGATGAGATCAGCTAGGCAGGAAAGTAGAAGTATTCAGAACAGTCTGAAGCCTGAGATTTCTGCTCACAGGGGATTACTTTTACATATGTTTACCTTACCTGAAAATTCGGCCACATTTAATATGAACATCTGATATTGTAATATCATATATATGAGAGAAAATAAGGGAAAGCATAATAGGTTCCCTTTAAGAGCCAGGTTATGACAACAATGCAATAGTTTTCTAAGAATACATCTGAACATACAATGCCTTTGGGGCTTTTCCAAGCTGTGAGAGAATGCAACAGCAGCCAATTAAGCAAGAACAAGCTATGGCAATCTTTTACTGTGAGATTTCACCATGTGAAATCAGACAAATGTACATAGCAATGACATGGCCAACAACAGAGAAAACAAAAAACATACTTAGAAGGGTAGAATATGTAGTTTTTGTTGCTTGGCAGGGCTGGAATAACCCTAGAGAGACATAATTCTGATGAATGGGAGGTTATCTTCATATGGCATTCTCAGCTTTTGCCGGCTCCTTCCAAGCCTATATATAGAACCCACTGATTTGTTTTTCATCCTCATCAATGACCGAATCACTGCAGTTATTGAAAGGCGATGACTGTTTTTCGATGCCACTCAGCTGCGGCTAAATGAGTAATTTAGACATTGATAGAACAGACATATTTCACTCTCTCCTCCAGCTTTCTCTCCTTCCCTCACGTTCACCCCCTGTTGGTCCTGTGAGGTCTGGGTAAGCGGGTGCTAAATTGCCAGAAACACCCAAACCTGGTCGAAACAGATGGGCACAATCAGGCTTTAATTTTCAAAAAGCCAGACATGGATACATGCACTGATTGGACATGTTAGCGTGCTTACCCCATATTTTTATGCTGCATTGGGAGCTGTTCCATAAAATGTTCCCATGTCCTCAAGTGTCATCAAATGGAGAATTGTTTTTCAGGGGAGGAGGGCGACCAACGGCTCAGAGGCTGACATTTTGCCCTGCTGACTTTTGATGGTGCTCGAGAGAACAGAGCAGCATATCAATTAGCCATTAAGGGTTTGCTCAGGTATGAGAGGGATCAGAGAAACCAATAATAGCCTCAGGAGGAAAAGGAAGAGGCTGAGTAGATTCCAGATCGATGGAGGTCTCATCTAGGGGCTTGATCCATGTCAGGAAGGGCACATAAGGTGGATAAATTATGTGACCTTTGAACTATAGGTACAGACTGAGGGAATTATCCTAATGAAGACCTCAGACCTTCAGTAATTTAACTTGTTCTGATTTCTTGTGGATGTTTGAGACCTGTACATTCAAGGTGGAAACAATAAACTTGGTACACAGCAGGTTAGTCCCAGTGAGATAAAAAATCCATCCTTCCATTTTTGAGTCGCATATCCTTTTCAGGGTTAAATACTAAAAGAATACAGTAAAATAACACAAGCAATACATAACCAGTCTTTAGTTGCAACCTATTTAAAACTAAAATCCAAACATTTTATCCCCTTCTGTTGCGGAGTCTATTTATTAATCTATCTATTTATTAATCTAAAAACATTACCACTACCAGACTAAGATGTTTCCAAAACAAAGCAAATATACTTGCTTATTGAGTCAACCACAAGAAACTTCATTATAAGTTTAAAAAGCTTTTGTGACATTTGTTTAGGCTTTCCAGTAAGTCTTCTTACACCTAATGGCTACTAAACAGAGTTTAGACATGTTCCATCAAGTTCGTGAGTGGCAGATCCAATATGGAGTTATTTAACTGTGTTTCAGTGTCATCAAGTTTAGTTACGTGTTTTTCTTCACAGCTTCAATGTCTATTTTTGCTAGACGTGTTTACATCACTGAAGCATGGAATAAACTGTTTTAACTTGATATTTATTGTTCCATGTACGTAAATTTGTGAATGTACCTATATTTTTCTGATTACTGTATGGAAAGATAATGCTGTAGACATATTACCATGATCTTGAGTAAATGCAAGAAGCACTGTGCAATATTTTACAAATATTATGCAGTAGGCACTTTTTATTAAAAAAAAAATCATGATAAATATGATATATTGGAGCACATTGGCATACAATGTATTTGAGTAAAACAGTTTAAGACTTATGAACTCTATGGACTTTATTTATGGACTGAAAAATTTAATGCAACTTCAATTCCATTAGATTAGACTCCATCTGCTTAGGAAAATGATTTGATATGAGTGAAAGCTCCAGAGAAGCTACTAAATGGACCTTGTGGTAAGACTGTTTTGTTAACTAATGGTTCCAAGGTCAAGAATGAACGTTCAATCAAAATGTTCAATCTGAAAGACTTATTCCTACACCGTTTCTTATAAAGAAGCAAGAAGTCAGCTTGACACTATAAAGATGGATTGTTGGTATGGACTTGATTTACAAAAGAAAAATCATTACTTTATGGAAGCACAACCATAAATGTAACTAAGCTCTCAGCTACCATCTCAAACAGTAAATTAAAGCCAAGAAAAAGCTTGAAAATCTGCCAAAAAAGTTTTAAACACTGTAAAAAGTTCCACTGGACATTATAACCACATAGCAGGTGTGTCAAAAAAGAAAAATGTGTGTGATGGATGTGTGATGGTTTATTCACTGCTACGAGGGAGTACACTGCTGTTCAGTATATTGCCTGCACGTATCCTATGTGGTTAAACATATGACATTCTAAGAAATCCATACAATCCTCTCACTTCTCTAACACACACAACAGCACTGAAAGAGTAAGTAGGGTTATGGGGGTCTTAAGTCCCACATCTCATCTGTTCTGCCACCCACTGTGGTAAAACTCTATTTAATTCATTTTTTTCCAGTCCATAAAACCCTAACTCTAGCACCTTTAAAATCACCAGCGTGTGCTCCACTCCTGTCTTCAGTGAACTTGTGAGTGAGGTGCCACACTAGCCTCCGATCCCCACCTCTGCAGATAAACTCTTTCAGTTCCTCAGGAATAAACCGGAACACCCCATCTTACCACTCTATCAAAACACTGTCCCATATACCAGTCAACCACAGATGGCTCAGACTAGCCTGTGTGTGTGTGTGTGTCTGTGTGTGTGTACGCATGTGGGGCAGAAGTCGAATGGAAGTCTTCTCCGGCAAGATGAGCTCCAGTGATTACAGGCTGAGACAGTTTTCTAATTATTCTGTCAAACATCAATCCTGTGGGCTGATGCAGGCCGTCCTGTGGCCTGATGGACAATGTAATCACTGCTAGAACACCCTCCCACCCCTACTCCTCCACCCATTTTACCGCTCTTACCACTCGTTTCCTCCCTCTCTCCTCAGCCTCTGCACTCCCTCTCGTTTTCCTTTCTTTATCGCTCTTTTTCAACACAACTCCTTCACTCATCTCCTCATCTCCCTTCTCTACACACTATTTCAGCCATTCCCATCCTTGCTACTTATAACCCCCTCCCCCAAAACTCCTGATCTAAAAAAAATGAAGGATGTCATAGGGCTTTTAAAAATGATACAGCCGGTTGTAGGAATAAGGAAGCAATCAAAACAGGGCAAAAGGCAAGTCTGGGAGAAAAAAGTAAGTAGGACAGACAGGGGGGAAGGAGCAAATTCAAGCTGCTCCAGTTTATAGACTGAATCTTACTGAGTGATGGTGTATTCCTATTATGAGACACTACTATTTGGACACAACACAACATTTCCAACAACTAAAGAAAAAAAAAAAAAAAACCTTTTTAAGCACTCTCTATCAGCTTAATGCTACAAGCTGTTTAATAATAATAATTTAATAATAAATCCTGGCTGTTGTTTGGTTAATATGATGTTTGTGCTACTTACACTTGGCAAAAGATGGAGAGAAGAAAGGCCAATCTGTCCAGTCATTAAAAAAAAAAAAAAAGAATTAGGAGTGGGCTGTGTGTTTTCTCTACATAAATGATCTATGTGATTGCTTCACAGTCATTGTCAGACAGGCAGCTAGCAGATAGCTCAGTAGTTGTCAAGTATCAATGACAGACATCTATCAGTTAAACCCTAAATATGGATTCCACTGGGCACGGCTCTGTCACGTTCCAGCTGCAACCATTCTGGACAGTGCTTGAGACTCCACCCGATGCGCCGCAGTGCATTTCAAAACATCCTGGAAATGTCTCACTGCTCTGCTTCGTGGAAAATACACAGTGAGCCCATTTTAGACGGAAGCTGCATCACGCTGCACAGAGCATATTGAACCGGACAGGAAGTCAGACACAGAAACAGCATTGAGAATGCAGTCCATTTTCAAAATAAAACACCTTGTGCAGGCTCTTGATCATATAAACACAATTAAAAAAGCCAAAAAAAGAGAAACCATTTGACTACACAGCCTTCTTACCTATGGTCAAATCAAGGACAAATTACCAAATCAACAAATCTGAGCAAGGCAGACAAAATGCTCTGCTTCTGAAATGCTCCCTGTGGGGTATGAAGCCGTGCAGAGGACGGAACAAAACCGGATTGCAGACGTAACATTACACATGACACCATTTTACAATACTTAACATCTGAGAACATGACTGCGACATATACTGATAAAAACACATCATTTAAATTAGGATGTAAAAATAAACAAAATAAGTTATAAGAAACGATAGACTTTAAAAGTGACCTGTAAAAGTGTGAGAGGGAATTACTTACAATACAATTATTTTTTAAATTACTTTTTTAAATGCTTCCAAAACAGGTGAAGATCTACATTTGTGTAAATAATATTTTGCCACCGGAATGAAATTGTTTTACAAGATATTCAGTATATCAGTATTTTTGTTCAGGATCTCAGTCTCAAACATAACTAAACCATTTCATATGGAGATGCTCCAGTAAGAACAAATATAACTGGGACCACAACAGAACACTGAAGATGAACATTTAATATACAGGAATTTACATAAACTAAACTGCAAGAGGGCCCCTGATTATATTTGATTTTAAACTACTTGCTGTTTGTACCACTGGCACCTCATTTTGAGCCTAGACGGCAGAAGAGAGCCAGGAGAGGGGGACAGAGAGGGAATGACATGGAAAGGGTCGGACTTAAACAAATACAGGCCTATAATTTTATGTATAGGAAATAATCACAATTGAATTAACAATATTGTGATATTGGTGCAATTTGATTGACAGTCTGTCCTGTACGTTTAACCAGTGAAAACACTTAAAATATGAACGTTGAATGTGAGAACACACGAGGAGAGTACCGTGTTCTTCAGATGGCTGTTAGGATTTTATCAGCTGAAAGGGAGGACTTTCACACTGCGGTTGTCAAAGACAGAAACCGATTGAAATTATCTGGATATGGAATCTTTAATCCAAGAGTTTAATTACATTATTCAGGAATTTCTGTTATTGCCATACATTTTTATACAAACCAAATTATTTACTAAGGGACATTGCACAGAAAGCAGACATCCTTGATGTCTTAACACAATGTCTCACAGCCGCCTCACTCAGCAGGAGCTGTCTCTTGCACTTTCTGTGGGGCGGTTAGCATAACCTAGGGCAGAGCCTCGCAGTTCCAACATTTGTGACTTCATAGGGTTTTCAAGTGGGCACCGTGTCTCATCAGTGTTTTGTCGATTATCCCATGAACCTCCGAGGGGCTCGACAGTAGAACCAGCGTCCTGGAACCACCCCCTCAGCTCTGCCCTCTCTCTCCACTGCCAGTCTGGGTGCGCCACTCCTCACTCCTTTTCAACCAGAGCCATCTGGATGCAGTCTATGCCTGCTTGGAGATGTCCTTGACCAGCTTCTTACAGGCTGATCCTCTGACCCCAAGAACTCCCAATGCTCTCCAGAGTGACCGCCCTGGGAAGCCCTGCACCCAACTTCCACCGGGAGGTTCCAGGCTATCCAACCCCCTTGCTGGCTCTCAAGGATGACTTGAGGATGACTCAAGCATAACTGATATTTCCCAAGTTTGCGCTCATGTGTCTCCTCAAGCCTTTCCTCCCAGGGTACTGTGAGCTCCAGGAGGGCCACCTGCTTTATCGCTCCTGACCAGAGTACAATGTCAGGTCGGAGGCTGGTTCTGGTGATCTCTGTAGGAAATTTGAACTGCCTTTCGAGGTCAACTCTCATCTACCAGTCATCTGCTGTAGTGAGGATGCCTACACCTACACCCTGCTTCCCTGCCTTCTCCGCAGGCCTAAGGAAGCTGATAAAGCAAGGACCCTTTGTTTGCAGCTTGCTGTTCTCTTTCCTCCTCTCTTTCTAATCCCTCAGCCATCTGAGCCAGCACCTGGTCATGACACCACCTTCATCTTCTATCTGCCAAGCTTGTTTGCAAGATCATAGGATGTGCTCCAGGTTAGCTGGTCTCCCGCACAATGGACAGCATGGGTTTTCCGTTAGTCTCCACCTTTGGAGGTTTGTTGGGTGTTGGTAGGACATCATAAATGGAGCAGAGCAGGAACTTAATCCGATGCTCCTCCATCTTCCAGATGTCCTTCCATCCCAGATATCTCCCTCGCACGTTGTCCCATCGAGTCCAGCTACCCTGCTAGCTCATAGCCACAGCCCTGGCCTGTCTTGACTCTTCCTCTACCACCCAGATTTCCCTCTGCACCATTCCACTCCGTTCTATCGACTTTGCATCCTTCCAACTTGCACTGGTGATGTAGCCCAGCCTTCCCTGGTTGACCATCCCCACAACATCATTGTGCCATAGTCGCTCCTCCGCTTCCCTCAGTGCGCGGCTTGCTGTCCACTTTTGTCCTGTCCAAATGCTTATGTCTGCCTGCCGGACCACCTCATCCTCAATGTCCCTCAACATCATCGCCAACCAGACTTTTGATGTCTTATACTCCTCCACGACTGATGTAAGTGGCAGCTGCAGCTTGCTCCTTGAGCTTTACAAGCCAACAGAGGAAAAACTTTTAGGTACCGACAGCCATTTTCTCAGAAAGTTGATTTTCCTTTCCAAAAGCATCTACTGTTGACAAGGGGACCACATACACAAGCAGTGGCCACAGGAGTTTCAGAAGAACTCCATGTTGGTACCTCCATGCCTTGTATTTCCCAGGAAGGCTACTCCTCTCTAGGGCTCTCAGCCACATATCCGCTTGATTGAGCATCTCCTTCACGCTCTCCTTGTAATTCAGTTCAGCTCTGTGCCACTTCCCCAGGCTCTTTACTGGTTTCTCGATAACAGATGGAATGGTCTCTTCATCTATCTTAAATCTAAAGCAATCCTGGACACGTCTCCACTTCAGAACTAGACTCCTGGATTTAGCTGGTTTAAAAGCCATTCTGACTGCCTTGGTGAGTTCTACCAGATCTTCCAGAATCCATCTACCTTCTGGGACTGACCTTGCTGTAATTGTCAGATCATCCATAACGGCCCTAATGTGAGGACCTGAT
This sequence comes from Micropterus salmoides, assembly GCF_014851395.1. NCBI lineage: Eukaryota > Metazoa > Chordata > Actinopteri > Centrarchiformes > Centrarchidae > Micropterus > Micropterus salmoides. The sequence goes on from NW_024043372.1 coordinate 30,083,152, forward strand.
TTGACAAGCAGATTCATTGCAGCTGCAAACAAAATCACAGAGATGGTACAGCCAGTGACTATACCAACCTCCAATCGCTGCCAGTTAGTTGTGAAACTGCCGGAGCTGAAGCGCATCTTGAAGCGGCTAAAATAGTCCTGAAGAAGCTGCTGGAATTTTCCAGGGACATGGTAGGCCTTTAATGTGGCTTCACACATCTTGTGTGGTGGAGTCCCATAGGCATTAGTGAAATTGAACTCTTTAGTGTCAGCAGAATGTCATAGACTCAGTTTTCACACCAACTCCTCACTATGTGCCGCCATATTTACAAGAAAATCCCATCTTGTCATCCCAGTCCATTTGCAGGAAAATACCAACATGTGGTAGCACTGCAATTTTTCAGTTACTTTCTGTTCTCTGTCAAATCTCTTATCTCTCCACTCCCATATATATGCCTTAAGTATGGGGAATGATTCCCTCACTGTAAGGGTATGGAGATACTTATCTGGCCACATCTTACAGTTTAACTAAAAGAAACCTTGGTTGGTATGGCATTTCTTATACTTTCTTCCCTTAAGAGAACCAAAATTACAATATAACCAGCTGAAAGTTTACTGTTCCCTCTTGATCAAATCAAACCATATCAAAATTGGAGTGAAGTGAGTATCAAAATGGAAACTTGAACTTCTTCAACAAAAGCTTCCACCAGGATCCATTAAGAATCCATTACAGTGAAGAGTTTTTTCAATGGGTCCACTAGTCCCTATTTTGATCTTCACAAGTCTCAGGCAGCTATTTGCCTTTATCAAAAAATAACTGATAATTCAGAGTACTGATATTGTGTATTATAGTGATTAAATTAAATCTGAGACTAAATGGTCTCAGAGGTTGTTGTCTTGGCAACCAAACCTCTATGAAGCAATTGTCATATCTCCAATAACCACACAAGAATGGAGGGGATGAAAGGAAAAGACTATAAATGTTAACCTGTCTTAACATGGGCCAATACATTTTAGCAAATGAAGAAAGATCCAGCTTCATCTGTAGCTTGAAAAGAATTTTTGTCTTTTTGTTTGGTATAATTTTCTAACTGCAATTTTCAAGTATTTAATGTAACCTGTAAGTTTGTATTGTTTTGAAAATTTGGGATTTTGCAAATGTGTAAAATGTCTCTGAAAAAAGATTCTACAAGCTACTTGTGTTGCATAACAATTTTCTTCCTCCTTTGGAGAACTTCTCAGTCTTCCCATTACAAATCTCTATCCTCCTCTGGCAGTAGCAGATATCGACTGAGATAACAGTGTAGGAGAGCCATGTTGTACATTGCCTTTGCTGCTTGGTGAACAAGTGTCAGTTTGGACAGCGTATTAGAGACTGAACTGGATCATACAATCTGATACCAAATTATTCCCACCGACTGTCACTTATCAGGAATGCAGGGACAACAAAATCGGGATAAGGGAATTGCAAGGTGGTACATTATCGTTGAACACGGTTAATGCATAAGTATTAACTCTTGCTATATTACTGCACATTTATTATTCTGTAAATGCATAGACTGTTGTGTACAGTCAGACAGTTAATATGTTTGTTTTAAAAATTCGAAACCATTTTCCTTCTTTTGTCTGCAGCATATGTGTAATGTTAATACAGTATGCGTCTGCTTTGGTGTATGTGGGTATGCTGTGAGTGCTTTGTCTTCACACAGATACACTGCTTTCTATCCTGACCCTGAGCACAGAAAATAAACTACAGAGGCAATTTCTCTTGAGATACGGTGAGTCGAACGTTTCATGTGAGCCTCAACGTCTTTCCATTAGGCTTGATAATAAAGAAGTGTGTGGATCAGACAAGAGGCTCGCATCAAATCAGGCCTGGAAAAGCCAATTACGCTGACAATAAGCTTACGCTGTACTGCTGCCGGCATGTCTTGCCGTACAAAGCAACAAATACCTGAAACACAACGGGTAGGGAGGAGGGGCACTGAGGAGAGACAGTACATTTAAAAAGACATTTGTGAATGCTTGCTCATTAGGCTATACAGCTGGTAGAAAAGGAGCCATATTTGAGGAGCTAGTGTCTTTGGGAGTATTTTAGTATTTGTTTGCTGTCTATTGAATATTGTGCAAGATTCTGCTAATTCAAGTGAGAAAAACTCAATTTCACCATTTTTAAGAGTGGGAAAAGATGTTAAAACATTGGATGAAGCAAAACACTACTACTGTCCTTGCAAGTGTCATACTGGGGTTGTTTTGGAGGTGCAAAGCAAAGAGGAGCTGGTGGAGAGGAGCCAGTGTCTCAACCCACGAACCTCCCCGAAACCCAGGGGGCTGCAACAACAGAGACTGCAGAAGGGCTGCTGGAGAGCTAGGTCTGACTAAAATCAGAAGGTTAATGTGAGTCGTTAGGAGCCTAGGGCCCTGTTGGAACAAACACAAGCTTCAGGAGCCCGGGCAAAAGCTTATTATGTATGGATGGATGCATACACTGATACTAAATGGTGCAGATTAAATATGCTCACATAGCAGCTACAGATCAACACACACAACGCAAAAATGATCCGACCTATGCTCATTGCTGTTTGGAAAATAGCATGCTCACTTTAATTCTAGTCGAAGTGTCCATGATTGGATCGGGCACCTCCTTTGTCACTATGAAAATCTGTACATATATTTTGTGTAATATTTAATGCTATCTGTTCTGTCATTCTATTATTTCCCATTGAAGATACTTGCACAATACATCTATTTTGGATGCCTTTTAAAACAGATTTCTTTTTTAAACCACGCAAAAAAAAAAAAGAAGAGAGGTCAGATCACACAGTGATGCCTGAAGCATATGAGTTTTGTGCACATCACGAGACCTAACGTTACGGTGATTTGATTTACGATAACCTCAAGGAGGACACTGGTATAATGTCTAAAAGACAATCAGATTGGTAGAATTTGTTGAACTAAGCAGGCTAAAGTCGTTTTGGCAGATCAGCAGGGTGGACATAATAGCAGCACAGCTAGGAGTAAACTAAGAAGCAGGGAAAAGAAGGAGAGCTCTATGGATGTTTTGGACAAATTAACAGTAAGGTAAGCACACGTTTTTAATATTAATATGGTCAGCTTTGTGTGTTGTAGTGTTGATGACTTATTTAGGAGGATGATTATGAGTATGATAATGATGATGACTAATGCATCTGGCTAATGCAAGGCCCACATATAGGCCTACCGGTGGTGCTTTCTGGTCTAAATATTTTGGGATATGATTATTGTAAGCCCCACAGCTTAGCGTTATTGCTGTGAAATGGTGAAATGAGTCTGGCAAAATTAGGGGTGCTTGTGTAGGTGAGACGCTGTCCTCAGTACTGACACAAAGCGGACAGACAGACGCCTCTTAGTTCGGTGTCTTAGCCTGCTTGCTTTTCGTGGTTGTACATAGAACTTTCTAATTCCATTTCCCCCCACTGCAGACAGAAGGGAAATGATTTGGGAAATGAAGGGTCTGTCAATGAGAGGGAGAGTGAGAAGCATAAACAGTGGTTTCTACAGGCCTACAAGCTTTCCAAAACTCCAAAAAATAACCCTGCACACTTAAAGATGCTAAAGTGTTGGAGTGTGGAGCTCAACCCATACTACGGACCAAAAGGCAGGTTTTTGGCCTCTGATGCTTTGATTCTGACAGTTCTTTTTAGTCAATTATCCAACTTTATGAAAGTACAATACTAAAATCACCAGAGCACTCTTTTACAAGGAAGTTGACAGGGACATCAGCTATCATTAATTATACTTTCAATCCTCAACAGCCAATATGATGGAAAAAAAGTGTCTGCTAATATAAGCAGGTATTGCTGCATTAGCACCCTTCTGCATGTGCCTCCTGTGAATCGTGTATTTTATAGTGACTCATACTGCAGCTAATGATGTGAAGTGCACTTTGAACTCCTCCAGTCAAAGAGGGAAGGAAAAAACACATTTCAACGATTTTTGCAGATTGTTAGTTTGTTGGCCATCATTTTCTACTCTGCTAATTAATTTACAGCAACATTAAACAGCAATCCCTGCAATTAACCCATGTTTCAATGATGCAGGCTTAACCTCAACAAGCAACTTCAAAAATATCAGCCACATTAATAACCCTAGAGAACAGGAAAGGGCACAGTGTTTATGGTGTCAGTACATGGCTCAGAGAGCACAAATGATCTCATCAAATGGGTGTTTGAATGGCCTCACATAATCCCCCAGCATGTGCACACATAAGCGCCAGGGGAGCATGAAATGAGGGAGGTCTAACAGTCACACGTCTGCCGCAATGTCTCTCAGCTCTGGACATGACGGTCTGTGATGGTGATACTCCCTCTAGTTTTGGAACATGGACAGATGGAGAGATGGAGAACTGGAATGGTGGCAAAGGGTGGTGCAATGACAGCAGATGGTTTGGATGGAAGGAACCTCCATTTATAATACAGAGGAGCGTAGAAAAGCAGTTTGTAAGGATAACACCGGCTAGCAACAGCATGCCACATTTAATATGAGGCATTATCGTGGGTTACTGATCCATGCCGATGTTGAAATCATGTGTAAAGTGTAAACACAGCAGAACCGCCGCACTCATGGCATGATATTTATAGCTGGAGAGAATCATGGGTTAGTGATACTGCCAAGACGAGGGCTTAAGTTAATTTTAATTTATTCGCTGGATGTCTCTTGGTTAGCAGTGGGATGTGAAATACATGCAAATTGATGCAATGACCATTATGCAGTGTTCTACCAAGGACCTGCCTCACTGCATCAAGTAAAAAAGTTAAAAGAGTAGAGTTACATGAAACCCAGAGTGATAATCACTACTCTACAATCCAGACGTCCTAAACTGAGCAGCACAAGATATGTTTATATTTTCTCTATCATCAGGTGAAGAGGAAGACACATCAGGCAGCTCCTATAGACCCACATGAGAATAAATGAAGCCCTTCTTTGCTATGCCCTTCCTCCGAGTGCTCGACTTCACAAGGTCGCTCAATCACACGCAGCTCCCCTCCCTGTGGCATCCAAAGGCCTTGTCTGATCGCGGGCAGGCTCCCCCGGCCCCATGGTGTGAACCAGGTGCTGCGATGACAAAACGCTCCTGGCAGCAATAAGAGAACAGAGAGAGCAGAGCTCAATTAGCCCGAGCTCCAATCCCAGATCCTCTATTGATTTCCCACGGATGAGGAATGGCAGACAGGAGAAAGCTCAATCAGACATGCCCATGGGACCCGTGTGTGTGTGAGTGTGAGAGTGTGAGAAAGAGAAAGAATCAACAGGGGACAAATTTGTGCCATGACAAGGTGCTGGGATGAGGTGAATACATTAGCAATCCATAGTCTTTATGCATACAAGATGGTTAAGTAATAGTGCTGTCTACTGAGGGAGCAGTGGAAAATGACACGAATCTTTAAAAGCATGCTGTGCTGTCCTAACCCAGATGACATGGCAAAGGAGACAGACAAGGCATTAGTTCCCTGAAGGGCAAATCAATCTGACAAGTCATCAGCTGCATGCATCTCTGGACAATTCTTTCCCTTCCTCAAATTAACCTTCACCAGAGGAATGAGAGGGAGAATGCATGGAGTCTGTCAACCCCACTTGTCCTTCATTTATGACTTTAACCTTCCTTCTTAGGTATAAAATGTGCATTTTCTCGCCAAAATTTATGACACACGTATACATTTGTTATTTGGTCGATGACCAGAGTTTGGGTTCAAGAGTTTAGATGAGCGGGAATGTGTGTATAAATGTCAGTGGGAGAGAGCGGCGGCATGTGTCTGAAAGATGTTATACAGCCATTTACGTCAGAGGTGTGTAACTCTGGCCAAGCCAAAGGTGGCCATGAAATTGGATATATAAATTGATTAAAATGCAAAGCATTAATTGTGTCTCAATTCATCTTACACACATGCCGAATCATTCTTGCTTGCCCAATCTCTGTGTGTGTTGTTCTTGCATGCTTTCTCTCTCTGTCTCAAACAAGTCAAGTTAAATGTTAAAAAAATCACGTCAACATCAAACGAAATTCCCATCCGTATTAGAAACACCTGTTTACCAAGCCAGCTGGTGTCCAAGCCGCGTTCAACCCTGGTCGGGAGCAGCGTTGCCCTGATTCATTTATTTCAACTGAAACATTGTGTAATTTTGAAAGGGTAATTCATCTTCCAGGAGACAACAAACTTGCCTCTGGCACATTTTGTACTATATAATTTAATACAATATGTGTAAGGCAAAAGTAACAATTGCTTGGAATTTTCTTTCCACTTCATTCTACACAAGTTCTGTAGGATTGAGCCAACGTCAGTTTGAGCTGTCCTTCGCATTCACTCTTTACAAATAGCTGTCTGTTATCTTGCTGAAGAACTGAAAAGACTTGTTTTTTGAGACTGCCGTGCCCCTGGTCAAAACGTAAATGGTCTGTACTTGTTTAGCATCTTCCTAGTGTTTCCAACCACTCATAGCACTTTTACACTTGATACACATACACTGAGGTATGGGCTAAGGTGCCATCTGCCATCAGAAACAGAAATACACATTCATTAATCTCGGGGTCAGTATTATGGAAGATTTGATTGGACTTTAATATTTGTAATTCACAGAAAACAGTCCACAAATTTGTACTATGATGCGCAAATGTTGTGATGTGTAAAATCATATCCACAAAAATACAGAGTGACTACACGCAAAACAGTTTTTGCACATTTGCAGATTGCTTTCTGTCAATTTGTGGGTCATGTTACATTTGTAACTTCCTTTTTACACATTTGTGGAATTTTGTCCAATGTGTACTGCGGAGATCTGTAAAAAAAAATATACACAAAACATGTATTTTTACATTTGTGTTGTGTAAAATCATATCCACAAAAATACAGTGCAATTTGCAAATATGTACAATTTACTCTGTACACACATATTTTAATTTCACGTACAAAGTGGTATTTACGCATTTGTGGATCTATTTTTACACACAAAACAGTTTTTACACATTTGCGGATTATTTCCTGTCAATTTGTAGGTCACGTTTCATTTGTGACTTCCTTTTTACGCATTTGTGGAGTCTTGTCCACTCTGTACCACATCTTTAACATCTGTAAACGGAGTTCTGTAAATGTGAGAGCAGTTTATTAGCTACACATTGTAAGAATATCCATTGCAGTACCCAGGGTCATCTGTAGGAGACAACAACTTCTGCTTCTGCTGGACCAGTGGGCTCAACTCAGTCTAAATTTTTCTGTACAAGTGTATATACCGTAAAACTTTGAATAATAGCCCGGGCTTTTATTTGCTAAAATCACTGAATTGACCCTGCTTTATTTGGGACAGATGTCCATAAGGGACAGGCCTTTAATTATTTTTGCACAAAACTGAAACTACTATGAAACTGTCTATTTTTTTTTTAAACAGAATAATTGAAATGCCGCTGGCCGGCAGTGAACTACTAAACTTGGGGGAGAAGTTGAAACAAAGCTGGGAGCAGCGCTGCAGCTTGTGGACAAATAAACACCCATTGGACTCTATTATGCTCTGACAACTACGCTGTTTACTTGTGGGAGGAGCTCAGAGTAAACTGCTTTTATTAAATTAGCTTTTTACTTTAGTTTTGTGATTACAATGTTGATTTATCTTCACTTGAGCTTCTCGGCAGCTAGCTTCCACGCACATCCGGCTCCACTGTCCCAGAGCGGGATGTGCCCCTGTCCCAGAGATCTGTTGGACCAATTCTACAAATTTATATATAAAAAAATGGACAAAACTGGACATTGCTTGGAGAAAAGACAGCGAGAAAGTTGAACTACCTGGTGGGTTCAGATAATATGTGTCTGAAACTTTATTCAGCTATCGTTGTTCTTTACTGTGAACAAGTTAGCATAGCATAGCCCTGATCGATTCGAACTCCATTCAGAAAACAAACATTTTCGAAGTTGTTGTCATGCGGTCTTGCTGACAGACCCGACAAAGCAGGAATTCATATGTTTAACTAATCTGCATCGTTTTGTCCATTTATTGCTATTTAATCACAGCAAAATGTTTACTTTGGGTTCATACAGCTGTAGTAATGGCGAGTTGTGTTTATTCCCGTTATCGTGTTGTGTGTGAACACTTGACAGTTGTCCAGCGATAAAACCCCTGCGAGGAAAACGTTGCGACGATTAAATTTGCGTTTGGTCAGAATACAGCTTTAGGCTGCACTATGGAGTTTTCAACTTTGGCCCATATCTTGAAGTCTTTCTATGGACAACCTTGAAATTCTCGCCTTTAATGTATATTTCTCACATTGGTGCAGTAATTTTAAATGTACGTAAGCAGAAGAGGTCCCATGATAGACAAAAACCCCAACCCTATATCTTTCACCAAAGCAGGATTTTAATGCACTGTAAGCAAATCTACGGGAAAACCATTACATGAGGTGGAGCCTTTCTTTTATAATGGCAAACCAATACAATGACCTACACAGCAGCTCTGAAAGAAAAAAAAGAAATACATCACCCTGAGAGCCACTTGTCCCTTGAAGCACAGAAAACCCCCACGCTGTCCGCTTGTTACAAGCAATGTTCACTCAGTGGCCTGGCCTGAATATGGCAGCCCCACTGTGTTGGCTGGACTAAGTACTCGTCCCACCATGGCTGGCCCCCTATTTAGTACTTGTGTAATATTCTGCGCACTGGGAATGAACTCCATTACTGTGGTTGCTTGTTTTCTCCTTTCTCTCCTTTTCTCAAGAGCTTTGCATTGCTTTTCTTTATAACACAGGGAATCAGCATCTCTCACAGGCCCTCGGCTTCAGGCGGAAAGGTGATTTCTTTCCTTCTAAAATAACACACTATGGGGCTCTCACATCGCAGAGGACTCTTGTGATTAAAAGTTGTTGGGGTCCCTGGAGGGCCGCATGTGTGTGCCGATGTGTGCGTGATGTGGGTGCCACAATACAAGTGGGTATTTGCACCTATTTGCGTTTCCGCACTGTGACTGAATGAGTTGTGTGATTTCCATCACAGTCGTGTGCTCTAGGGACCCAGCTCTGTAAAATAGGGCTCCTTTCCTTCTTGCCTGTGCAGCCACAACACATTTCTCTGGCTCACCTGGCTTGGACTGGAGCCACTGCCTTTCTGTATCTCCATACATGTTAAAAGTACATTAGACATGCGCTCAGACCTCGACATGTGGGGATGAGTAAGGCAGTGTCTGGGCTCCTGCAGGATTTAACTAGCAGGCATGAAACTGAGGGGAGCTCCTCGCATTGAGTTAAACAGGATTTAGCCAGATGAAAGGCTACAGGGAAGAAAAGAGAGACTGAGAGAAAGAACATGCAGAATGGAAAGGGGAGGGAGGAACCACAAGAGGAAAGTGAGATGGCAGACTGGCAGGAAGAAACACTGGGGTGATATGGTATGAACCGCCACCTAAGAAGTGCTGAATAATACCAATAAGGACACTTTCACAGAAAACAGAAGACAGTGAATGGTAGTAATAGTGGTGTGTCCCCTGTGGAGGGGGAGATGGAAATGCAACAAGGAGAAAAGTAGTTAAAGGAGGACCACAGGTGAGTTAAAGCAGAATCACTGAGCTGGAAAGAAGGAAAATGGCATTTAGTTTTGCTTGAGGGCAATGGGGCCTGAATCACTGGGTACATGCACAATAATCCCACACAAATAGGGGGAGGTGAAAATGCAGGGAGAATTCAGACACACACACACACACTCACACACTCACGCACACACACACACACACACGGGCTTCAATGTTCCAGATTGAGATCACACACATGCCAGTGGGAGCTGAAAAAGATGTTTCTCGATCAACAGCGTGACATTAACATTAACATGTGCATACAAACACACTTCCATATTCGCAGGCGGGCTGGGTCGCCCAGCTGAACTAATGCTAATGTGCCAATCTGTGCATCTTCTTTCACCTCCGAGCGGAGCCTGCTCACTCCGCATGCCTGCTTCGGCTTAAACAATGCAGCAGCAGCAGCATGGCAAACAACAGCAGCGTGCAACGAGCCGACAGGTAACAGCCGAGAAAGAAAACAGACACACATCCATGCACGTACAAGCTTTTGCACAGAATCACATAGTATTTCGTATGGAGAACGTGTAATAAAATGTGTAAATGTGGGTAAGGTGTAGCAGTGTGCAGTTGTCACTTGATTTTTAAAACTTAGTCTATTTTTATATTTGCCCTCTTTTTCTTAGAGTATATTTTTGTTCTTCCGTCTCATTTTACTTTTTGCACTCAGACACAAAGAACTACTGAGCAGAAGGCAGAACACGATTCACAACAATGGAAATGAGACTGGTTCTCTGCCAACAACGTCAGAAGAACAAAACGTTATTCTGGGAGGGAACGACTCTATCCACCCTCAAAAATAGTTCACTCAGCGGAGTTGGAATAGTTTGGATTCAGTGAAAAGGACAGAGATTTTGTTATTTGTGAACAGAAACATAAAAGGTGAGGGCCAGAAGATAAAAGTGACCACACAAATGATCCCCATAGTCACCCACTACTCTGAAAGAATGAAATTTTGTTTATTTAGTTTATATCTTATGTTTAGTTGACCAAAATGTAATCTTGCTAAGTGTAAGCCAAAGATACAGTGACATTCTGAATTCTTATAGGTCAACATCAAGTGAAACGCTGGTTTGATTTCACCATGTTGCTCTGTGGGCAGCTTGAGCAGCTTAAAAAAGAGCAAGAGATGCGACGTCAGCCCTATTTAGTATTATTATGCACCAGCCCACGTTCTCCTCCTCAAGATTCTCCCTACCAGTTCAACTGTTAGCCAAGGTTGTGGAGCTGAAGCAGTAAGACAGAAGACAGTAGGGATAAGATAAGGGTTTGGCTGGCTTGCTATTTAGCTATATTGGGTGCCTTTTTTTGAAACATGTTCAACTTTTCATTAAGTTGATGCGCGTCAAGCGAGAGAGCTCATGTGGACAAGTGAGAGAGCAGTGAGTATGGAAAGTGTGGACTTGATATAAAAAGTTTCTTTCATCATTAAGTCTAATGGTAGGTATATAAACTACACTGCAGACTGGTGTCTAGGGCTGGACAATTATTAATAAGTAATCAAAACTGAAATTTAGAACCTCTAACCGATGGTAATTTCCTATGTCAGTTATTTCTTTTTTATAATCCTATTAATATTTCCTCCACCGTGTGTGTTCTAGGGGTGACCACAAATAGTCTAAGATTCAATGCTTTGATAGGCAGAGCCTGATTCTACTGTAAATCTCAATGTCGAAGCTTCGCAGAGGCGGATCATATCATTTTGGTTATAAGGGGGTGCTCAATGTCTGATTTTACATAGAACTACTGGTTTTCACCCAATAAGTTAATATACAGTCTATAATGATATAAATATCAACATATAACGCTGTAAATGAAAATGTGAAAAGAAAGAAGCTTTGTGTGAATAAATCCAAAATTGTAACCCTAACCCTTAAGGTAGGGGGCATCAGTGCGCATGTGCGGCGTAGTGTGTGTGTGGTGTAGAAGAAGCAGAGAGAAGCAGTTTCTCAAGAATAAAGCGGAGCGACCTTGTGATAGACTGACAACTTACTCGCTCGCTTTCACTGTCACTTTCTAGCGCTTGCTCTTTTATATTCGCACACCCACACACTTGCTACGCACACAAATGGCACTGCCCTTAACTTCACTGCATCTGTCGCGTAGTTGTCCTTTGAAGAATGAGTAGAGGAAGCTAGCCAGGTGTTGAGTGTTACCATGCTCGCACAGTGTGAAAGTGAAAATCATTAGTTGCGCATTGATATTCATGATTGTGTGAAATTTTAGTAGTGGCGCTCATTCATTCAGCAGCGGTGATGCGCCAAACAGAGGAACACGTCTCTGTTATGTGCACGACAGACTGTCCAGCGCTAGACTTCTGAGTTCAGCTTAAATAAAAAAAAAAGAAAATTAACCGGATATTTCCTCACAGTTTGCTTATGCTTCGTTTTGTATGTGCTCTGAGAAAATAAATCTGGTTTTCCTACACAGCCCTGGCTCTGTAAATGGAAAACAAAGAAAGTGGTGTGGCCATGACCATGCCACACAACATTGTTCCAGTCAATCTGCAACACGTGGCGTTAGCACTCGTGCACAGGAGTGATGGGGGGGAGAGAGTGTTCTATACATCAGCACATTCGAAAGTGCTGGACTTCAGGCTCTATGAAGAAGGAGAAGCCAAAAAGGAAGAGAGGTGTGAAGACTATAAACAGAGAAGAAAGTTATATGACCAGGCAAGGGCGAAGGTGTTTCAATGCTGGAAAAACCTCAGAGATTTTAACGTTGCGGGGTGGAGAGTCTGAGGGAGCACTGAGGGTAGGGGTGTATTTATTTGGCATGATGAGTTTAAACACCAACAATCTTTCTGCAGAATCACTTACTCTCTCTTTAAAATGAACATTATGGCTGTGTTCAAAACAGATAAAAATGCTGTGTCAGAAGGTGTTTAACAGGGCAGCGAGACATCGAGTGCTGTTCTCGTAAGATGCCTTCAAACTGCCCCTTTAACAGTCAGTTTTGAAGGCAGCATAGATGCTGACTTGATGTTGCCTATTACCCATCAATCTGTGCGCCAGCAGTAACTCACGAAAAAATGGACAAGATGGCAGACAAACAAGCCGAAATTCGTCTACAAATATAAGTTTTTAGTAGTTTTTTCGCTTCGATTTCTGAAAAGTTAGCAAGAACTGAACACTGAACTATCTTATTAGTCCGTGACTATAACCAATCAAGTTTATTTAGTATGAGTTCTGAGGCTTCTGTTATCTATTTGCCTTTTCAACAGCTAGCTAGCTAAAGCTAAGGCTAGTGACTGACAGCCAGAAGAGACGTAACACGGTGTGCTGACGTCATAACGCCATAAACGCTGTCCTAAAAGGCTTTTCGAAACTAATGTTCATAAAGATGCCTTCACTGGAAAGTGATGCCTTCGGTCTATTACAGTAGCGAGGCAGCAAGGCAACTGCCTTCTGTTTCGAACCAAGCCAACATTTGAATCTTATTTTAATGATGTTTTTGTGATGTAATCATTTTTTTGCCATGGTAACTGATAGTTTGACTTAGTGGTGGCCCTTATTCTGACATACAACAAAAACAAGGGTGGGTTTTAGAAAAATGTCATAATTTATTCTAGCCCATAAAAATTACAGAAAACTGCCTTAAGCCCTGAGAACAAAATGGATGTCGAGTTGGACAAAACATCCGTCTGCCACTTTATTTATGGCACAGGCACAAGGCAATAACGTGGTTACTTGGCTGTTGGTATTTGCTCCCTGCTCCTGCTTCATGCCTACAGGTAATGTGAGGGAAACCTCAATAAATTCAGCCATTCTGTCAACAAACTGTTCTATATGTGGATATGAAGAAAGTGGAGCTATTTATTTTAGCATGAAAAATAAATATGTCCCTGCTTAAAAACCCGGGGGCCAAAATTTCAGCAAAGCTGAATGGTCTAGTGCACCCAGCTGAGCTACATAACATCTAACATTTTAACACACACACACACACACACACACACACACACTGCACTACACACACACACAGGGCTACACACAGGGCTACACACACCTTTATGATTCTTTTTTTGTCCCAATCATTTCATTTTGACTTTTTTCTCTTTGTTGTTCCCACTTCGCATACAGTATCCCCATTTGATCTGTTTTCTCTTCCCTTTTCTTTCAGAGAATAATAATGTTTAAGGTAATGAATACTGGAGTGAGCAAACAAGAAAAATGAGGCTTTGTCAACCCAGTCTCTGCTATTCAGTGCCAGCATTACTCTCATATCACTTCTACTCCTCTCAGCACAATGAGCCTGAGACATCAAAAAACGAAGACTGAGAGGGAGAGAGCAAGAAAGACGGAGGGGGGGGACAAACTCAAGACTAAAAGAAAAGACTAACACTAAAACACCTGTTTTGGTGGAAATGCATGGTGTCATTACAGCGGGCTATTTCCTGCTATACTGCTACAGATATATAAATATATGTAGATATATACTCTTATGCTCTTTCGAATATACACAATTTTAATTTTCCCAGTCAAGAATCAGAGTGCTCTCTAATGAAAAGCACATATTCATGTATGCAGCAGAACATTAATGGCCTTTCCCTGCAGCCGCTATCAAACCCATTTTATGTAGTGCCAGTGGAAATAAGCACTCTCATATGCTGTCAAAACTACTAGCTGAAAGAAGAAGAAATGTGCTTTTTAACAAAAGGCAGAACAATAATGATGTGAAATGCAAGTAATCCAGTCCGTCAGGGACTTCAAACTGTGAAACGATTGTCAACAAAGGGTTGCATACTGCCTTGATATTTAAGGCAAATAAGCAGAGCAAGGTTCTCTCCATAACTTATTGACACAAGGAATCAATAATTTTTGCCCTGTCATTTTCACAGAGCATAGGGTGTGATTTTAATTTCAATTTCTGCTCATATTTTTGAGTTTGGGAGTGGTAATTTTTGAAAAAAAGAAAAAGACAATTAGATGCAAATGAGTAGCTCTCTCGCTCTTATTGTGAAATGATTAACATTCACTCCACAGATCAGAGCAGGTTTCTCAGCTCCCCTGGTTGAAATGCTAATGGTGCTTCCAAGCCAGTTTAATGTCAATCCTATTTCACTTTTTTCCTTGTTAGGGTGGAGCTCCCTGTCTCTATTTCCATACACAGCAGCAGGAGGGACAGACAGCAGGCTTACTCCCCCATCTGGATCTGGGGAATCAGCCCAAGACAGAAAGAGGAGGAACAGGAGGAGGGTGGAGGAGGCTCCTCTGGCCCATGCGGGAGTGCAATGAATGCAGACTTTAAAACCTGACTTTGCCTCTGCAGAATACCACCTCATTTAAAAAGGTTTCAATAATAACAGATGATGGCCCCATACCAGGAGAGTGACACGTCTTTGTAGTTTTCTCTCTCCCCTATTGATCACATTTCCACCATATTCATTTTTATTTTCCCTTACAGACCATTGGGATGAATTCATGTGAGACCAAATAGAATCTACACACAGTGGAAATCTGAGTGAGGCAATGTATCACCTGCTGGGCTGTTAAGGTTGGTAGGTTTTTAACATTCATCTATAAAAGGTCTGCAACACTGGTCTGTTCACTGCTGTGTGATAAATATGAGACAGAACTCGTTAAAATTCTACCATTTACAGGCCGTCACACGCTTTTCTAATGGTTGTGTGTCAGAGTTGATATGTAGGCATTCTTTTATTTTTTTCTGGATTTATAAATTAAGTAAACTGGTGTTTTTATAGTAACGCTAGAAAAGCAGACAAATGTGAGAGTTTGATTTCCACGTCTAGTAGATTACTTGAAAGCTGTGGTTGAATTTGGCAACTCCCAAATGTGTAGATACCTTTTAATATTAGTGAGAAACACATTTTTAAAAGCATTTTCTGCCAAGTGAAATCAGCATGTTTAAATAAAGGTATACAATAGGGGGCCGACGACAGCATTGGTTTCAAATGCTACTACTGTATACCATAAAACCAAGCCCTGCCAGAGACACATAGGCAACTGCAGATCACTCCAGGGATGTGGGAGTGACAGCTTCGGAGGAATTAGCTCTGTGATGACTGTCAACACACCATCAGCACTGCAGTATCGTTACAAGGCTCATGTTGTTTGGTTTGGAGTTATTAGCTTTCTGAACATAGAGCTGAATCACTTGTAAAACACCCCAAGCTGCCACTCAACTTGAGCCGCAAGACTTTTAGAGGCACGCTTTCAGTTAAATTTGTATGCGTGCATTCATTTGGCATATGGGCCTGTGTTGCGTGTTAATATGCGTGTTTACACGTGTGTGTGGATGCATGTGTGATAAAAGCAGAGTTTTATTGTACAGAGCAGCGATTAATCATGCCACTGCAACTGAAAATTATGGTATATAATCACACAGCCTCCCAGCCTCACTGTTCCCCTCATGGACATATGCCAAGGTCCCTAGTCTAATGAGCGCTGTTGTCCCACTGACAAACCAGAGAGACAAGGCTTTATGAATGTGCTATGACAAGAAACATGACTGCAATACCAAAGACAATACAACAGATGGCAAAATGGCTTTTTTAAAATTCTGACTTTTTTTTTTTAAAGACCAGCTTGGCTTATGTACTCAATAGTTACAATCAAGCTTTGTCAAGAAAGAAGAAGCACACAATCACTTTTTTAACAGTTTGTTCCTACCTTAGGGTCAGCACTGAGCAGCTTAAAGGCCTCGTACACCTGCCTTTCTTTGACTCCTCCCCCAAGGTCCAGGAAGTTAGCTGGCTTTCCTCCATGCAGGTCAATGATGTCACATGTGGCCATCGCCAAACCGGCTCCATTCACTGTAAAAATTCACTGTGTCAGTTCAATTAATGTGCAAAAATGCATTTAGAAATACAGAGGATAAAAGGCAGACACATATTTAACCAAGTGGAAGTTATGGTGTCAGGTGAACCCATTTTATATGTTGAGTGAGTGTTAAAGGTACTATAGCCTAATAATAACCTAATGTACAAGCATTCTGTAATTATAAGGTATAATGTAACTAAATCTGAGTATTAAGTCCAGGCTATAGTCCAGAACTTGAAACAAAAGAGGAAAGTGTGACGGCAGCAGCCACAAGTTAATTAAAATAAGATTACAGCTGCTCAAGGAAAGATGACATCTACTGTGAGAACACCCATAAAGGAAAACCAGCAGTGAATTATCAACCAAAGAAGAGCAAATAGCTGAAAAAAATGTCACACTTTAAAAGTGAATCTGTTGGAAATCTTCTAATCAGGAACATTCAATGCTTCAAGTCGAGGAACACAGAGAAAATTTGATTATGACTCAACTCTCGACTTCAGAGAAAAGACTGTTGATTAAAAGAGGATCTGCTATGCTTCTTTTGCGGCCTGTGTCATCATTTAGCCAACTGCCAGCGCGGCTATCCTGCTGAGTTGTGCGGGAGCCAAGCGCACAAAAATGTCTTAGCTCATTTGGTTTAGCCAAGCTGAACTTGTGTCCTGGCAAGCTCCCCGACCGAGGTCTCAATAAAAGGGAAATTTGCTTTAACAGCTGTCACTTTGGTGGCTTACAGAGCTCTCAAAGAAGCTGCAGGGCCTTAAAAGCTGTTGTTACTTTAAGAGAGGCTGGGAGCTGGGGATGCAGGAGGAGTGTGTTTGCATGTATTTGTGTGTGTGGGGTAACAGACATCTAATGTGTTTATGAGGCTACGGGGTAAGACGCGAGAGCACCTGTTAGTGCTGCTGTACAGTGTAAAAGCTTTGATTTATGACAAGAGAGGGGGCCTTTAATGAGAATGCTAACAATCTGGCTCACTGGAGACTTTCTGGGCGGATTATGGCTAATTAGAACGCATTGGTTACGGCAGCATTCCTTCTGGAGTCCTCAGAAAGCTGCTTTTAATGTGGACTGGAGAAAAGCCCAGGCTGCCTTTACTTTGACTTAAGTTTTAACTGTGTCCGAGCTTTTCACTTATGTGACTTAAGAGATGCATTAAAGCCTTATGCCAGGAGGGGTTCGCTTATGAGAGAATTCATTTATTTGGTTGGGGTGTGTGTGTGTGCAGGAATGTTACAGGGTTTTGTTTCCATACCAAAGCAGGCAATGTTTCCGTCCAGTCCGATATATTTGAGGTCCCACTTGGCTGCCTCCATCTCTGTGGGGTCGCTCTCAGTCATGTCGTCCAAGGCAAACACAGCTTTCTGACGGAACTCAGCGTTGTCATCAAAGTTGATCTTCGCATCAAAGCAAACCACTGGAGGAACGGGGGAGACGACAAAGACAGGGTTAGGAATAAAGACAGCAACAAAGGAAGAACAAAGACGGTGAAAGCGAGAGATGGCAGGCAAGGGAAAAGGGAAGAGGAGGAGGACTTCAGACATAAAAAGCCAACTAATTATCATTTCTAAAATCTCAAATTAATGAACTGAGGGGTGTCCCCTCGGCCTACTGGTCTTAATTATTTCAGAGGTTGGCTCACTAAGGGATGGGTTTTTGACGCTGCCTCTAAGGGATATACCATTATAGCAAATGGACATTTCCTTTACACTTCAAAGAGAGTGCACTTCAAAGAGACCACACTCATAAAGCTACCTGGAAAAATAGCAGGCATAAAATGTAATAAATCTGTCAAAGGGCTTTTTGTACACACAACACTTAAATAGTGGCTGTAACTTAAAAAGGAATCATTGGAAATTTTGGGGAAGTACGCTTATTCGCTTTCTTGCCGAGACTTAGTTTAGAAGATCTTCATGTCTGTATAGTTAATATATAGCTAGAGCCAGCAGAGGGTTAGCTGAGCTTAGCATGATGACAGAAAATGTGGAAACACTTAGGTAACTGCCCGAAGGTAACAAAATCTGCCAATCAGCACATTTTAAAGCTTACGATGTAAAAAGCACATTTGTTTGATTCATGCAAAACCTTAAGTGTAAAACCAAGTGGCAACCTCTGGGGCTGAAAAATGAAGCCAATGTGGAACTGCAGTTCATCGACTGGGCACTTGAGGCTTGTTAAAGAGAGCCATGTTAAAGAGGTGGTATAATGCTTTTTGCCTTTTTCCCCTCTCCTTTATTGAGTTATATACTTTTTTTTGTGCATGCAATAGGTTTGCAAAGTGAAAAAGCCCAAAGTCCAGCCCAAAGGGAGTTCCCATCTCCCACAGAAAACTCTGCTCTGAACTGCCTGAAAACAGCTCGTTTGTAGTCCAGCCATTTCCCTTTCATCCTTGTGACGTCAAAGGGATGAAAGTTAAATGCGGCTCATATAACGCTCACCAAGCAGCTACTCTGACACGCCCTCAAAAACACCGGTGGAAAAACACTGAGCTGCAGCACACACCTCTCCTCTCCCTTCCAAACACTAGCTACCCTCCAGGCAGTCAGTGGACATAAAGTTGTTACTGTGATGTAGAGACAGAGCACAGTTATAACTTTATGGATGTGAAACTCAGGCAGCTTCGTCAGAGCAAGGAGGAGGCCTTCAGAAGTGGGAACAGAGTCCTGTACAACCAGGCCAGGAATACTCTGACTAAGGAAATCAAAGCTGCAAAGAGGAGCTACGCCGAAACGCGAAATAACAGCTTTGCAGCAAACGACCCTGCATCAGTGTGGAGAGGCCTGTGGACGCTCACTAACTACAGGAGACCTTACCCCAACACTGCTGGTACTCAACAACTGGCAGACGAGCTGAATGGCTTTTATTGTAGGTTTGAAAAGCCCACAGTCACACCTCTCCCACACTCCAACACCATTCAAACAGTCACCTTCCCCCTCTGACACACTGAAGCTGTGTGAAGTTCCCTCCTGCCTCAAATGCTCCGCAAATCATCCCGGTCCCCAAAAACCCTCCATCTCTGGACTAAATGACTACAGGCCTGTCGCCCTTACATCTGTAGTCACGAAGTCCTTTGAAAGACTGGTGTTTGGCCACCTGAAGGACATTACACGCCCCTTGTTGGACCCCCTGCAGTTTGCCTACAGGGCTAAAGTGCAATTTATACTTCTGCGTCAAAGCGTTAGCGGAAAGTCTACAATGTTGCAGAATGACGGGGACACCGACACACAAGTATAAATGCATGGATACGTGTGTAGCCTACGGCATAGCTTGCTAATCAAGCTTAACAGGTCAGTGGATGATGCAGTCAACTTTGGACAACATTACATCCTGCAACACCTCGACGCTCCAGGGACATACGCAAGGATCCTGTTTATGGACTTCAGCTCGGCTTTCAACACCATCATCCCGGACATCCTCAGCACCAAACTCATCCAGCTCACTGTGCCAGCCTCCACCTGTCAGTGGATCACAGACTTCCTGACTGACAGGAGTCAGCAGGTGAGGCTGGGGAACATCACATCCAGCACCTGGACTATCAGCACTTGCGCTGCCCAGGGGTGTGTGCTCTCCCCACTGCTCTTCTCCCTCTACACCAATGACTGCACCTCAGGAGACCCATCTGTCAACCTCCTGAAGTTTACAGTCATCGGCCTCATCCAGGACGGTGATCCAGGACGGTGATGAGTCGCCCTAGAGACGGGAAGTTAATCAGCTTGCTCTCTGGTGCAGTCAGAACAACCTGAGCTTAACACGCTCAAAACTGTGGAGATGACCCTGGACTTCAGGAGGAGCCCCCCCACTCTGCCCCCCATCACCATACTCAACAGCCCTCTGTCTGCTGTGGAATCCTTCAGGTTTCTGGGATCCACTATATCCCAGGACCTGAAGTGGGAGCCCAACACTGACACCATCATCAACAAGGCCCAGCAGAGGATGTACTTCCTGTGCCAGCTCAGGAAGCTCAATCTGCCTAAGGAGCTGCTGATCCAGTTCTACACAGCGATCATCCAGTCTGTCCTCTGCACGTCTATCACTGTCTAGTTTGCATCTGCCACAAAAAAAGGACAGGGACAGACAACAACGGAGAGTCAGGACTGCACAAAAGATTATTGGTGCCAACCTGCCCTCCATATAGGACTTACATTTCAGGAAACGGGCAGCAAACATCACTGCAGATCCATCTCACCCCGGACACAACCTGTTCCAACTTCTCCCCTCTGGTAGGCGCTACAGAGCACTGTACGCCAAAACCAACAGACTTAGGAACAGTTTCTTCACACAAGCCATCACTCTGATGAACAGCTGATTTCTGACTCAGAGTGTCAGGAACAATTCCTGTGCAATAACCCAGTAACTCTAATCAGCCACCTGTTTACTGGCTAACACTTGTTTATTTATTCACCATTCTCTATTTCAGTGCTGTTCATACGGTCATACAATATTGTCATATTGTAGATACTGTATACCAATCCACCTACCTCAAGTCATTACTCCTGCACAAAATACTTATACTTTATTTATTCCCGCATCCTTTGCACTATGCTTCATTGCACTGTGTATATGTGTACATGTATGCATGTATGTGTACCTGTATATTACATCCACCTCCAACATGTACATACTCTTGCATCCTTTGCACTCTGCTCACTGCACTATTTGTCAATATCTCTATATTGTTTTTGTTCATGGAGTGTAGATTTGTGTTGTCTACACTGAAGTCTGTGTCTGAGTTTATTTTTATTATTGTGATATTGTATTTTTGTATGAGTAAGCACATCGGGAGCAATGAACAATCCTGAGTCAAATTCCTTGTATGTGTACACATACCTGGCAATAAAGCTGATTCTGATACATTTGTTACAGATTACTAACTCTTGCTCCAGTCTATGTTGCCAAGCTGGTCGGCAACATGTACAGCTGAAACAAAGCTGTGTTTGCTTCTCACTGACCCGCCCTTCTCTGCTTCTGATTGGCTAGTAGTCCTTAACTAGGAACTGCGCATGTGCAACTCCCAACAAAGATCATTTAGAGACAAGATGCATCACTCCATAGCTGAAACGAAGCTTTCAACACAGGGTGAAAGAGGAGCTGCAGCAATGTGCAATATGACAAAAAATATGGTGTTTTTTGAAAATTAAACCATTTAAACGTGTTCTGATACAACCTCTAAATTAGCATAATACCACCTCTTTAAAGTTGGTCACTGTTGGAACAGTGCAAAGACTAACAAAGATAGTAACAGCTGTTTCTGGTTTAACAAAAAGGTTCATCTCTAAAGGGATCCTTTCCATAGCTTTGATGAGTTTTATTTTGCTTCTGTCCAGTTTGAAGTATGTTTTCCGATGATCTGCGAGGTACAGTTACTGTTTTTGTCAATGGAATCTGGTGGGCCGTAGCGCCCATTTGTTTTGGTCTGAGATAATGGTTCTCTAGTGCGACATTTAGTGGCAGTGAATGTTGCAGCTCCTCAGCATCAACTTTTACACGAACAGACTGTTAGTCACCTAATGTGTAATAGTAAGTAACGGTAACAAAGTATAGAAACATGAAAATTGGCTTTGGGAGTGACATACAGACAAAGACAAACATAAATAAAACACAAATAGACACACAGTACATGCAACAGGCAGACTCTCCTGGGACTAGGGCGTAGACACGTTCTGTGTCCTCCAGGTGAAGTAGTACTCCAATTACACAATTCTTTTTGTTTTGATTTTGACACATCTATTATTGTAGTAGTCCATATACAAAATTATTTCAGCTTTTATCAAATGAGACAAAAAAAATAAATAAATACAAATTTTCCGGGCATGGAGAAATGTTCCTTTCCAATACACGTCTGTTGAACGGCTGCAGGAAAATAGCTATGTTCCCTTGTGACATGTGAACAAATCGAACTAAAGAATCAGTCTATTTTAATGTAAAGCTCATCTACAAAGCCTGCCTCAATCCCAGCCACTGCTTCTTAGTGCTGGGAGAAAAGGAAACTCGTACCTCTCAGTAAAAATCCACCGTTTGAAAGGAGTCATTTCACTCATTAATATTCATAAGAAACCGTGAAACAAACTTCTCTTGTCAATCTTTGATAAAGCATACTTTGAACAAGAATCTGTTTTTGTGGAGACTAAATAAAATGAAAGAAATGATGCATCTTCAGCATGTTATAATAAGTCTCGATAGGACACATCACAGTCAATCTATGTTCAGAGCTACAGACAAGACATTCACTCTTATATCTTTGGGAGAAAAACAAAGTTCAGCACAAGTTCAACAAAAGCAGCATCACAACAGCTAGAATATGCTCTGTGACCAAGTAGAATGTCTTTGTAATCTGAATGATGTGCAGTTGAAATGTTAACTTGCTAACCTCCACTCGTGTCATGTTGTGCCAGTTTACTGCGTTAAGTGACAACAGGGGACTGACATTTACCATCTCTCTGTTTCTCTTGTGAAATCAAGCGTTTCCATCTATCAGGGAACTCTTAAGACAGGGAGAGAGGACAACACGTGCAAAGACTATAGAAACTGGACTGAGGCAGGCCTTGAGTGCATGAATTGAAGCAGAACCCATTGCTAAGGTAAACAGTGATCCAAATCTCTATGCGAACTCTCATTTGACACACAAGAAGCCTGGTATAAGCTACAGATTGCAGAATCGCCTAGAAAAGGGAGAAGGCACACTGTTCAGAATCAACTCTTCCAGCTGTTCTTGGAGACAATTTAGAAAAGCATCAGTACTGAATGTAGCTCAGAGTCCCGTTCAGTACTGATGTTTTTTTAAGACCAAATATAATACAAAATATATGTGTTTTGGACAAATCATGTGGAAACGTTTAAGCTGACACGTGACAAGAAAATGGGAAACTCTGGGGTAGCTTTTAACATGGTACATCAGACAGTTGTTGAAAAAGGACAACTACCAATTTAGACCTCCATTAATCTAACAGTAGTGCCACTATTTTTCACAGCCTTTTCAGCGTAACAGTGATGAGCTAAAGGTCAGAATTTAGACCTCAGTCTCACTGTGACAATTTATATTTGAAGCACTAAGAGTTGTCTGGCAATAGACATTATTTATTGCTTGACTACACGATATATTGATCCTGAATCAAATTAATTGAAGTTAATTTCAATAGACTGAACATGTAATGGGCTAAGCTGCACTATTACAAAGACGAAGAGAGAATGACTATTTCCTAACCTTTTAATTTATTTTCTATTCAAAGACACTACATGTCTTCTAACAGTATTCCAGGCTAGTGTACAAAAGTATTTTTGGTTCAGCTCATTGTTAAATATCAGAATAAGGTAGATTTACAACTAGAAGATTCAGAAGAATGGTTCCTTCACGGAACAAAACAAGTGAATTATTGATTTTTGACGAGGACTTTACGCAAGTACTTGGATTTACCTGATTCTTTTTTTTACCAAGATCAGAACAGCTCTTTTTAATAGTTAAGCTCTCAAAATTTTGCTAAAGAGTTAGACTAATTCCTTTTTCTAAAAACATTGTTAATACTGAAATTAAAACTTTTTTTTTTTTTAAGTCTAAGTCATTTAATTATTGGCCTGATGTGCTCTACATGTACAGTACATAAAATTAATTCATATTCTCAAGTGGTTATTCTCAACTATGGAGTGAATGATTTGTGTGTCTGTAGCTGCTGCTGTAATTCCTCATTGTAGTTCCTCATTACTAGTTGATGATAGATACGCCTTTAGTTAATCATCAACAACAAGCAATCATCAACAAACATCAACATGCTATGAATAAGCTCCCTGAAGCCACTTGGATTTTGATCCACACAAAGTCACGCTGACAAGAAACTGACGTCAATGCGTTGCAATAACTCTTCACATTCAGAATCAGACCCGAGGAGATACTGTGTCTGTACCCGACTGTTAGTGAGTAATAGGTGGCTGCATGTTCATGCGAAAATGCAGACTCCTCTAAAGTGTTAAAAATATTACAGATGTTTAACTTGATTTAGAGAGAGTTAATAACAGGAAAAGGAACACATGCAGGCACATGCATGGACACACAGACAGGCATTTTCTCCGACACAAGGTACCTTGTCCTTCAGGAGTCTCTCCGAGAGGATTGACTTCGACTTGAGTGGCGTCGACTTTCAGAAACAGATCATAGAGCTTCTTAATCTGATCTGCTGCCTGCAAGGTCCACACAGGACAGTAATTACTTGACGGTTCGGGTTCTGAGCAGCCGGCCCCGCCAAGGCCACTCAGCCTCCCACACAGGCAACATAAAACATGGCATATCACCTTCAACTTCACGCAGTCAGAGTTTGTTTTGCATGCGTGTGTGTGTCTCTGAGCCAAAAGGGAAAGTGTTTTTCACTTTTTACAAAAGGTGTGATGAGCAGCAAATTATATTACAGTATAGAGGGCATTTCAGAACATCCCACCTGGCAGTAGTATCCATAGGCTTATTTTTTTTTCTTATTGCTGTTTTCATACATGATTGATATTTACAAGCAGTGTGTGGACAAAAGATGAATAAAGCCAGTGAATTACAGTAAAATGCCTTAAAAACACCTAAATCATCACTGTCAAAATCCCCATTTTAAAAAGATCTCAACTGATATCTCTATTGCTGCAGCTGTAATTAGTAATGAAGACAGCTCGACATAGCATTGAAAGACTTCAATGCACAGTTCCAGACACAGTCCGACATTTTTACTTTTATTTTTCCTGTCTCACACTCTCAAACACACACACACACACACAATCAATATAGGCATGCACACACACTTGCCTTCTACACAAAAGGTGCCGACATCCCATAGCTCATTTTAGATAGAAAAGGTATTTTAGAAGATCTGAAATTATCTCTGAATTAAACAGTCTGACAGCTGACACACGGCAACCACTGGAAAGCATACTGACAATGCAGACATTTAACCAATCACTTTCGAGTTCTCTCTTTGCCCGTTTAAAATCAATGCCTATTCAGTATCCTGTAAAAAAAAGTATCACATACAATGGGATATAAATCAAAGCTCAAAGATCTTTGACTCTCAGTTTGCTTCTCAGAAGCAGATTCATTTGGCTGATTTCTACGTATTCCATGTGTTAGGATTCTGAGCTAATCTGATTTCTCATGCCATGGCGCCCGTGGAAAAGAAAACAAATTAGTGATCTAATGCCAAGAGACAAATGGCTTTGAAATTAACCCCACATCTAAGCACACATACCCACTTTGAATGTGAACTTGGTGTTTCTGTACTATTCTTTCTTGGCTTCATGTAACTACCTAGTGCTGCCTGAACAAGATATGTGAAACTTGTTTCACTGTCCTCAAAATTACAGGTTGCCCACATTGAGATGTGTTTTGTTTCCTGCTGCATGATTAACTCACAAAATCAAATGTATGTTCTATCAAATAATGGTCCCATTAGTGATGTCAGCTCCCCCAGCCTGGCACAGCACTGTGCGTCACCAGATATGACAATAGGCCACCTGGCAAGTGAATCCAGCATAATGACACTTCGCAACTTGCCTCTGGAAAACTATTAATAGTCAGAGTTGGGTCTGTTTGTGAATGAGGATACATCTGTCCCTGTATATGTGTACGTGTGCATTGTAGATCTTTCTGCGCCTCCTTTGCGTTCTGACTTTAAAGCCTTCAGTGTGTCCATTACCTGTCTCTGCAGCGCTTCTTTGAAACCCAAATTAGCTGCCATGCGAAGTGCCTGGTCGTCTCGCACACCTTCAAATATATCTATGACTTCCTATGAGATGTGCAGTGAAAGTGAAAGAGAGAGGGAGGGAAACAAATGGAGAAAGGGAGTGAGAGAGAACAAGAGGCTCAAAAGCTAGGCTATAATTTGACACAAAGCGGATGTTCATATTAAACTGCTGACATCATAATTAAGTAGTGGCAAGCTGCCAGACATGGAGAAAAGGGACTGAAATGATGGATTTATAATCAACAGGCCCTCGTATCTTTGACTTTCAGAAAGAGAGAAGCTCTCTTATAATGCACAGTGGTGAAGTATAAAACAGCGGCTGTCGTTTGCTAGTATGAACTAATTCTGTATAAACTAGGTCTGGACCATATAGATTTTAATGAGATGTGTGAAGGGTGTACTGCGCTACTGTGTTTTAGATAGCAACAACACAGCTGCATCACATGTACAATGTGATATCTTCGGTGGAAATAATGAATGACATAAATCTCAGTGGGATCTTTACAATCTGCTCCAACATCTGTAGACTATAGCAAAAGAAAGACACAACAATAGAAAACACAGGCAAACTCCATCTGTAACGCTTAAATTGTGCATCTGTTAACAATGACAATGCCAAGTGAATACAGTGGATGAGGTTCTGTAAATGAAATCTAATTAATAGCGGTCTAATTAAAGGCTGTGTGTTTCTGTGTATTCGTTCATTTTAAGCTTCAGTGTATTGCTCTATGTGTGCGTCGTGTTCAGCTGCTGCAGTGCGCATGCAGACAAGACAAATTTCCAACTCGAGCAAACTTTCGCAGGTTCTAATTGCCTTCTCGCGTTGTGTGTTTACACTTGCAGCGAATGTACTCACGTGAGGAAAGCGTCGCGAGGATTAAATTCGTATTTGGTCTGAAGGCCATAAGACCCACTGGGCAATCCAGTCCTGGCATGATTTGAAGACGAACGTAACCTTTGTCAATTTCTATGAAGGTCTTGGCTATAATGACTTATGCATAGATTTATAACACGATATAATGCTTCCATTATAGATACATTATAACAAGACATTATAACAATTATTATAATCTAGGGCTGACCCATAATAGTCGAAGATTCGATGCTTCGCAGCGAAACAAGGATCATGCCATTTTGGCAATATGGGGTGCTCAAAGTCTGATTTTACGTAGAACAAACCGTTAATATACAGCCTATAACAATACACATTTCAACGTTTAATGCTGTAAATAAACATGTAAAAAGAATAAAACTTTGAATAAATGTTTTTGTGACGTGCATGCAGTTGTCGGCAGCACGGCATGCTAAAAACTGTAAAATGTTCAAAATTCATACAGATTTTCCATAAAGTGAAAAAACATAAATAAAAGGTTTTTTCCTGGCAAAATGTGTGTCACTTCAAATACGTGTAATAAATTCTTCGAATTAGTTCATGTGGTACTATGTCCACCTGTAATATATTATACAGATCAATCAATTGCTGCATTGCATTTGAGGCAGATACATTTCATTTACATCTTCTTCTTCTCCTTTGATATTGTAGTGATGGGTATAAACCACAAATCATATACCTTAAAGATGAGTTCTGGGGTGCTGGCGGCTACCTCCTCAATATCCATACCTCCCTGGGGGCTTCCTACCATGACAGGACCATTACAGGAGCGGTCCATCAGAATGGCAAAGTATGTCTCCCTGCTAATGTCCAGGGCCTCAGCAACCATCACCTAAGCATGGCACAGCACAAGAAAGAGGGGTGGTTGGAAGAATGCAGCTACAACACCAACTTCACTTCATTATCACATAAAGGGTTCCCACTGTAGCTCTAATACAAATCCCATTTAATTTATCTGTACTTCCCCTAGTATTTGGCAAACCTTACATTTTTAAATTACTGTGCATTTTTAAAAAGGTCCACAGCGGTCAATACTAGATTGAGCGCAGTGGAACACAGACAAATAAGCAGGGTCCATAGATTGTCAGAATCTTTGAAGCATAGGTCTGAAAACATGTCTGTGAATGAGAGAAAGGGAGGCTAATAAGAGAGTAACTTAAAGTTTGGCAGATAAGCAGAAAGAGGAAGCAAGCAAGAGCCTCGTGGAAAAGAAAAAAAAAACAAAAAAACACACTCACAGGAAACTATCAGTTGTGTGGTGGTTAATGAGCAGCAGGTTTTCTTGATGGGGTGTTTGAACATGTGCAGCCCTTGTGTTCTGCTTCCACCCTATCGCCCAGCAAATGAGGATGGATAGCCTTCTCTACCTACCATGTTAACAGACAGCGCTCCTGTCTCCTTGTCCAAATGTTGTTTTCTCCAGTCACTCCAACATTCTCTTAAGTTTCCTGTCGTTTGACTTGTAGCCTGATTCTTCACTCAGACTAAACATATTCTATTCCCACTGTCTTGTTCTTCCCTTTTCCTCTCAAACCCCATAACTGTTTTTGTCTCCTACAGTCTTCTTCCACAACCATCTTTTACAACCCCTGTCTCATCTTCATTTACCTTCTCTACCATCCTTCTATCAGTCTCTATCCATGACAGCAAATCCATGTAAATGCTGAATTGCTGCACCTTTTCCTGTGGTGTTCTTTGCTCTGTGGTGCAGTATGGGTTGAGGACTGACATGAGCTTCATTGGCAGGTTGACAGCTAAGCTCTGGCTGTCATCTGACAGACCGGGTTGTGACTACACTGTTGCTGTACTTGATCCTTCAGGTCAGTCAACGGCTGCTCTTGCCAGGTCTGATTTCAGTGCTTCAAGTAAAACAGGGGCTGTGTCTGAAATCATCAGTTAGGCTATTCACTACTCCCTGCTCACTATTTAGGGAATTCAATGTAGAGGACTATATAGTGAGTAGGGATGAAACGACTACCGGTTTAATGGCAAACCATGGTAATATTCCCGACGGTTATTATTACCGTACACATGTTAATTACCATGAGAACCGGGTACAGTTAACCGCGTTATTATAATCTCACGGCAAACACTGTCCGGCGTCTCCCAGAAGCAGGCGCGCATGCGCAGAATGCAACGTGGGTTTGTTTGGGTCAATGACAACACGGCAGAAGACAACGCTGCGGAGATGTTTCAGTCACTCTTAAGTCCGGTCGTATTTAAGTTTTTATGAGAGTGCTGAGGGAAACTTGATTGAAGAAAATAACCTTATAGTGAACGCAGGGTGAGTTAACTTCTAGCTTTGGTTTGTCTGTCTGACTTGCTAACAGCTTGTAAACTGAAGCCTCTCTTGTAAAAACGCTACACATTGCTCTGTTGCTGTGTGCGTCAGCAGAATCTATTCGTCCACTGCACGTGATAACACGTTACGCAGTTTAGGCAACCAACCAGCATATGTAGAAACGCTACAGACTGCTCTGTATTTATGTCACTGTCTTCTAAAGACTTATTTGTTTTCATGTAATTGTCCACGGGGTTGTTGTATTACCTATATAATATAAAATCTTGATAATGCACACTTTGATTTTCATATGTTTACAAAAGGTATTTGCTGTTATTTTATTTTATATACAAACAAAATGGCAATTGTATTTGTAGTTTTCAATATAAAACTTGTTGAAATGGTTACAGTGTGTGTATCAGTACATTTTAATATTTTTTGGCACATTTTTACAATACCGTGATAATACTGATAACCGTGATAATACTGATAACCGTGATAATTTCGGTCACTATAATCGTGATGTGAAATTTTCATACTGTTGCATCCCTAATAGTGAGCTCATCTGCAACATGAAAAGATCAGCTGGTAGACCATTCATAATAAATACTGGCATGCATTTTTGTGATAATTACATGATATTATACTGAGCGTATATTCCCAAAGTACAATGTACTTTGCAGCCGCTTGGAGCTGTTGTGCTGGCTCTGGGAGCGTCAGGTTAGCTTTGCAGCAGTAACTGTAGCGACAGTTTGCTCACCCACAGCTTAACTAACACTAGTTAGATTGTATCGCTGTTCGCTCTGTATCATGATTTCATTTGTCATGGTGTTGGATTTTTCCAGAATCGCTTACTCCACCTTTGAAATGACATTCAGGCAGATATGTTGGTCTTTAGTGACTGAGGAGGGAAAATCCCCCTCACGTAAATTTCTTAAAGTGGAGGCAATGTCAGACTGAAGACGGAAATGGCAAAGTCTGTCTGATATCAGGCCCTTGGACCCTGCTTAAAGTATGTTGTTTGGAAAGCAAGAAGGTTCTCCCAGAGAGCCGGACAATACTGGGCATGTATGACCTACAAGCTACCCCAGACAGAAGTGCGGAAAGTAGCCATGGCCTTGTCGTCAACAAGATGCTCCTGGACAGGGGCTTGCATTAGGTCACATCTGCCTGAAAGGGCTGCACCACCCAGACAGAACCGACAGAAGGTTTATACAATTCAACTTCAGGGATATTAATCTGTCCAGTTAGGAAGCATAAGCAATTGTGAATGAATGCCACTTGTTTTGGTGCAAATGACAACAGGTGCACTGAAGAGACAACTGCAAGGCAACTCCCAAAAGGGGAATGGTTTTTGGTGGCAACAGACAATTGCTCTCTACTTATCCTACCTGAATGATTGATCTTTAGTTTTTGTGTTTTGCTAGTGTCCTGGTCATAAGGCGGTACCTGCAGCCCATTTAGGTTGCACAGGCAGTTCAGCTCCTCCTTGCAACATGTCGTGGCAAAAAGGTTTGCTGTGTCTCCCACAGCACAGTCTCAAGAGCATGGAGGAGATATATGAGGAGAGCTAGACGGGCCTCAACCCAGCAGCAGTATCTGTTCATTTGTGCAAAGAGGAACACTGCCAGAGCCCCACAACATGACCTATTTCAAACAAACTATTTCTTTATATTGAGCAGTGTATAAAAGGTTTATGTAAGGCACACTGAGAAACTTTTTAAACTAAATGGTGATCAAATGTCAAATATTATTAAGCATGTAGTTTTTGGCAAAACATTTTGAGTGTTGCAGATTTTTGAAAGGAGTTTGGTCCGGCATTGTTTTGTGCTATTCCAGGCCATTTAAACTGGGTAAAAGCCAAATGTTTTGGGCTTTCGCATTTCTTTTTATTCATAGCCATATTAAAAGATATTCAATAAAAACTTTAAAGCAGACAGAACCATTTAAGAACGCTGCAGAGAAAAGTTGCAGTGGTGTCAACTCCACAGTCTCAGCCGTCCGGTGGCGTTGCTGTCTCTCAGCCTGTCAGGTGGTAGGTTCTGGTTAGTGTTAGTGTGTGTTCAGATGCTAGACGCTAAGTTGCTTTCACTGAGAGTATGACAGCAGAATATCCTTCTTCTAAATTTGTAACCACTGCAATAACATGGTATTCACAGTGTATCCTCTGGAGAAATGAATGCCTTCAACAGGAGGAGAAAATGAGAAGCCTATGTAGTTTTAACTTGACGGCACTGCCAATGGCAATTACTGTAGAGAACAATGGCAAGCTGGGTAGCTAGCAGTGATTTGTGCCATAATGGTGTAATACACGTTCACAATTTATTACATGGCTAAGAAACTGGTAAAACAAACTTCAAGATATCATCTAAAGGTAACCCAAAAATTACCTACATTTGTACTTCAGGTTGCAATTTTCGAACTGCTCTCTCCTTCCATCAATCTCCCATTTTTCTCTCAGCACAATGCACGGTGGTAAACAGTGCTTGGTTATAGAACATCAGTTATACACTACTTTTCACAATGCACCGTGGGATACTCTAAACAGGGAGTCCACTAAACAGGATATGTTAATTCTCACTATACATTCGGACAGCAGTACAAAATGACAGACTCACTATTAGTGGACTATCTAGTGAGTAGTGGGTGACACAGCCAGGATGCTCTTGGCAAGACAATTAGATGGCCAACTGGAGGTCACATCTCCTCTCGCTGACATCTAACAGTTTTGTTCTGTTTTTTTTGTTGTTTGTTTGCCCTTTCCTCTGCCTCTCAGACATGGAGTTCATTCTGAACTTGTGAACGTCTTGGTCCGTAGGTGCTTTTTTTTTTATATAAATGACATCTGTGACACTCATTTGATTCCATCTAAATTCTGCAGTAGGGGTAGGAGCAGGACTTGGGTGGAATGGGGGCTAGCAGAGGTAAACAGAAATGGGTAGAGACAGAGAGCAGGCCTCACACACAAGCCACAGCCGAAGGTTGCATCATCTGGAAATCTCTGTTTTGAGAAGGTACTGCATGCAGCATGCAAGAAGAGAAAATGATCTCTGCTTGTTAGTGGCACATAGAAACAGTTGTTTACCAAACACTATAAATTCACAGAGGGCCCGGTTCAATTTATGCAATGAGCCATAACACCAGCTAGTGCAGCGCAAACCCACGGTAAACAACAGTGGACAGCTACTATTTAAACGTATCAAAAAACCAAACACAAGAGCCAAACTGTCCTCACAGTCATTAAATTTTACAGAACTGCATTACTGGACTCAAAATGCCATGAAATGAGGTCAGAAGAAAAGGAGAAAAAGCAAAGTATATCTTTCTTGTCTTCAGTCGGCAAAGGGGCTCACCGTTTTCACTTTCACTCCATCTTTCGGTGTCTGTTTGGTAGTCAGGTTGAAACCCAGCATCTTATTAGCCAGTTCACCAACCACGGCAGGGCTGAAGGACAGAGGTTACAGGTCAAACAGTATCCTGTTTCAATCAACAGTCTTAATTTTTTTTAAAACAGATCACTGAGAAGCACACAGTTACAAAATGAAAGATGAGAAAAGAAGGTAAACTTAATAGTAATAATATGAATAAGTATTTGTTTCTCTGCAAAGGTTTCTTCAGCTGAAGAGAGATATGCCTCAGCACTTTCTGGGCATTAACACTAGAACCACCAGGGATTTGTGTGTGATTGTGATTATTTCTGCTAAACATTGCTCAAGCACACTGTGTGTCGGCACCATGGCTGCCATGGCTGCCATGGCAACCAGAACGTTTTATTATGTTTGCATTGTGCCTTCACCATGCAGGTCACTCTCCTCGCTCTTCTGAATTTGTGAAGGGCACGTCCACAAGCAGTGGCTCTCTTGATGCAATATATTCACCGCTGTTGTAGATGTTCGGGTTAAAAGCAGCATACAATTTAGAAGAAATTATTGACCATTGCAGTGTTTTATAGACATAATAATAATAATAATAATAATAATGTACAATAAGAATTTAAGGTGTTCCTCCAGCTTGTTTGTTTTGGACTTTCACAATTACACATACAAAAATTTAAAGGGGCTATATGTAGTTTTTTTAATGACATGAATCACTTTTTTATTGGCTATTTGTGAACGGTGTAAGTGTTGTTGCATAAATACTTGTGTTTTCATGATGCACAGTTCATAATTGCTGTTATAATTTCATGTAACAAATATAACTTAATTTAATGTAAAGATAAAATGTAATACATGTTTAAGAACTAAAGGGTAAAATAAGCTGCTAAATAATATGTGGTTAACAGTGTATTTATCTCATTCTGTATATTTACGTTTGTCCCAGAACTAATGTTTTCTGTCTGTGTTACCGCTACAACGGTTTAAGTCGACACTCACTGCCTTGAATTCCGGCGGAGCAGATAGCTCCGATGCTTTGTTAAACTGCATCAAAGTTAAAAATGTGTTGTTTGAAGTTAATGCAGACGATCAAATGGACTTTCATGAGACTTTAAAGAACTTAGTAACCTCTTTTCACAACAAGAGTTCTCACAGCGTATAAGGCATATACGACGTTCAAGGCGTACATGGTGTGAAGTTGGATGTACCAAAGAGACCCGATGTGCCCACAGCAATAAACGCCCGTTGCAAAGAACTGACCTGTGTCTGTGTTGCTACAAACGGGTTGTAACACATAAAAATGAACCGTTCGCCGCCTTCCTCAGTTTTAGTAATGTACAAAGCAAGTGTGGAGCAGTTTGTTCCTGAAACCAATAGTGATGCATGGCAGGGGCAGCCAGCTAGATTAGCATGGATCCGATGTGGTTGGCTTTGTAACGTTCAATTTAGATTTATTTTCGTTACTGATGTCGCAGTAACTTAAGTGACTCACATAATATACAATAATGCAACATACAACACAACAGCAGAAGATCCATTCAGTGCAGTAGCGTTACTTACTGCTTTCTAACTGTTATACTAAAGTGTGGCGTCAATCTCATTTATAATATTCAGTCTAGCTCACTAACCGATATCATTCAATAAATTTACCTATGCTCACATTTCTGAGCATCTGGTGAAAGATACACAAATAGTTATTGGAAACCCAGTCGGTGAGCTAACACAGACGTATCATGTCGGCAAAATGCAGTCAATGTAAAGTTGTCATGCAACAAGCACGAGGCCACTGAAAACGCGATAACCGCAAAATTTAAATACTACGCTATTGGTGAAGCCTACCGCAGAGGATGGCAAGTGATGTAGCTAATGTGGCTAGCAGGCTCAGCGATGTTGGACTAACACTGTAATCCTGAGGTGTCAGCCGAGAGAAACTGAACTGTAAGCTTCATTTGAAGCTCACTAACTAACGAGCATAGTGTGTCAGATGGCTGCAGCTGTTTTTCATGTTGCTTTCTGTGGAAATGTAGTTATAACGTTACTACAGCGCAGTGGTTAGTTGTGGACAGCCATTCTGCTCCACACCGATGTGTGTTGGTGTATATGTGTGTGTGTGTGTGTGCCTTGCTACGGTATGTAAATTGACTTGACAGACATGCCCCGAAGGTAACAATATACGTAGCTACGTGTGAAAAACGCAGTCAAACTAAAAAATGAGTTTGCTTGGCAATGTTGTTGACTAGCACCCAGCAGCTAGCTTTCTCAGACCATAAAGCTGCTGTTAGCGGCTCACTGTGCAGTGAGGTGACAGACACAGACACTCTTACTCTGCTATATGGCACCATATTAATACATTGATGAAAAATGTCATAATACTGCATACCGCGCTGTTGAGCCCCAACATATTACTGCGGGAGAAATTACTTCACTGCGACAGCACTACTACATGGCTCCTTTAAATGTCCAAATGAAAACAGGCCTATTTATTGAAAAGAAACAATTCTAATCTATTCCAAAATTCAAAGTAGATTAGTACATAGTACATTAGGACAAAAATTATACTGACTGCAGTCTATATATATACTATATACTCCCCGCAGGTCAAAAAACACACGAGTGAGCCACACTCTCTCTTGACAGGACACACTTGTG
This sequence comes from Micropterus salmoides, assembly GCF_014851395.1. Taxonomy (NCBI): domain Eukaryota; kingdom Metazoa; phylum Chordata; class Actinopteri; order Centrarchiformes; family Centrarchidae; genus Micropterus; species Micropterus salmoides. The sequence goes on from NW_024043372.1 coordinate 30,118,394, forward strand.
TCAGAGGGAATGGCTACTTTATACTAGGTCTATTTCATAAATGTTTATCTAAGCTACGATTGATAATATTGGGCCTATTGGCCTTACGTTTTATATCTTTCATTATAATTGCAAGTCATATGTAGGGCTACAGGCAGTTTGAAAAAAAATAGATCATGTAACTAAAAGTTAGAAAGCTATATAGCCTATATTATATTGGCAAATGAAAATTAATGCAGATGTGACATTTATGCATGCTTACCTTCTGCAAGTGCATCGCTGTCATATGATGAACCATCAGAACAAATCGCTCAGTCCTGAAACCCTCCCTACCATCAGACTCCCCCACTTGCATTGAGTAAGTCTAATGCCTGTTTTGTAATAGACAAAAGGTGCTGCCAGTAGCTACATCAGATACTTTTAGGAAAAGTCAAAGACTTGAGGACTTGAATATTTTATTGAAACAAAGTTACATACAATCGTGGGTAAATTTTACCCGTTGGTGTTTCTAGCGTTAATGAAACTTATTCTGACAACACAGCTTTTGGAGACACTGTGGTACATCTACACATCACTGTGAATGAACCTCTACTTTTTCTCTCTGTTTAAAAGCAGCCCGCATGCTGCTACTGTAAGCCTGCTCTGGTTTTGTTCAGTGAATAGAAATGAAGCAAGGGGTCGTACTCATCCTTTGATAGATGAGAGGAAGGTGAACTGTGCACTTATGTCACTGTCTGGGGATGATGAACTTCAGCATATCTCACTTTGAAAAAGTTTCCGGCCATTCCGAACCGTGAAATAGGGTGACGATGATACATGTCCGGGACAACTGTCATAAATCATGTTTTTGCCTTTAAGGCGGCAGTAAGTGGTAGGTACCTTTACTAAAAAGATAGCACTGGTTTAGTACATGAAAACGTGGTGGTGGGATACAGTATCTGAGCATAGAAAAGCTCTTTGCACAAAAGCACCAGATTTCAGTGTGAGCCTTCAGTGGAGGAATACACCCGTCACACTTTGTAATTCTAACCTAGAACAAAACATACCTGAGCAGCAGCAAGAAACCTAACAGAGGAAAACTCAGTATGGGGTGCACAACACTTCGGCTGACCTTAAAAAATATATTTTCAACATTTAATTGAGGGTAGTTGCTCAAAAATGAAACACCAGAAGAAAGAAAAAATGTTTATTTGTAGCAAACGTAATCCTGAAAGTTTCAGTCCCTAGGGAGTATCTTCAGAGAGCTCTTTGAGCCCGTTCACTCTAAAAGCTGCTGCCGTAGAAGAAATAATATGAATCTTATCTCGTACAGTACCTCACAGTGTTAACTGCACAGGGGGGCATACTTACTCCTTTGTTAAGTGCACTCCACCTTTAAGGCCACTGTCAAACACACCCTTGCCTCTGCCACCGGCCAGAATCTGAGCTTTAAGCACGATCTCCTTGGCATCTGAAAGACAGAGAGATGGATTGAGAGAGAGACTAAAGGAGGGAGGGAAAGATCGAGAAAGAGAGGCAGAACACCTAAGGCTCAGCACCTTAAATGCCCCCTTGAGTCTGCTACTTATCTGTCTTTCTGATTGAAGGAAGGAGCCAAAGAGGAAAAGAGAGGGGTAAGTGTGATATGTGAAAAGATTTTGGGATTATGCTGGTAAAGAAAGAAAGTTTACACTCTAGAGCAGCACTCATCCACGTATACAGGAATGTACATATTGAAATGGACGTAATTGCACATAATGCACAAATTTCATGGTATCAAGGCATTTAATTCAAAACCATAAATATGAACCTCATGGTGGTGCTAGCTAAAAAGTCATGGGATCAACAAAGTCATCAGGATATTTGGTCTGGGAACCATGACTGTCTGTACTATATTTTATAAAAGTCGCTGGCCAGAGATGCAGCACCAGCTAGTGGCAGGTGGCTGCGTGGCAAGTTAGACGCAACTGTTAAATGGCTTTGTACATATTTGTACATGTAACAAAATAAATAATAAAATATTAATAATTAGTTCAACAAACCAGTGTTTCTGATGTCAACTAAGCAAGGGTAGCAAGGTTTAATAGACTTGTTGGTTAGTGTAGCATACCACCCAAACACAATATCCACTTGAACTATTTCATTGGTTTGTTTCTTTATGACTGGCAACTTGTTACAATCTCAGTGCAAGAAGGGAAATAAGCAACTGCACAACTGCTGACAACTTTCACATGACCTTGCCCCAATTATACAGTATAACCACGCTGCATCCCCCTTGCTATCACTGCCACCTTGCAAGAACTCACACATCAGGAGGAGGCCCCTCAGCTGTCTATTCAGCATCCTGCCCACAATCTCCACTTGATGAAAGATGGTCTCTGGCTAGGTTATTATTATCTAGGTGGGAGAGTTCAGCCATTGACAGGTGGCTGCCATCAGGGTGGGAAGTGGGTGGTAGGGAGAGTGGAAGGGGATGATCCACCGTGCAATGGCTAGAAAGACACCTTGACCTTGAATGCTGGAGACAAGCTCCTCCCCCTTGACTGTGACAAAAAAGCTCTACTAGCAGTGTGGAGAATGTCTAGACAAGAGCTGCTGAGCCGAGCGAGCCTTAAAACTCTGGCTGTGCTCACTGCTGCTGTAGCAAGAAAAGGACCCTGAGAAAATAGCCTCTGACAGGATGGCAGGGATTAAACTAACACTGCATTAGTGAGGCCTGTTCTCGGTGGCGACTCAAAGGCTGAGAGGGGAGAAAGAGAAGGGAGAGAGAGAGAGAATGACAGAGTAAAGGTGTGCTCATATGCAAAGGGCTTTGAGAGGAGTCATAAATGAATAAATATGTTAATAAAAAAAACGCTACTGCACAAAATTAAAAAGAGTTCAAAGCAAGATGAAATAGGGTGTCCTGCGGGCATGTGCAGCAGAGAGGGACGGCAAAGAGGAAATTACTTTTGCTTTAAAGAAGAAAAAAAAAATAGGAACAAGTAGAAGAACAAAGATGTAACCCAATAGGGAGATTGCATTGTTTGAGGTGTGGAGAAAGGTAAGAGTATTGACACATTGATGAGGACCTTAAAAAAGCAAGATATGGTGTGAAAGTATATTAAATATATTAACAGGAATGTAATGTGCCAGGGAAGGTAATGGAGTGAGAATGAGGCAGGTGTTCATTCCTGCTGCACTAGTAATTGATAGCAAACCTGCTTATTATGCGGCGCACAACAAGATATTGTAGCAATATCAGCAATTACGAATGGGCACTGAAAGAGCAATATGCTGATAACAAGAAGAAACTTTATGAAAGAAGAAACAAAACGAGACGAACCGAAGGTACAATGTGATAAAATGCATTCACACTGCATCTCAAAGACTGTATGATAAAAAAAAAGTCCACCATTCTCACAGAAAAAACAACCAAATTATCTGGTTAAAATTGAAACACCGCTCTCTGCTGAAATACATGGAGAGGATAATGATGTCCTCAAAGATCACAGTGAACACAGTGCATGGTAAAGAGCAGGGCGACCATTATCTGGTAGAATGACAGACATGAGATGGCCTCTAACACTCAGACAAAGATTTTTCCCTAATGAGTGCAGAACGGAGTGGGAGTGGACAGAAAAGGAGTAGTAGTATGTAAAATCTGAGACAAGTGATGCTTTTATGTTCGACCCAGACCAAGGAGAATGACGGGCATATGTGTGAAGTTAATCAGTAAAGACACCAACGAGCGCTGTTGGAGAGTCAGAGCTTAAGGTGTTCATACAAAAAATGCAACGGGATGGGTGGGGGTGGAGGGCGTGGTTGCATAATCAGTTCCATGCTTGTATTTGTATTGGAGAAATATTTTCATCTCCATTTATTTTCGATATCTTGGGGACACAGGGGAGGAGATTAACATCGCACAACATCTCCAATCACATCACACGCAATCTCAGTAATGTGGTCATCATCCTCAGGCCTTACTCATTTCCCAGTAATGAGTGCAAATCAACTCCCAGTCTGCCAGTGACAGCAGTTGGCAAAGAGGATGTACTTCTACAAGCAGTGTCTCATTCACCCCCTTTCTCTCTGTGCACTTTTTAAAGGCCTGCCCCCCCCTCTTCCATGTAGCCCACGGGTGGCCAGCAGAAGAGTTAGCTTTGGTCTGATATTTAATTAAGCCTTCGAGGCTGTGCCACAAGGGGGTTTGCTGGCTGCTAAAGGACAGATGCAGGCTCTACGCCAATCCACAGAGAGTAAGATGTGGCTACCATCTGCATGGAGAGAGAAAAAGATCAGGGCGCCCCTCCCCAGCATGCACGTGTGCTGTAATGAAAGTAATGTGGCAGCTAAACGGAAGAGACTAATCAAACTCTTGGGAGAGAGGAGAAAACAAACACAGGCGCACACCGCCACAATGAAACACCAGAGAGAGACTGAGCCTTCCTATGGATAAATGCCATTAACGACAGAGGAAAGAAAAATTAAAACAAAGAAGAAAGACCTCTCAACTGTTAGCATCTGTGCTCATCATGACAGTACACCTCCTGTTTGTGATGCAGAAGAGTACTGATTGCTGCCAAACAGGTTGAAATAAAGATCTTCAAGTTAGTCTTGAAGACCATTAAAACAAATGATGTAACCGTAATTATTTTTTCCCCAGTATTTTTGGATTTAGTTCCAAGCAGCTGAAATATAATAATTCTGGGGTATTCCAGTATTATAAGTAGAAAGAACAACAATCTGTGCTTCCATTCCCTTCCATCTAGTGGCACATGGCGTGTCTTTAAATAACTTCAATTATGTTGTCAATTGCATACTGATAAGCTACAGAAAGCTTTTGGAGCACTCAGTTCGCCACAGGGCTCTGTGTCACATGTATGCTAACTGATATTGAGAACAATGAACTCATAGCCTACTATATAGCAAAGTACCATAGGCAAGGCAGGATATTAATAACTTAAAACAGACCAAATATTCAATAAGCTTTACTAATTGCATACCCAGAAAACTGAATATGTGCATTCAGTTTTCACTTGCATGTGTATAAAAAGGTCAAGTTAGGCCAGCACTTATTTCTGTAGAATTTTCAGTGTAATAGCCTCGCCAACACATTATGTTTTAATTACACTTTGGCACAGGCAGGCAAGTTAAATGGAGCGGGTCATTGTTTCAAGTTTAGACTCCTCGTGTGATGATGTTTAACCACAGCAGTAATGCTGGTATTATCTAGGACAAGTTCAGCATTCCATAAACTTTTACCATTTTCAATCCTGCCAGATTACGAAAAAGGTCAGACAAAAAAATGGCACTCCATTCATGCGGCGATGGCAGGTGAACCGAAAAGGAAATGTATGAAAATAAAACCTTCAGTTTTTTTCCCCAACTTGACATATGATGGCCTTGGAATTCTTAGAGCTAAATATGTTTTCCTGTTCAGTTGGGTTTTAAAAGTCAACAAACATTGATAAATCCCAACCACGCTTTGCAAAGTCTTCTCGCTACTGGCGCATCTGTAAGACGAAATGTTGGGAATTGTATAACAAGGGACAAACAAACCGATTTAGACACAAAAAGTCAAAGACGACAACAATTTGACCTCTTTGTTCACTACAACTAAATCCATCATTACCATCTCCCCGTCTTGTCTGGTTAAGCCCACCGTCCCTGTGTCCATCTCTGCCTCTAATGATGCCATCTCAGTGCTACTCAGCGGAGGAGAAAATCAGTGTCCCGGTCCGACAGTGGCACCTCTGTGTGACACCTCCTCCAGTCACTGCTTGCATGACTGCCGAGTCCTCATTAGAGGACAAGTCCACCTGGCTTTCAGACATAGAGAGCACTTCTAATGACATCCTGAGATGGCCCTGGTCTCCTCTCAGTGACAGAGAGGTGCAGTTCAAACCCTTGGCTGAGAGTTTTTCATTGCCATACAACCAGAGGGGTGACGGTAATGATAATGGTGTTGTGGAACGATGGGTGCTAAATGACCACGGGGATGTCTGTAGGGGGAAATCATTTGTTTGAGAACGAAGCCTCTGCAAAGACATTTACTTGTATCAAGCCACATCAGGAGACAGTTAACTAGAAAAATAGCCTACTACCTCTGGGTTGCAGACAACAGAGTGTTCCAGAAAATCTCCATAAAAATATTTTAAATAAGTGAGCAAGAGTCTACACAAACACAAGCTGCTCACTTCTCATTATTGACTGAATATTTTACATCAGTTCAGCATGAACAATAGCAGAAAACACTATTCTAAAAGTTAGCAGCATCTGGTGCTGCTGCTGTTGATGATGCACTGGTGGGCAAGAGGTCTACTTGCAATACCATTTCTACTATTTGAGTAATGAAGTGTGCCTAATGGTTGGAGGTCCCAAACAAAGCACAATATCTCCACTTCCTAATGCTGAAATTAACTTAACTCTTAACGCCAACATGACTAGGTAGCCTTCATTTATGCAAAGTACCCTGACAACAAATAATACATGTTCACTTCTACTGGCACGGTAGTATCATCCTAATACGATATGGGACGTGTGAGAAATAATTCCACGTCTCACCCGCAACATGAATAGGTTAGGGTGCGAAATGAGGAGGTGGAAACACTAAGCTGCTTACAGAAATCAGCTCTTTGAGAGACAGGCCGCTTTACCCTGCAAAGCCTATTTACAGCTGTTAAGACAATTTCAGATGCATAGCTTTTTCTTACCAAACGAGAGACCTAAGAGCCAGCTAATGTATGGGATGACACCAGGTCCTTGGAGAGGCCAGCGTAATGTGTGTCTGTGTCTGAGCTTTGGTATTGTCTATGTGCTTCAGTGCGTTTGAGCAGACTTTCAGAATTTCTGTGCATGCAAGTGTGAGCAGTTATCATACAGCCTACACCGTGTTTCTGAATGAAGCTGGTGCAGCGTCTGTTAGTGGGCCGCTGTGCCCGTGTTGATAACCTTGTGTTTCAAACCAGCTCCTCCGCATCTTCTCTCGTGATCGGGTGTGTGTCATGTTGGCAGGTAGTGGAGACAGGACAGAAACCGCAGACTAACATCTGTCTTCCTGTTTGACAAGCCAGCCCTCTGAAGGGACGAGAGCTGTTCTGTCCATCAGCAGCAGCCCTGCAGGGAGTGGGGTGGCGAGGGAGAGATACCTGCAGTGCACTCCAGCTAACTCCCTGCACTCAATTATTTCCCCTACAATGTGATCAAAGTGGCAAATAAGGACACTGAGGTACTGCAGTAGTACTACGATTATTTTACAGGAGGGAGGGGGATAAATTGAGGGGTGTTAGGAACTACAGACAAAGGAATTGACACAGTGGATAAGAGAGAACAACTACAGACTGAAGTAAACGGAGAATGAAACAGAAAAAGTGGACAAATCGGCAAGAGCATAAAAGAGATAAGAGATGAGAGGGACTAAAACAAAAGAGACAGGAAAGGTCAGGATGTGTGGGTAAAATGCAGAAGAAAGAGCAATGTTGTTTTGACTTGACATTACCAGATAATAGCTATGTAAATGGACCTCAACCCATTTATGTATTAGTTATTAACATAATACTTGTTTCACACCCTGGCCACGTAAACAGCAGCAGCATGGTTAATGGTTGTAAATTTGTCAAGTTATTTTCTTTTGTTAGTGTGCACAGACCAGATCAGTCTCATAGTATACATAAGTAGTTTAATACCCACATTTTCCACACAAATGAACAAGAAACAGCACTGTGAATTGAAACAATCTGTTATTCCATAATTATGTAACTCTGTTCTTTTCCAAACTGCACATTTGCAGAGTACAGTCAACACAAGGCTGAGTACTGTGTGGTCAAACACAAGATGACCAAATGTCAGTAGTGTTAAAAATAAGTCATCTCAGGGAAAGTGGAAGTCAAAGGCTCGAGACACGAACCAATCAAATCCAAACACAAGCCTCTTTCACATGGAGGCTTGTGTGTTGAGAAACAAAATGTTACAATGTGACAGTATAAAACTGACAGCATCAGAGCATAGTGAAGTAAATGTGCAAAGGCACACCAAACACACATTTAATGACACATTTTAATGTGCAGGGCATCAGTTCAAGTTTGTTGATGTGTGCCTGTAAAGGTTTACCATTTAAACCCACACATATAAACACACAGTGCCAACGCAACTCATATTTTCCAGAGTCGATGCCAGTCACTGCTCATCTTGACCCCTCAGCTAGTACATTGGTACTGGTACTCATACTGCTGTATCTTTACTTCAGTGAGAGCACATCTTCTGTGATGTTAGCGCTGTCACAGTGGATGGAGAGAATCATACTGTTGAACTATAACATTCTGACCTCCATGACCCCTGGTCCTGGCATGATTAAGATAATATTAAATAAGAAATTGGCTGGCAAGCCATTGCTTGGGAGATGGTTCTTCAGCAGAGTAATCAAGTAAAACTAAAAACTCCTGAATCCATAGCAGGACTCAAAATTCACATAAATGTATACTATGAATGAAGCTCCATTTGCCGTACTTGTCTGTTGCTGATTGCCAGCAAGTGTTTTCTTGTAAGTACACTTCTTCTAAATTGCAACCACCAAACACTTTCTCATCTAATTCTGACAGTATTGCCTCATTCCCACTGCATGGTATGGCCCGACTCGCTTGGAACGATTCTTTTTTATTTTTCCATTGGCAAAAGTTGTGGATAGTGCCTGGTTCATTTCTTGGTACAACTTTGGACGAGTTTCCAAGTGAGATGATCTAATACAGAAAGGTAGAGTTAAAACACTGCAGACCACTGATTGGTGAGAGAGATTAGAATTGTCACATGTGCAACACGGGACATCCTGCACAAGTCCACCATCAACAGCGACCGCAATTTGTTTTTTCACTTAACCCAGATTTTTTTTCATAATGGCAGTCTGCAAAACCAAGCCGTGGTCAGTTAAAGATTGAAATCACAGCCGAGCTACCATTGTTTACATTGGAGGTGACAGTGGCTTGCTGATGGAAATGGAATGTCAGAAAGTAAGAGCATGAAGATAGCAACAAGTGACTGCGGCTGCATATTCTTTAGAAGCTCAAGAACCCATTGTAAGATCAGTTCCCTCAATAGATGAGCAGCTGCATTGCTGACCTCTGTCATGTCGACCAACGAGAAGAGGACATGACATGGGTTCAAACTGGTGTGTGTACGCACACAAATGCACAAAGCTCTAAGAGGGTCTTCTTATCCCTCACTACTTCTGACAAAAGACATAAGTGCAAGGGCCATGGTTGAACCAACTCAACGCAGCACTAACTGCTACTGTCAGCGCTTTTCACCAGAGACTCATGCCTCATTTTCTGAACGGGGGAAGATGAAAGTGGTCTTAAAAGGCGCTTGAAGTGTTGAAGTGCACAAGGCAGCTCTAGTGGGGACTGTGAATTAGAAGGGAGGGGATGCACAGTAAGAAGAGGTCTGGCCATGTTCCATGTTTGACAGTAAGATATATTTGTCTGTCCCTAGTTGAAAAGGAAGCGTCTCCCATGTATCCATAAGGTGTGTCGTACAGCTAGGACTTTCCTTTTTTCATTCAAAACACTAGTTAAATGGTGGGTATGTCTAAACATTTTCTTAGTCATTAGTGAGACAGGGTTGGTATTACACACTGAGAGTCAAGCATAACAATATGATGACAAAGGACCTACAACACTGTTATCCAACTCCAGCTACGCAAAAATTGGAACTGAACTGGAGTGAATACACAAAAAAGACACACAGAGGGAACTCAATTTGGGAAAGAATATCACTGCATTGCTTCTTACAAATTCACTGCTCAATGAAGCATGGAATAGCCTTAATAAAACATGCAATTTAGGGGCAGTATTATCCAGATAATGGCTTTATCCCTGAGAAAGTGTTGGGACACAATGACATAAAAGAGGAACTGAAGCATGATTTGCCAGTGTGCCACAGCAGCAAATCACTACTCATCTCCCAAATCAGAGCTTCAAAAACGCTTTTGGATCTGTAAAGTCCTTCTACCCTGTACGTCTTATACAAAAGAAATTAATAACCACATGTATAGAGGAACTGAACATAATTTTAGCTTAGGTAAAATCAATCATATGTACAGAATAACCCATTTATGGTCAAATATAGTTGCATAGAAATCGGTTCTTTTGTATTTTGGCAAGCTCTTGCATGTTATGTTTAGTATTTTCAATTCAATTGGTCTTTATTGGCATGGAAAACAGACGTTTACATTGTCAAAGCAAGTGTGAAATAAAAACATGTACATAAACAGAATAACTGTGCTATTTAAATATATTGATATATGAACAGACAAGCAAAATAAGATGAGACTTGAGTTTGAAAATACAAATACAGTCTCTATCTGCAGAACAGGCCAGTGAGTATGAACATGTTAAACTAAGCTAGAGAAATAAATAAAATGCTACTAAAAAACACAAAGTCTGATCAACAATTTTCAATCAAATTTAATTAATTCAAATTAGTTTAAACATAGCCTAATCCTGTACTATGCTGTAGAATTGACTGTTCATTTGCTGTGATCTCTGCTACCTTGAACTTCAGATATGCTGTTGTGGTAATGTCACTGTAAGGCAGTTGCCTTTTTTAAAAAAGGTAGCAAATAGCTTCATTTGTATCCATGATTTTCCCATTGAATCTAAAACACTTCCACACAACTTCTCAGATGGATTATCCGTTCAGCACGGCTTGTTAGTTTCCTCCATGTTGCATTAACAAAGACAACCATGCAAGCCTACATTGGTTTACTAATGGGATAACAGAGTATGGAACATATCAGAGTGACAAATGCCCGCCGCTCGAGTACAAGGCCTGACCTATTATACTTATATATAGTATTTGGTATATAGTAATTTACCAAATATAAAGAAATTTCCCAATATTCAAATGATAGTGACTACCCTATGTGTTCATTCAAAAATTAGGTCTACCCTGAAATAGTGGTAGACATCTGTGCTTAAAAATGAAAAATCCACCTACAACAAACAGGTGTGGCCTTCAAGCTGCCATAATAATGGTCCTCACAAACATCTAATATGGAAATGTTCCGTATTTGTATAGCACCTTTCTAGTCTTTTCCACCACTCAAAGCGCTTTTACACTACATCTGCATTCACCATTCACTCACATTTATACACTGAGCCTAAGTGCTCAAACAGAAACTAACATTCATACCCTGGCGGAACAGCCGACCTTCCGATTAACAGGCAACCCACTCTACCTCCTGAGCCACAGCCGCCATAAAAGCAGATGTAACTTCAGAGCATCAGAGCACCTCCACTGGCAAATAGGCCAGTCAGGAAGGGGGAAAGAGGAGTATGAGGGAGGACTCGGATAAGATGAAAATGTCATGCATGGATAAGGAAATCTTCAGAATGAATTGTGGTGATGCCCGTAGTTGGGAGGAGCATTCCTATGACAGATGGTACAGGCTAGGCAGTGTGTTGTGTTAGTGAAGAAGCATAAGGTACTCTCTAGATGATCTCATCCACCAGCGCCAAGCCCAGACGGAGGTGTAAATGCTTCTCAGCATAATGCCAGAAATGCCAGAGAAAGTGGCACCACTGATATCACCAGCACAAAAAAAAAAAAAAAGGATGAGCCTGTGTGTTATACTATATCTTATGTGACTTCAGCATTTTATTCCAGAACCTTACTAATACACCTTTCTAATGTATCACTACTACTGAGAACTGAGCATTTTATAAATCAAAATCACAATCACACCAGTGACATTCATGCATACAATTTACTTTTAAAATAAATTCAATCATCAAATAGCTCTTTCCTCACATATATTTTCACAACTGAGGAAAAGCAAAGATGCAATAAATTGCCTCTTATTTCATTACTTAAGATTGAGTTTGACCATTAATTTGTCATTGGATTATTTCCATACATCTATAGTATACTGAAGTGAGGGAAAAGTATGGAAAATGTTAAAAACACATACCTTCTTCAAAAATCAGAAATATGTAGGAATTTAAAGTCCTGGCCTTCTATGACACTGGGTTCTTCCTTGGCTCTGTGCCGCACTGTCACACTGCAAGTGGCGGGGAAATGCAGTGGATTACCACTGGAGTCCATGAAAAGAGAGATCGAATTATCCCACCCATCTCATGGTTTGCTTGTGCATGCCTCCACTCCTCGGCTGTTTTGCTGCAGGTTGGGTTGCTGCAATGTCCTCACACTTTCAGCAAATACTGTGCACCGTGTTGCCTCTGACTTCAAACTGGACTTTTTATGCGAGGATCACATTTTTTAATAAGATGTGTACTGATATTAATCATACACAAATTTGAATCAGATTTCAACATTGGACAAAACCAAAACCCGCCACACGGTTTGTGATGAGGGTGCTAGATTGTCTGATGGTGTCAAGCTGGCTGCTTTGCCAATATAGTATACAAGATATTTTAAACCACAAATCAGCTGAATGGGCATTTCTTCTACAGTTAATATATGCACTGAATCTTAAACTATCCAAAATGCTAAGGACACCCCAAAAAGACTAACACTAACAGCAGACATTGCACAATACACTTGCCACACAATGCCAGTATTGTGTGGAAAGATGCTAGCTCCTGGTTTACAGTGACATCCGTCTCAATTTGCAGATCACAGGCCATATACATAGTGGGGGGTCTGAGCTGCCACAGAGACCAGACAACTATATTAGCAGACTGAAAACAATCACTTTAAAGACACACAACAACAGTGTCCTTGGCCTTGAGCAACTTTTATTTACACATCATCTGAGGCACAGTGGGAGCCACATTGACTTGGCTTTAAGGGCTCTTGACGATCCCCAGTAGCCATAAAAGTGTCTCTTATTTCTGGAAAAAAATAAACCACTATATATAGCATTGCCAAAAAATGTTTTATGTTTTCAGTGCAGCAACTGATGTTTACCTCAGCCAACTATAAATGTGAGCTCTTTCAAGCACACCGACTTGAGACAGCAACGTGCGGCAGATTGAAACTGACGGAGAAGCATTTGTCAGATGAGTAGATTCTATAGATCTCTTTCTTGCACTCTCCCTTTTACACCATCACAAAAAAGCACAAGCAAAACCAAATCTGCACGCCTGCCTACACACACACACACACACACCTGCCTCATCAATGAGGTAATGTCAAGGTAGCTCTCTATTATTCAGTAAGCCAACATATCAAACTATCTCTCTAATAAGCACACATGAGATTTGACAGCCATGCATAAAAACTGCTCTGTTTACACTGAATATTCATAGCCGAGTGAAATAAATTAAAATGCTTCCTACCTCTGTTAATTGTCATTCTGGCAGTGTGGCGGTGCTAAGCACAAAGAAGTGAAAAAGAGCACCAGAGGTAGGCTGAGGTGAATGAGGAGTGGGAGAAATTAAGGCAACTTTAAAAACTGAAACAGAAAAAACAAAGATCCAGAAAAAGTAATTGCAAAACAATTTGTCAAAGTAAAGTCAGGAGGATGACTACAGTAAAGAAGGACAACATATTCCGAACTCATCTGATATGAGGGGTTCATATACACAAGAATATGTTGCTCCCATTCATCACACAGGCTCAACATGTGGTGAAGATAAGAATCCAAAGCAATGTTTTCTTCCATCGCTGCTTTGTCAATGAATGATTGCCAGGGGAGGCAGGAGGCATGGCAGACATGAAGGGCTCTTGCAGCAAGGAATGGGAGGGAAGATGTGGTTTTGATTTAGAATTCAGACTGAAAATCCATCAAGATTTGCTCAACAGATGCGTCTGTCAAGCAGGGGCGACACACAAAGTGGACTGCATAATCACATTCTCTTTGACTGTAGCGGGGCACAGGTATGTGTATATTTGTGTGCATGTGCATGGCCGTGCATATCTGCTTCGAAGGCAAAGACAAAATCTATATTCATTACTGGACTTGCCCTGATATCTGAAAACTGCTAGAAAGCAACCAGGTGTTACATTGTATGCATGTGTATATATATAGAACGAATACTGTGTGCGTGTGTATACGTGTGTTTAGCCTTTGGAGTGGGAGACCTGGGTTCAATTCCAACTGTGACACGTCCACCACTGTGTCCCTGAGCAAGACACTTGCTCCAGAGGCGTGTGACCTCTGACATAGATAGAAATTGTAAGTAGCTTTGGATAAAAGCATCTGCAAAATGAATAAATGTTAATTTAACTGTAACTGTACAACTAAGAATCATGCCTTTACATTTAGTGATTTCGCTGACACCTTACCATTGCTAGCCTTCATCTCAACTAGCAATCATGATTTACGTTAAATGCTAAGATTATCTGCATTATCTAGCACTTATTTAACTTAGCTAACTTATTTTTTCCTAAACACTTGTAAACTACAAGGATCATCCATTCAACTGCTGTTGACATTTTGGTTATGCAGGATTTACTTTCGTTAAGGGCACTGTAGAGGTGGATCTTCCTCACATTACCAATTTCAGACCCCTCCATGATTTCTAAATGGGAGAACTTGCATTGTAGACATGTATTTTAATTTTGAGTGAGAGGTTATATTCTAAAAAAAACATTATTCAAATATATTTGACTCAACAAATGTGTTTCTATTTTACTAATCATGTGGTTTAATAGACTATAAGACTTATAAGACAGGAAGTCAAAGCACTACCAGAAGCACTACAACTTTGAACTCATCCAACCTAATAGAGACTGCTAGGCCTAACTTACTGAACATTTACACAGTTCCATACTAACTGACGCCATGTCAAAGAACCAGCACAAAGCGTTGCATTGACCAGCCATGTTTATGTTGTTTTAGTGTTTATTTTGTAAGATTGAGCCAATTACTATGGGGGATTATTAGACGGCCAGCTGGTGAAATCCAGGTTCGGAATTTTGCCATGGCACAGGGGAACCCCCCCTACTCTTTGCGACAAGTGCCATGGGATCTTTAAATGACCACAATGAGTCAGGACCTCGGTTTAACGTCTCATCCAAAGGACAGTGTCCCCATCACTGCACTGGGGCATTGGGATCTTATTATTAGGACCAAAAGGAAGACTGCCCCCTACTGGCCCACCAACACCACTTCCAGCAGCAACTTAGCTTTCCCAGGAGGTCCCCCATCCAGGTACTGGCCAAGCCCAAAACCTGAACATTAAGCGTTATTTGAAGCCAAATAAATAACAGGAGTAGTACGTTGGATGCCAGTAACATGTTTTTTTATGTTGCTTTTTTGGAACTCTACTGCAGCACAACATCAGCGAGTTTAAGCTTGTTGGTGAAAGATCGATCTACTTAATACTCACTGGGGTGTGTGTGTGCTGTATGTGAATTTACTTGATAGACATACTTGACAGCTACGTGTACAAAAGAAATGCTCAAACTGCAGGAAATAATTTGTTTGGCAATGTTGTGTAACTTTGATTAGTGCCCATTTAGGCTACCAGGTACAGTTGAGTGTACTCAGGAACTGTGGCCAATTCAATTACCGGTAATCTAAATATAGTAAAAGAGTAGGTAGAATTTCAAGCGACCAAGAATTTATTTGGTTTCCCAATCAACATTACCCTCTACCCACCTCAAAGCAGGTATGCACTTGCATAGGGCTAGGCAATATGGCCAAAAATGTTATCACTATAAAAAGTTTCTTTCGATACCGATAATTATCACGGTAAGTATCAAATTGTTATTTCTTAGTGTTTAAAGGCTGTGAGTTTTTTTTAAATCTTTTATGTACAAACTGACAAACAATAAAATGAGGCCCCAAATTTCCACCTGGCAATCCGAAGGAGACAACGTGTAATGACAAGAGATCATCTGCCAATTTGACTTTTTATTAATAATACTGCAGTGTACACATAAATTACAGTTTGTGTAATCGGCCGGTAAAGTTACCAGGCAGAAACGAGTTTAATTTCAAATAGGGATGTAAACGGTTAATCGATTATCAATTAATTGTCGACAAGAATTTGCTCGATTAAATTAAATGAATTGTCGGCTAATTGAACATTGCCAACGTGACACGAGATTCTCGCGGGCGGCGAGAGACCCGACACAAACTTGAGGCGGCAAAAAAGAAACCAAACATGAGGCTGTCAAAACGGAGTGGAGTGTCGGAGCATTTCAAGTTAATTAATGATGACAAAGACGCCCAATGTAAACTTTGCGGTAGTACAACAGCTCTACGAGTTCGCTAAGATACCACCTTCATAACTTGCATGCAGCCGTGTTGCAGGGAGGAAGTCTGT
The DNA here is from genome assembly GCF_014851395.1 of Micropterus salmoides. Taxonomy (NCBI): domain Eukaryota; kingdom Metazoa; phylum Chordata; class Actinopteri; order Centrarchiformes; family Centrarchidae; genus Micropterus; species Micropterus salmoides. Next base: position 30,134,563 of record NW_024043372.1, read on the forward strand.
CGCCTTCACAACCTACAATCGCTGCTGTGGTGGGAAGGTGAGTATGTGACCACAGGAAAGCGGAGGGCATTACTCAGGATTTGTGGCATGATCGATAGAAAAGATATGATGCCAGTTAGCACCACTGATGGTGAGGGATTTCGGGAGTTAATACACTTCATGGAGCCAGGATATAATATCCCTTCTCGAGCGACCATAACTACCCACTTGGAAGCACGCTATAAAAACAAGAAGGCTGAGCTAAAAACACAGTTAGCTGCGGCCAATGTGGCTCTGACGACAGATTGTTGGACGTCACTGACTACAGAAAGCTACATTACACTCACTTGTCACTACATTGAAAACGACTGGCAGGTAAAGTCAGCAGTCCTTCTGACGGAGAGCCTCTCAGAGAGACATACAGCTGATAATTTAGCTGACAAACCCGACCAGGCTGTGGAGTCATGGGGACTCACCGGGCGTGTAATGGCCTGTGTACATGACAACACTCGGAACATTGTCTGAACAAACAACCCCGCACGAGTCAGTTGGAAATCAGTTTCTTGCTTTGCCATACTTTAAATCTGGCCGTCAACGATGGATTCGCTGCTGCTGGTGTCAACCGAGAAATTGCAGCTGCTGGAAGGTTGGTCAAACACTTCAACTACAATAAAACATCAATTGAGCAATATAACATGCATTTTTATTCAGTATATAAGCAATATTTTGTTTTTTATGTTAAAGACACTATTGATACCGTGAAAAATTTACATTCTCAGGAAAATAGCCGCTTATCAGTTAATTGTAAAAAAAAAGTCAATCAACTAATGAATTAATCGATAATTTGCATCCCTAATTTCAAATATTTAATTGATAAATACATGAAAAATACATATTGCGATAATTATTGTTTAATTGTCCTGCCCTACACTTGCATCATGAGGATTAAACATTTATTTTGTCATCCAGATGGATTGACGATGTGTGTTTACTCAAAGTAAAAATATATACAAAATATATATTTTTTAAACGTTTGTCCTTCTGACATTATACTTTTTGACACTAATAGGTACTATTTCTAATTAGCTAATTGGTTGAATCATGAGCCTAACGAAGCACTGAACCAAATGTGCTAATAAAAGACACTTCATCAAATATGGTTTTAATGGGCGTTGTGAGTGTGTTAGGTCACTACCACGAAGTGTGGTAGCTTGATCTCTCTGAGGGCACACTTTAAAAAGCACAGAAATAAAATTGCTGCTGAAACATGACTGCAACAAGCCATAGTAGCATCACATTACACACATCAATTATTGATTCTGCCAGCGACATTTACTTGTACTTTCCCCATTTACTACTGAAGAATAAATCAGTATTGTCTTAACTCTATAACCAGGCAAAATATACCTGACTGCCTAAAATGTGTTGAAAGACAGTATCCACAAATGTAACAACATAACAAAAAGGGACAAGATTTTTTAACATAATCAATCAAAACATTTCGATATTAAAGTTATGCAGCTTCAAGGTCCAAAAGTTAATTCTTCAAAACTAGTGAGTATTGGATATGGGTCATTGGTTTTGGACAGACAGCAGGAGTTACAATGCCATTCTCTCTGTGTCCCAACGGAGCACACATTACAAAAACTTTGGACTTTCTGATAACTCCCTGCACGGCTCACCCAGTATGGGGCCACAGAATTCAAACCCTACTTTCCATGAGCCATTAGCTGGTTGTGAGTCACCCATCTGCCACATTGTAAACTCACCCCTAAGAGTTGTCATTCAAGTTAAAAGGGAATCAGTGGTCCATGTCGAATACTTTTTTATGTTTTGATAGAGAAGGAGAAAGATTTTAAGCCATTTGTCCTCAGCGGTAATAGAAGAAATCAATCTGTGTCCATTTTAGGAGAGTTGGACCACTCTACAGTACATGAGAGGAGTTTCTTTACAGCATAGCTGCAATTGAACTGTCAACTTAACCACTTAATGGTTAAGCAAGTGTAGCAGAGAGGATACTATGGGTTGACTGCATGCGTGTGTTTGTGTGCTCATATGGGCAGGCATACCCTACGCATGTCATTCATCGGTGTCTGTGCTTCCACACTTGACTGGTTCATTCTATTGTGTATGCAGGAAACCAGGGGCTCATAGCAGGATATCAGCACCACACAGAAATCCATTGGAGTCGCTCCTGGTCAGTTCAGATACCCCAACCAGCCATATCCCCTGGACGGAGCCATACCCAGTGTCCTCTCTTCAGTGTAAAGCCATGAATTAGAGCTCCATCCAGGGCTGGCTTCACACCCTGCCACCCCCTCACACCCTGGGAGTCAGAGTTTGAGAGTCTCAGTTTGCATGTCAGCCCAACAGATCCTAAATTAAAGGAGGTTACTGATCTCCCCCTCTTTCTCTCTTTCTCTGTCACATTCATGGATGACCGAATGTGGCCCAAGAGTTACATGTTCCTGTGAGAGCATGAAAAGGCACAGTGTGTATCTGAAGAAATGAAGCGTCAGTAGATGCTGGCTTGCGTGCTTTAATAGTGTGCCAGCAATGGGGACAGAATACAAAAAGTGGGAGAAACACACACACACACACACACACACACACACACGGACTAGGACACTCTGGCTGACCAAAGCTTAGTGCATAAATGGAGATGATAGGGCAGTGGTCAGGGAGAATAGAGGTGCTGATTTACTAAGCCAACCGCAAATTACTGTTAGAACTGCAAAAATTGGTGTTGCTGCATGTTTTCAATTCAACACTCGTGATGTATGTGGCCACAGCCACAGTCGAATTAATTTGAATGCACTGCTGCTATTTAAGACCTGATGCTGGGCTATTTAACACGTGTCCCGTTCATTTCTCGAAAGCAGTGGAGCGCAAAAGAAAGTGTTCTGCTACTGAGCTTGACATACTGGTTGAAGAAACCAATAAAAATATTTCAGAACTGCATGCAATTACCTGTACTGCAGTGGGAAATCCGCAATGATAAATCATTTTCAGCCACCATTTGTATAGAGTTTCTTTCCCTCTGCACAGACAGTTCAACGTGGAATTGTCCTAAAAGTCCTAAAATACATTTTACAATAAACCAAACATGCAATTTGTTTGCGGTGCCACTTGCCAGTTTCGAGGACAAAAATGCAATGCAGCCCTAAAACTATGTCATAACTATGGACAAATGCTCTCTGACTTGATAGCGTCTAAAAAAGCATCCCAAGTTATAAGTAAATCAAACCTTGATTCTGGCCTGGGTCTTATTAAACCGTCTGTTCCATTCCAACTCTTTCGTTCCGAATTTTCTGTCTCTCCATTTCTTCCCTTACCAAGCAATAAAAGGCACTGTCATGAAAATATATATCCTCTTCCTCCTATTCAGTTTATCTTTGTCTGCATTGTAACCAGGGCCACTGAAAGCAGCACCTCAGGCGCTTGAGCCCAAAGGCTGTGGTAAGAGTGGCACCTCGCTGGCCAACAAACCTCTATGCATCAGAAAACTGCTGCTGTAGTTGGAGAGGACACTGAATAAAAAATAAAGCTGAGAGTGGAAATATACACTGTATGTGCTGGGCAGTTTGGTGTGTGGGAGGAAAGTGGAACAGGGAAGGTAGGGAATGGGCTACGCGTGGGTGAATACAAATATATGTTGAACCATCTTCGTTCATGTAGTACAATGTATTAGTGAAGATTTGGGTTACAAGAATAAAAAGAATAATATTTCCTTGCATGTCATGAGTGTGTGGGGGCAATAATCCAAATTGTAACCAAGGATTTTAAATAAACAAATGATAACATGCAAAACGTGAGAAACTGAACACGAGAGGTTGTGAAACACATTAGCACAGATGAGTGCGTGATGAAGAACCAAGCAGACACAAGCACTAAGCTCAAAAAGCTTAGGCTTCCACACAGAGGCAAACAGCATAAAGATGGGATTAAACTTGATAAAACTTCTACCCTGATTAACCACAGCCAATTGCACATCCTGTAGCAGGGCCAAAGAGCCACGTAGCACAAATAGGACTGTTAAGGTTTCACAGTGTACATCAGTACAATTTCATACACCCAAATCAAGCTTTACAAAAGCCTGAAACTAACTTGTAATCAACAGTAAATTAATAAGGAATTATCTTATGTGTAAATAAACACCCATGCGCTTGAGGGACAGCTGTGGCTCAGGAGGAAGAGTCGGTTGTACATTAATCAGAAGGTCAGTGGTTCGATCTCCGGTCAGCATGTCAGAGTGTCCTTGGGCAAGATACTGACCCCCAAATTGCTCCAGATGGCTGTATCGTCGGTGTGTGAATTTGTGTGATGAGGTGAATGTGACATAAGCAAAAACACAGTAAGAGTAAAGCAATTTGAGTGGTCGGAAGACTTGAAAGGCTATATATGTCCATTTACCATTTACAGACAATTTCCTATGTATTTCACAACACTATGTGTTGCTGAGCAAAAGTGCACCACAAAATAATGACAACAGTACTTCTTATTCTGGATTATTTTTCCATGTTGTCAAAAGACTGCGATTGGCCAACCATCCAAGGAAGAATAAAATTAAGAGTAGCTGGACTTGGTTGGAGATACTTTAAGACGTTTCAAATCTCAACCAAGAGACGTCTTGAGTTCTGACTGACTGGTAGAGAAAGTTTAAGTCCAATTGTCATTGATTTTAACCTTCCTAGGATACCTATGACCTGGATGGCTGAGAACCTTCACAGATATCTTGCTAAGCATTTTGGGATGAACAACCTCGGAATGGTACGTGAGTGTGAAAAAATAAAAAATATTCAGTTCCCTACCAGTCAGTCAGAACTGAAGAAGTCTCTTGGATAAATCAACCCGGCAGGAACACGGATAAGAATCGAGCCTCTTATCTTACTTTTTAATTACCGACCCAAATGTGCCCACAGCATTGACACTGCACTGAGAGCTGAATGACATTTCCTTGCTTAAGTCAGAGATTTGTCTGGCTTGTTGCGTTAAATAAACAAAAATGATTCAAAGAAAAAAGTTTTTTTAAAAAGTACTGTAGGATTTTATTATCTGAACCTCAGACATCTTATTGACAACAGTATCAAACCATTTCAAACAACCCACAACCCTAGAGGGCAGGCTGCTCCTTCCTCTGTGGCCGAGTGGACATGGCAATTTGTATGCGTGCGTGCGTGCGTGCGCTCTACTCACTGAGTCTCTTCGCAGCCTCCAGGGCCTCAGAAGCTGTGTCGGCCACATAGAATCGTTGGACAGCCACGCCACTCTCTTGCATCAGCTTCTTGCTCTGGTACTCTTGCAGATTCAGCCACCTCCTGGGACTCAACCAGGTGCACTGGAGGGGAGGGAAGGGAAGGGAAGGGAAGAATCCGTAAGTGTGACTTGTAAGTGAATGATAGTTAACACAGTGCTATAAAAAGGTACCCATCTCAAGGGTTCCATCATGCCTAATGATAACAGTTTTTCCTCTTCAGCTCAACATCTCTCCAAGCCTGTGCACGCTCTGCTGCTGTGTTTTACATTATACACCAAAACATGTCTAACACCTGCCTCGGAGTGCTCAAGCTACATCGTTTCTCCCCTCCTTGTCCCCCCCCCACCCCATCTCTCTTTCTCCCTCCTTTTCCTGTAATGAGGCAGGCAGCCGGGCCTAAGCTGCAGGACAGCACTGCACCCGTTTGCTCCATCAGCAGACACAGGCCCTGTCAGCTCCAGCTGTTGTTGCTATTAAAAGGAAATTGGCTTTTTAATGTGACGGGGAGACACAGGCTGTGTTAGAGTTACAATCCTTCCGTCCGCACCAGCACACACCACTATATGCATGGGTATGTGTGTGCGCGTGTGCACGTATGGACATGCACATTTTCACAAGAAAGATCTTCAGGGAGTCGTTACGAAGAGAAATGCTATTAAAGTAAAGGGGAAACAAGGATTGCGAGGTAAATTGTGGTTCAGCATGTAAAAGATGCTTCAGAGTGTGTGTTTCCTCACCCAGTGAAGATTAAACTAACATGATAATAACATCAGAATTGCTCTGCATTATGTTGCTGACTGAGTCACATTAAACTGACCTACACTGTTACAGACATTAGTTATTTAAGGACACCAGTATGAACATCATAATGTGCAAGATACTGAACACACATGTGCACACTATAATGCAGAAGATAATGACATCTTGTGATGATTGTATAGTATGTTGTTGTTGTTGGCATATACCACCATTATTGTACGCTACTGCAGTATTGTTTGTAATACATTATCAATACCACATCAATACAGCAAAATAAAATGCTCCATCCCACCAGCTGTCCTTAAGTCTGCACAGTCGATATTCTGCTGTTAACAACAGTCACTAGTTTTTAAAAGAAGTAGCCTGCTGCTTCAGTTCAGTTCTGTACTTGACAGCAGGAAAAATACTTTCCTGTGGGGACAAACACACCACCTAAAATATAGCAACTGCATCAAACGGCGTGTCACATCTCAGAAATGGATCTGCGTTTTCCTATACTGCCAAAAATTATAGCAGTCAAGTGAAATTATTTTGAGACAGGGGACAAAGACGGACCTGCCGACATGATTCATTTTACAAGATGAAAATATTGGGGCTGTGAATATTTAGTTAGCCTTGGTATTAGTATCTAAGAATATGGTATTGTGAAAGGAAATTCAAACATGTTGACTAAAATAATCAAATAACTTTCAGAAAATAGTATCTAAAGTGTAATAGCATTCTTTAATTGAAGTGTTTTCCTCCAACAAATGATTAAAATGTCATTGTTTATAAAGTAAAAAAATTGTTACATTTATAATAATTCATTCAATATTCAGATACCGCAAGATTACCTTAACAATGTTTGCATGTGTGCATCAGAAATATATGAAAATATGTACGCATGTGTTCCATATTACACTCACTATATCACTAAAACCATATAGCGTGAAAGAATAATAAAGGATCGATTCAAATGGAACAAAGAAAGAGGAGTTGATCAAGCATTTTTTTAAGACTCTACTTTCAGCAGAAAAAAAAAAACTAACAACCAAGACTACTGCGATTTGATTCAGTGGTGCATGGGGCATGACAAGGCCACTCTGTGCCTTTTAAAGTCGCCAGTCACTCCATCAATTCTTGAAGGGGAAAGAACAGTAATACAGCAGCGGGGGGGATTGGGAGGGAGTGTATTTGTTCAACATTGCTCCGCCATTAAGTGATGGAGGGAGTGAAATGTAATCCCAAATAACCCTTAATGGTTATAAGTGATTAAAAACTAATGAGCTTGACATGGTCACTTTAATAGGGAAAAGGCAAGCCAAACCGTTTTTTAATCTAGAACTAAGCACAATCATCAGTGGGCCTCAACTGAAAACAAAACCGCATGACTGGTGATTCACAATCCAAGCCAAAACCAACCCTCTCTGTGCCACAGCACACTGTATTAGCTTTCTTCATTCCAACTCCTGCGAGAGCCTGTCGCAAGACATCATTAGAGCCAAAATGGGTTGTTTTCTAGGAGAACTGTACATGCTGATCCATACTGGCCGCTTCTCTCTTACAAAGGAATATGAATATGAATACAGCAATAAGGGGGTCATTTGCGGGTCACCTCTGCTGTCTTTTCTACAATATCACACTATTCATGCGCTTATTGCAGTGGTTATGTATACATTTGGAACAATGCTTTCAAGTCTATCCCCCATGGCATTCTATACCAGCCAATACTGATGATGCAACTCTCTCGCAGGGGTCTGTAGGGGTTCAAAGGCAGGGCAAAAATAAACAGCAGGATTGCATTAAGATGTTGCTTGCAATATAAATAAAAGACAACATCTGAAAAAAACAAATATAGCAAAAATGTATTAACATTTATTTTATATTATTTTGGACAAAAAAATACATTTGGACAATACATATAAATGTCTGTTGTTGAGCAAAACTTGTCTAGAGTGTATGACTTTAAGCATTCACCGTTTTTCAAACTGTCGCTCATTCCTACACGTCCACTTAGGAGGAACATCTCCCACAGTCTTAACAAGTCAAGTTGCAGAACAAGTTTTCTCTGTTTTGTGGACTCATTTGTCAGGTATACCTGCAGGGGCCCCTCTCTTAAAACATCCACTTCCCTTGCCATTCAAACTGTTCGCCTTGGGAGGATCAGCTCTGCTGCCTGGGTACATGTCTCTATCTGTCAGTCTACCTTTTGGTCTACATTTGACAAAAGATAACAGCAGATGAGAGCCTGTCACAAGGCCAGGTTACACATACTGCAACACTTTAAGCTCAATGCGGACACACTGGTGGTAACATCAGCAATACCACACCCTACAGTCACTCTCAAATCTACTGGTCCAAGCTTTTGCATGTGAAACTCAAAGCAACTCAGTCTTAAAAGTCCACAATCCGTCAGTGACGACACATTACCGTCACTTTTGGCTTCACTTTTAGAGAACTGAGAGAGGTTCAAGATAACATTAGCAGCATAAATCCCCTGCTGGCTGCAGGCTTCAGCATCACTAATTCATGCATCACTCGTTTTAGCCAACAATTATTTATAGCATTGCTTATATCAATGTGATCTAAACAAATAATTAAAATGAAATTCTCAAAAGTACAACAGTTTGGTAATTCTGGCACATTTGATTAAAAAAACATGAATTGCAAGTAGAAGTGAAACCATGTTAGCCAATACATAAAAAGTCCAAGTCTTAGACACATGGGAAAATGTCAAAAACACCACTGGCCTATTAGCCTTTCCAAACCAGCTAACTAGCAAGCTCAAACCAATTCTCATCAATTAAAATGGTTCCTCTTTAACCCAAAAAAAGGGAAGAGTCACCAGGGTGGGAAATTATCATCAGCCACCAGCCAAATGCTGGTAAATTATGAAAGTGGCTGGTAGATATCAGACACAAAACTAAGATTCACTGTTGAGTGGCTGATGAGTTTGAACATTTATCTGTCAGTGGCTGGTATAAGTTAAAAGTAAATTTTCCACCCTGCGTGAGGATCGGGAGACAAAAAGAGCTATGCAGGGTTCCCAAAATAACAGCTGCTGCTTACTAGATAAGTCAAGTGGGGCTGGAGGTGTCCCTCTAGGCACTGACAGTTACCTTGGGCAAAACACCAGAGAATAGAAAGGAACCTAGGGCGCTTTCTATTATGTACCAGATCCACAGACAAGTTGTATCAAAAATGGGCTCACCGTAATAATAAATAAAAAATCCTTCATATGCAGCCTCCATGGAACGAGTTATCCAGTGATGTATTTAAACTTTACAACTGTCTGCTGATGTTGATGTCAATAAACCTTTATTCAAAAGCAAAGTAACAAAAACATTTAGAAATTTTCTTTTCCCAGATTGGAAAATACTTGGTTCATTTTATAACCTTTGTGGTTAGTGTAGCCTGGTTGAAGTTATTTAGTTGCTACAGACACACAACCTTTATTTGTTGCCAATCAAGATCTCCAATCTATCACCTCATACAACTTTAATGGTGGTACATATGGAGAAACCATTAGCAGGTGAGCCATCCATCCATCCATCCATAGTTGATAAGATCATGTCTAGTGATCCCACCCAAACTTCGTAAGCATACTTAAGAGATTTTACCTTCAGATAAGCCACCGAAAAACAACTCTGGCCCTCTATATTTTACAGTGAACTCTTTGTTTATAATTAGCCCCTGTCTTAATATTGTTTTGTTTTAATGTTGTTACATTTATAACATTCCAAGTTCCTTGTTTTTAATTTATATTGTGAGTACTGAAGCTGAAGACAATTTTCCACATTGTGTACAACTGAGTTCACCAACTAATGAATTGAACCATGTTGCCACACTAGACTAGTAAGTACAGACTGCAATGTGAATGCATTGCAGTCTGTACTTACTAGTCTAATGGTGAAAAATCTAATCACAAATTGCTATTTTTTACTTGATGATTTTTACAGTGTCATAATAACCAAAATAAATATTTTAGTCAGCATATTTGAGGCATATATTTATTGTTTTTTTTACTATGTTCAAAGTGGATAAACTAGCACTTGGCTTCACTTCACGTTCACTTCGTTTGTTTGTGACAATGCAGGTGATATTACAACATGGAAAGCAAAAACAAACCATAATGATAATACGCACATGATACAGTGATATTCATAAATGATGAATTATGAAGTTATTGTATGTTTAACAGGTGTCATTTGTGTGAACTGACTATATTGTAAATACTGTAACTGTTGACTGATATTAGGATAATGTTGAGATTCTTTTATTTTTACCTGGCTGCCATTAGTGATGATCTGAGAGACGACAGATGACTGACTGGTTGTATTAATTAACTTTTGAACTTCACCTGTGTGGGAATCATTGAGTCCTATGTGAATGTTGTATTCTTATTATGCTCTGATGTTGGCCTGATGCCAAAATCTCACGTATTAATGAGCACTGAACTGTAACAGCAATTTTCTTGTATTTACTACTCTCTCATTGTGCTATGAATACTTTCTGACATGTACAGGTACTCTTTACTTCTTAAATTCATAACTCTGTCATGGCACAGTGACAATCCAGTGCGTTCCACATCTTTTGCTCTCCACACGGACTGTTAAGCCCGCTTAACCATCTGGTCAATACTTTACGGAATACAAACGGCTTCCAATACCAAAAAATATTGTCTCTAGCCGACGGATTCTGCATTTGTATGCAGATATCAGTTTGCGGAGATTAGAGGCATTGTGGTAGGTTAGTGGGTAACGCACATACTATGGTCACAACATCCCTTTGTTACACGTCTTCCCCATCTCAAATAAAGGCATACAATGTCAAAAAAATACTTTAAAGACAATATGTGGTTCTTTGATTTAAAAACAAAATTACAATGTACGGGGAGAAGTCAACTCTGATTCCCACTCAGTATTCTGGTAAGAAACATCCAATCACAGAGATTCAAATTCTATTTAATGCGTGGCTAACGGTGAACCCATAATACATTTAATAGTTTCAATCCATCCAGTTTCAGACTGTGGGTCAGTGCTAGTGGAATTCATGAATCAGTGTGTAGTGTTTTGCATTGACAAACTATTATGACTTTGCTATAGCTCTGAATTTCACATTTGGCTGGCTTTACCCCCAGAGCGATGTCGGCTGAGGCTCATAGGTAATCAGAGCTATTTTCCATCCTACACTGACAGAAAAAACTGGACATGTTAAAAGCAAAGATGAAATAAAAATGAAAACAAAACATAAACCTATAGTATTGTGAAATTATTAAGGAGACAGGAACAGGATAACAAAGAAAAATTATGGGAATTTACAGTGTGACTAAATAATTCCATCCACAGCAGCTCTGCTGACTGTGCAACTCTATACTTACAGAATTATACACTATATTAGAGGTGTGGAAAATAATTGATTTTTAGATGCATCACGATGCAGACTTGGACGATTATGAATTGATTATCTGGAGGTTAACTGATAACGTAATGTTGACAGAACAAAAAAGGCGGAAATGCGGAAGTGCAGCGCACACAACGGAGACGTGTGTTCTCCCTGTTCGCCACAGTTTTTGAGTGAGTGACTGCTGCTACTAAAATTTCACATGTTCAGTTAAGTCAATGTATAACTAATCAATAATTTTCACCCGCACACTGTGCAGCGTGGTAGCGCTTAGCTAGCGTCCTCTCCTCCTTCTTCAAAGGACAGCTACGTGACAGGTGGCAGTAGGTGACGGTGAAAGCAGCAGAGCAGAGGAAAATATGAATGCTACATTTCAGTCTGGCAGTAAATGTACAGTGTAGGTCACAGTGTGTCCGTTTATTAAAGTCTGTCTGTTGTTTTCCAACTGCTGGATAAGTTAAGGCAGTTAGCGCTAACGTTAGCTAACATCTCCTCCTCAGACTGCGGTCTGGAAGCTGAGCAGGACGCTTTCTGGCTGCTAGTTAAGTCATTCATCCACATATCGAGTACACAAATGAACCAAATGCGGTTTCTCAAGGCCCACGGTGCTCAATACAAGATTACAATAATCAACTTGTGCGTAGTTCAAACCCATCTGAATATATACTAGCAGCAGCATCAGAGAGCAGCATCAGAAATAAAAATACAGCAGCAGAGGTCAGTAATAATGCTGTAATAATGTAATATCGCTAAGCAATGTTAGCTACATTTATGTGAAGTAACATTAAATATCTTTTCATATATTTCATTACTACCTACTTCTTTGGATTGTTGTTGAATACTTTGATTTAAAAGTACCAAGTAGCTATCAGATAGTGAAGTCATGATACTGCTGAGGTCTTGACAGGAAAGAATAACCCGAGCGCTACATGTCTGCCCTGGAAGAAAGCAGCAAGTGGCAAATGGCAGTATGGCAGCAAGGCAGGCAGGCAGCTGGTCTGTTGTCCCCCTGAGACACTCTCTCTACAGTAATTATCATCGGCAGCACTCTAGAGACAATCCTACCCAGTCCTTCTACCTACTGCTCCACTTATTCTTAATACACACACAAAGAAGAGGAGAATAGACACACAATGGATGTGCTGTGCACTCTGGTGAGGACACACTATGGCACAAACAAAGTTGTAAGCTCTGACATGGGCCTTAGATCGCATAAATATTCACAGCAAACTCCTGTACACACAAAAGCACTCAAGATATTTCTCATGAATGCATCCAAGTGACAAGAAGTGGGATGCAGCAGCAAGAGAGAGTTGGAGTGGTGACATGATAAACAGCAATATTTTCTATTATTATATGGTGATGAGGAGAAAAAAGGCAAAAAAGACATTTAAGGAACTGGCCTCATTCATTCTGCAAATCAAAATAGACAGGACTTCTCAGTAAAGGGGGAAAAAACTGCAAGGTGGAAACTGGAAACGCACGCATTCACATTATTAACATGCCTTTATGAATCAAAAGGCAGAACTCCGTCTCGTTTCCAGTATGTTTTCAGCCACTCTGACACAGCACTTGGCTCACTGTCGATATGCCGGAGGCAGTTTCCAAAAACCCCCACAGAACACAGCAAAACCCTTTACTGCAAAATTCTACTTAGGCAAAAGAGAATGAAGCTGAAGTCATATTGAGATAGCACATAAACAGCGACATAATTTTGCTTTCAGCGGGCATGCAGCAAGTCTTTACTTTCAGCTAGTGAATTGCTTGATTAATGGCTCAAAATAAAAATAAAATCTTAAAATATTTTGTATATGTATGTACTATGTATTTGGTTTTGCAGAAGAGTCAGATAGATACATAGACAGCAAATTTCAAAGGTCGCATATTTTATATTATAAATTATATTACTGCCGTGTATTATTATTATTATTATTATTATTATTATTCTTACTGTAGCCCTAGTAATGTTACTAAAATTCAGAAGTCTGTTCTCTTGACACAATAAACCAATATAATAACATTTTGTAACATTTAGAGACAATTAATTAATGAAGTAGTAACGGTCCCATGTCCTCTAAAGACATTTAACAAGAACCAACATTAAAGGTGACGCAGCATATAAACACAATTTGATCAAAAACTATGGGGTGGGACAAACTTAAGATAAATGCAAAGACAGGAAAAGACAAACTGAACAACTAACAAGACAACAACTATGACATTTCCTAAAACAAAATTGTGTTGACATTCATGAGTAAACCAAATAAAAAAAGATCAAAGAAATCTTTGAACATTGAAATGTGCTGAATAAACATTGTCACCATCCTGCTCTCTCCACTGAGCACTCAAGAGTGGCGGTGCCCTCACACAAAGACACAGAAAGGACAGACAGTGCTATGGCAGAAGCTGCATCATGTCAAGTCCTTGTCATAGCTGTACTGATTCACGAGTGGCACTGAAGGACAAAATCTTGGTTTAGTCAACGCTACTCCCAAAACATTTCTTTGGCTGGTCCACATGGTATTCACCACAGCATCATGCAACATCAGGACTTCCTCCTAAGAGGCACAAAATTGTGCATTCTCATGTTTGGTTGAGAGCAGCATGCACAATGTCAAACCACACTTACTGTGAGAAGTGTCATCACAGTGAGAGGATGTCTGATCTTGGCACTTGGCAAAGTCATTTCGAGACATGCCACTACTTTGTCGTTTGCCCTTCTCTTAAACTTAAGGAGTCAATATCCTAGGGCTAATTTAAAGCAGTTGTCTTTATCACTATGAGAGAGAGTGGAACAATGTCAAAAAGTCACCATCTGACAGAGTAGTTCTGGCTCACTTGGAAATTTATTAGAACCATAAGCCTAAATTTACAGGGGAAGGTTACAAAGCAGGCAATCACCTTTGATCAGGCCCATAAACAGCAGCCAGTCAATGCTGCGCTGCTCGTTAATCTGTCATTCAAAAATTCAAAGGGTTGACGGCGCAGGTCAAAAAATGCATTTGTTTCTTGAAAGGAAGTGAAGCCAGACAGGAGCCAGCCGATAGGGAGTGAAGATGTGATTCTGCCCTGGCAGTTGGTAACGCTAAGGGAACAGTCTCTCTAACACAGGCTATTTATCTAACTAAGGACGTCAGCACTGTGGTTCTAGAAATCCAGCCAACGCTGTCTCGTAGTGATGCCATAAAATTCATACATGCTAGTGTGGGGCAACAGTTGATTTCAATAGTATTTCATTATTAATTAATCTCATCATCATGCATAAAAAGACAAGTAGTTAAAAGCATTGATTAATTTGATTCCTCAGCAATTGATTGTGAATATGTAAGGCATATTGTGATGTATGCTGATATTGAATTAAATCCTTTAAATTACTGTGATCTTAATTTCACCTATATTAGTGTAAAAACGGATAAGACATAATGCCTAGATGTAGAGCTGAGACAACAGGTTGATTAATCCGTTGACAAAAAAAGTTTTGGCAACTATTTTCAGAAGTAGAATGATCATTTCACTAATATTTTAAGCAAAAATAGCAGAAATTCACTGGTTCCAGTATTTTTATCCATTTGACATTTTATGGACCAAACAATTATTTGATTAACCAAGAAAATAATAGGTAGATTAATCTATAATGAAATAATTGTTAGTTGCAGCCCTACTGACATGTATGCAAACCAATACAGCTATAACCTAACTAACTATTACCTTTGTGACCCTTAGCATTTGTTTTTTAAAATCAGTGTTGATTCAACTCATTAGTGAGGAAATTGTTCGTTGTATAGCAGGGGTTTTCAATGTGTAAGGCAGTGAGCTTTCCCTTCAGAGAAAATAGTCACCTGGGCCTCCTCAATTTTAATAAAAAGCATGATATTTAATTATTAATAAAAATACTCCACTCTGTGTTTAAATAAAGAGTTGAAGCCATAAAGACTTTTGAAAAGTTTATTTTGAACACTCAAGTCTTAACACGATCTCTCTCATTTTAATATAAATCAATATGGTCGATGGTTAATAATTAGTATATAGGTTAATACCTATTTGTGCATGTTTCTGAAGGAAACATCCAAAATATCAGTCACTTTTTTAACAAAACAGAATGAATAACATAATAATTTTCTTCTCTACCTTAATGTGAGCAGTGATTCTGCGTCTTCACTGCACACAGACGGTGGATGTGGGGCTGTATGTCGTCCTCCACCTGCAGCCATACTTGCTTTTAATCAGGTTCAACGCAGAAAACCCGCACTCACACAAGTAAGAGGATGTGAAAGAGATAAGTACTTTTATGGCCCTTATGGAGAAGGACAGGAACTCTGTCTCCACAGACAGCCGTAAGTGCTCAAACGACACTTGACGCATCTTCTGTTGTACTTCCATACTAGAGCTTGGGTCAAGTAGGGCCTCCTCCTCTTCGATGCTCAACCCATTGCAGGGCTCTGCAGGGAAGGTGAATGGATTTCGAACTCAGTAATTTGCGATGGTGTCCTCTCCAAAAAAATCCCCAAACTGCTTATGCAACCCCTTCAAATGCGCAGTGGCCATCTGCTGCACAGTGGCAACAGAGAAGTCCTGCCTTCTACAAAACCTCCAAGGTTGGAAACATTTCCATCGAGCCCTGTTCAACACGAGCACACCACAGGTCCAACTTTTTCCTGAATGCATAGACTTTGTCGCGTACCAAAAAGACATTGCACTCCTTTCCCTGCAGAGAAGTGCTGAGCACATTAATCCTCTCGAAAATATCAGATAAACAGGCCAACCTTGCCACAAAAGTCATGTCCTCCATGTGTTGATTTCGTCAAGAAATAGCAGGACTTCCTCACGCAAGTCACACTGGTGGGTGAGGACCTTGCCCCGGGACAACCAGCGGACGTCAGAGTGCAGGAGTAGCTGGTGGAACTGTGCGCCCATCTCATCGCAGACGACAGAGAACAGACGAGCATTCAGGGCGCGGGATTTAATCAGGTTCGCTATTTTTACTGCGGCACCCAGGACCGCATGCAGCTCCTTGGGCATTTCTTGGCCGCCACTACCTGTGACTACCTGTCTATGGATGATGCAGTGACTCCAAACAGCTGCGGGAGCAACGTCTTGCACGCGTTTCACCAGACCACTGTGGCGGCCTGTCATTGCCCTGACCCCCTCGCTGCATATACCACAGCATCACTTCCAATCAATGTTGTTATCCTCCATAAAGTCATTCAAGGCCTTGAATAATTCTTCTGCTGTGGTGTGAGCTGTCAGAGAAGGACAAAACACAAACTCCTCCTGGACATTGAGCTCTCGGATGTAGCGCACATAAGTCATTAGCTGTGCGCAGTTAGCCACATCGGTGGACTCTTGGGAGTCTATTTGAATGGAGAAGTAAGGACTCTCACAAATACCATTCGACACCTGCTCCTTCAGATCCAATGCCATGTCAGAGATCCGGCGCTGGACAGTGTTGTCAGACAAGTGGATGACACTCAACTTAGCTGCGGCAGCTTCTCCCATCATCACCGAGCACATATCCTTTTGCAGCAGGTGGGAGTAATGTTTCGCCAATGTTGTGCGGCATACCCACTACACAATATGATGCTTCAGTTGCCTTGCAGTTTGAAGTGTCTTTAGTTCTTTTAGCTTTTTACTAAAAAACTCAAGCGGCTTAGACACCGAACTTTGGTGCTTGGTCTCCAGATGCCTGCAGAGTTTGCTATCATTAACAAGCACCTCTTTACAAACCACACATTGTGGCTTTGGAACATCGGCAGGCCCGGTAAAAGAAAATCCCAACTTTAAAGAGGTGGTATTATGCTCATTTTCAGGTTCAAAATCCTATTTAGGGGGTTGTACCAGAACAGGTTTACATGGTTTAATTTTCAAAAAACACCATATTTTTTGTCATACTGCACATTACTGCAGCTCCTCTTTTCACCCTGTGTTGAAGGCTTCGTTTTAGCTATGGAGTGTTACATCTTGTCTCTAAATGATCTTTTTTGGGAGTTGCACCTGCGCAGTTCCTAGTTAAGGACTACTAGCTAATCAGAAGCAGAGAAGGGTGGGTCTGCGAACTGACGGTAAACAGCTTCGATTCAGCTGTAGGCTACATGTTGCCGACCAGGTTGACAATTTGGACTGGAGCAAGAGTTTCAGAGCGGTGAGTTATTAATTTGTAACAAAAGTATCTTTCATCCATAAAGTTTTAACTGAGCTCCGTCTCTACATCACAGTAACAACTTCATGTCCATTGACTGCCTGGAGGGTAGCTAGTGTTTATAAGGGAGAGGAGAGGTGTGCACTGCAGCTCCATGTTTTTCCACCGGTGTTTTTGAGGGCGTGTCAGACTAGTCGCTCAGCGAGCGTTATGACACGTATTTTCATTGTGAAATCACAAGAAAGGGAAGTAAAGGCTGGACTACAAACAAGCTGTTTTCAGGCAGTTCAGAGCAGAGTTTTCTGTGGGAGATGGGAACTCCCTTTGGGGTGGACTTTGGGCTTTTTCACTTTGCAAACCTATAAGCCAAATACCATAATACCACCTCTTTAAATATACGTTGTCATACTTTCTGCGGTTTCTGCTGGGTTCAGACATTTTCTCTGGTGCAGTGTATAGTTGCTCACACTTCTAGCTAACTAACGTTACGTGTTTCCTTTCAAAATAATTTCACACATCCCCTGTCCGGACCGAGACAGTGCTTATCAAATCCATTTAAAAATATGTATTCAATTCATCCACTTAATTATAATACATTTTTATTATTTTTCAGAAAGCACAAATAGGCAAATTGTATTTTAAATAAAATATTTTCCTGCTTCTTTCACGCCTCCCCTGAAACTCTTTGGTGCCCCCCAAGGGAGGAAAACCTCTGTTGTATAGCATTGTAATGCAGGGTGTACCAATTATTTATAAACTCTAAATTTACTGCAAAAAAATGTGTTCACAATGTAATGGCCAACCCAGTTGGTGAATACATGTTCTACTGTGCTTTTTCAAGTTGTGTTTTCTTTGTTTAACTGGCATCGCTTTTGACAAGCTATGGTAGCCAGTGCACTGCTCTGTAAAGTACAGCAGCAGACATATTGGAAAGACTGCTCTGATTGATGATGTGGAAGACGCATGCAAAGTGGTTGCTCCTGCATGAGCTAATCGATACCTTATAGGACACCTGAACAAGAGCCTTCATCACTCACTACCCTTCAGAAGTCAATAAAAAAGTAACAAATTACTTTATGGAGTTTTTTTCCCCAACAGTTTATAAATTATGAATACAGGTAAAGCACTATGAAGAGCTGCATTAAGGCAGTAAAGAGCATTAGGGATTCAGAATATACCTTGAGCACAAGACATGATCACTCACACACAGACGCTATCATGATTAACAAGTCTCAATGGCTGGACAGAGTGCATAGCTCCATTTGGGGAAATTCAATAGGTCAATTTGGGATTGATTCAGATTCTATACAAAAATAAAACAAAACAATGTTGCTTTCATTGCTACTGACGCTAAGGTACAATTTTAAGCAGGCATACTGTATTTATGATGAAATTGCAAATCTCTATTGATGTGGCCTGCATGACAGCCCTTTAAAAACAGGAGGGTGTGGGGGGTTCAAAGGGGCATTTGAGATCATTTCAGGACATTGAACATCCTCCTTGTGACTGTCCTTCTAATGACCAAAGCGTAATCCTCTCCTCTATCAACATCTTAGATGGCCAGTCTGGATCTTTTGCTCAATTGCTCAGAAGATAATGTGAAACAAAGGAAAAAAGCATCACAGGAAAGATAGTGCAGAAGAAAATGAGAGTTAGACAAGGCAGAAGTTAGCATTAGCATTTAGCTCAAAATATAGCAGCGCCTAAGTACAACCTCACAGAGTCGTGTTGGGACCACTGGGACTTTACAGATAAAGTTGTTAATTTATTTGATCTAAAGTGAGTCTCTATTTCTCATATTCCTCAAGCGTGAATTCAGCCCATGGACTCAGCTTTCAGCTAAGATTGGTCAGTGTGACCTGTGACCTATGACACGTGACATCATCTGGTCAACAAAACCTCAGCGCAACTTCTGCTTTCTCCCTTTTCTCTGGACTCGGTCACTGCAGTTCCCAACAGCAGTAGTTGCCTTCCTGCATGTCCTGCTCGGAGCAGACAAGCAGCAGAACCGCACTCTTTTTCTTACAGCAGCAACACAAGAGCCTGCCTGAAACACGTACAAACCAGCTTAGTTAGCGCCAGCAGGTACAATACAATCTGCCAGCTAACTTTTCCAAAGCAACAAGAGCAGCAGCTAAGTCTGAGGAGAACAGACCAAGCGTCCGGGTCCGCCATCTGAACAAGCTGATTAATCAGAATCAAAAAGGTTTTTTTAAATTTCATTAAAAGGAGCTGTAAAACTACATTTGGAACAATAACGTAAAAACTTAACCTGACAATAGAGCTGGCATCTAAAATAAATATTTACCACATTCACATACCATTTATTTGGGTTGCTGGATAATGGCAAAAATCATAACTATGATTATTAAACACAATTACACTACTAATTGAATTACGTAATATCATGCATTATTGAACTTTTAAATTTGAATGCTTCATTTTTCAAGATTATTATATATGCATTATAGCCTATAGCCTATGAAATAAGAAATTGCAATTCATTATTAACTTTAAACAGAATTACATAACATTGAAATTCAGCCATGGTGTGTCACGACATGCGGTTACCTAAACCAACAGTGAGAATGAAAAGTATAAATAATGTGTAATTTGTTAAGCCAGAAGTAGATAAAAGTCCACTAGGCTACTTTATGAAGTGCAATGTGCCATAGGCTTAAGCTAGTAACTGTGATATGAGCCAGACCAATAAATTTGTGTGCCGCAATTATCGGCTATATGAACTGATTGCAGATAAATCAGTATTGGTGTTTATAACAGCCGATAAATGACAATTAAAAAAAGGAAATGGAGACAAGGATCCTTCAATCATGAGTGTTGTCATTGCATAGTTTGTCCACCAGAGGGCACTCTGCAAATCAGCAGTACATTTGTTCTATTTATAACAATAAAACAAGCTTATTTTTATACTGCATTATGTCGTGTTAGCTTGGTGAGGTCTCAAAACTACACAAGACAAATGTTAGGGATAATCTTTATTTATGTTATGTGTTTCTGAAAAGAAGAATAAAAAAAAAAAGATAGATATATTGAAATATCAGATTCTTAAAATCCTCAAATATCAAAAGCGGTATCGGTTTTACAAATCCCACCTCGGCTCGAGCTGAACTAAACCAGGGTATTTACAGGAATCCTAAGGTAAAATTCAATACCTTTTAAAGATCTTTTCAATATATTTCAAGACCTTTAAAAAGGGGCAGTGTGGAGTTTATTCAATGAATTTAATTATATTTATAACGCTTTTATTGCCTATACGTGACCAGGTTGTATCCTCATCTAAAAATTGAGGCATTCACCAACTTAAGTTGCCTATAACAACCTGAATAGGCCTAATGTTTTCTATGTGAAGGACTGGTCGGATTTCCTGTGAAGATCCATTGTCTTACACAGGCTGTGACGTTTATGTGCACAACATTACTGCAAATGATGTGAAACACAGTGCGATTTTGTGTTTTAGTTGGTTCAAACTAGATACTGTTAGCTTGCCTGCAAACGCAGACCAGTTGATAACTTTATTTTCAGGCATAAATGTGGAAAGGGTGGACAGTTGGTTACAATCTGAAACCTTACTAGAAGCCACTAAAAACTACACAACGCACCTTTAACTTACATTTAATTCATTTTGAGACTGTAAAAATAAACAATCTTTTTTGTGTGATAACTTTCATCGACCACTTGACCAATACAACAGAATTAAAATAGGCCAGAAGTGAACAAAGCTCAAGAGAATAAACTGAGTGATGGAAAACGTTAGTAGTGTAGGTAGTGTAGCACACACAGCTGCTGTCTGCGGCATCCTGGCTCTGGCTAAATCTACATCTGTCTACTGCAGAGGCTCCATCCACAACCTGGAGGAACTAGTATACATGACTATTAGTATTTTGTTATAACATTAAATTAAGAGTATATTGTTAATATAATAGTAAACTGTTAGTTTGATATTAATACATAAATTATGGTTCTATATTCATTATAATTTCATATTATAGTACAATATATAGCTTACCACTATTATATTAATTCCAGTTACAGCTGTTTCAGTTTGGGGTTGTTTCGTAATCATTAACTTTGTTCCAGAAAAACGTTCACATGGTAGTTAGTCCCTAAATTTAAATTTAAGTAGTCTACTACCTCGTCAATAATCATAAGCATTTATGCAGAACGAAGAGTTCAACATTTGGAAAGTTTGCTGCAGCACATCAAACATTTTTTTAATGTCACGCTCCAGCCACCGGGAAAATCCCAGTGCTCCTGATCGCCAGTTCGACTATGTTTTGAACAATTAGCATTGGGGTCCGGCGTGGTGGTAGATGATGGTCGGTTGTAGCCTACTCGTAAATCATTTTACCGGTTCACACGGATCTATTTTTAGGGGCATATAAGAGCGCACGGTAGATCCCTGCGCCTAACGTTACACAGAATAATCACACACTTGCTAAGCACTGCCTTTGCTATGCACTATAAATAAATACAATCACCCATACAAAGTTTTTAGGCAAACAGGTTTTTCACATTTACAAAAATATCTACAAAATTGAATACCTTCTTAAATAGCGATTAAGACTTTTTAATGGCCTTAATTTTCACAAAATTGATTTATTACCTTTTAAGACTTTTTAAGACCCCGCGGACACCCTGTAAACACGCCACAGTCAGACAGACTGTGAGCATGGGTGTTTAGGGAGGGGCAAAAGCGCACAGCTGTAAAGGAAAGGGGTTTGCTGGATTTATAACACAAGACAAAACTAGGGCTTCATTGGCAAATGGAATGTGGCACGTATTTGTTTTATCTTGATAATCTTCTTTTTAATAATCGCTTGAAGCCAAAATTTTAACTGAAAATTGGATTAATTGCATAGCCGTACCATTTATCATGAATTACCTCATTGTGGGAAATGAAATTGTGACATGCAATTATGCAGAACTGGGTTCTAGAAAAGATGTTTTTTTTTTACTGCCCAACAAAAAATCCCTACCTCTCGCTTGTACGGAACTGTGCAGGTTTATCTAAACTGCTAACTACAGTGAGTGAACAGCGGGAGTTTGCAGAAGCACTGAATATCTCATATTCTACAGTGGTATCCCCAGATGTCTGGTGAGGTTAAAATCCTCATTACTTGTCATGGTCAGACCCTAACCCCTTTGAAATGACACTGCCTTATTAGTGACGACAAATGACTGCAGAATTAATTAACCAGAATGCTCCTTAAGGGGCATTATCAAATGTTTAGGAAATTAACAGATTGCCAGTTCACCAATTCTATGTAATTGATTTGTTCCCATTCAGGTTATGAACTCGTCTCTCGTCCCCATCCATTTAAGCTACCCATCCGGGAAAAATTTCTTTATGGTGTCCACTTCCATGAGCACAGGCTGAATCAGAGAGAGCAGCATTCAGAGCAACTATCAAAATCACAATACTGGTTGCAGTACAATGTTTTTCTGCTGATGAGGTGGCAGTTTGCAACTTAGTTGCAACTCATATTTACAGGCTGTCTTGCAATTAGACAAGCACTGTGAAGTAAGCCGTGAGAGAGGTGACATACAGTAAAGGAAATAGAGGAAGCAAAGAAGCAGAGTTGATGTGGATTTTCTGCATAAACAGGTCAGTGTGAATCACAGGCATATTCCCACTTAAAGCCAGCCATGTGGCAAAAGCATGCCTCATAAAGCATTAGTGGACTAATTCAGAAAGCCATCTAGCCCTGTCGCCTTCAATTAATAAAGTACTTGAGTATTGATGGCAGAAGTTTCTCTATCTGTCCTCAGCTTTGGCCTTGCCTCTATAGATTTGGATGAGGAGTTATGGCAAAGATGGAAGGGATGTAATTAGGGTTGGGCCAATAGACGATGCCATCGTCTATCGGCGATGGCTGACAGACATCACGACGATGAGCTGGCATCGTGATTGTAACCCCCCCAGCAAAAATCTCAAATTTTCACATTACTACCACCCTCTGAAGCAGGTTTTAATGACCACGAACATTCTTATCATTGTTTTTAAGTATGCTTTGCACCTGCCTCAGAAGTCTCTTCTCCCCACACTCTGACACACTCGAACACCTCAGGTAAACACCCCGGCTTGCCCCGCCTCCCTCGGTCTCTCTCCCCCCGTCTGCTCTGTTTTATAAAGTCGCCTAAAAGACTGAGAACTCGTCTTTTTTCCGTATTTCCACCCGCGATCCATTATCATGGAAGCAGGTGAGACACACGTCGGCCTATTAATGACGCAGCCTATCAAACAACTGAAACCAACATCCTCACCCCGTGTGTTAACCATTGCTTTACCTTGTCCATGCATAAAATATCCACCGCGACTTTCAACGTAAGTTAATAGTCTACCAATTTTTTTTTACAGTGTGAAGTCTGTGCAAGGGGAGATTACATGCACATAAGACGACTGCTGCCCCCCCACGCATCCAATGAGATCGTCCATACCGATCGTCCGATGGAAGTTTTGTTGACATTGCCCAACCCTAGATTTAATACATGTAAAACCTAAGGCCACTCTTGGCGTAATGACTCATCCGCACAAACGTTAACCCAACAGGTTAATCAACCGCATTGACACTGTACATCTACGCATCCACAGTCATTAACCATAGGGTTGGGCGATGTCATTGTCCATCCCCATGTTTCAATGTAGACGGACAATGACATCAGGGGCGCGTCATTAACAAGCCCACAAGCGGCTCTGATGTACTGATAATGGATCGTCTTTTCGATCGTGTCTTTTAGGCCTACTGCTGATGGAGATAGTGGAGTAGATTGGCGGGGAGGGGAGACAGAGAGAAGCGGGGCAAGCCGGTGTGTTAGACACACAAGAGGCCTACACCTCAGTTTGAGTGTGGGGAGAAGAGAATTCCGAGGAAGGTGCTAAGCATATTTAAAATTTATAATAATAATAATAATAATAATGTGTGTGGTGATTAAAGCCTGCTCTCACATGGCGGTATATAGCAAAAACAATCAAATTTTTTTTTATCACAATCACAATGCCTGCTCAACCATCAACCATCTGTCAGCCATCGCCGATGGACGATACCGCTGGCAACAAAAGTGAGTACACCCCTAAGTGAAAATGTCCAAATTGGGCCCAATTAGCCATTTTCCCTCCTCTGTGTCATGTGACTCATCAGTGTTACAAGGTCTCAGGTGTGAATGGTGAGCAGGTGTGTAAAATTTGGTGTCATCACTCTCACACTCCCTCTTACTGGCCACTGGAAGTTCAACATGGCACCTCATGGCAAATAACTCTCTGAGGATCTGAAAACACAGTGGCCAAGACATACAGCGGTTCAACAGGACAGGTTCCACTCAGAACAGGCCTCGCCATGGTTGACCAAAGAAGTTGAGTGCACATGCTCAGCGTCATATCCAGAGGTTGTCTTTTGCAAATAGATGATGAGTGCTGCCAGCATTGCTGCAGAGGTTGAAGGGGTGGGAGGTCAGCCTGTCAGTGCTCAGACCATACGCTGCACACTGTATCAAATTTGTCTGCGTGGCTGTCATCCCAGAAGACATGTGTCTTGCCTACAGTCAAGCATGGTGTTGGGAGTGTCATGGTCTGGGGCTGCATGAGTGCTGCTGGCACTGGGGAGCTACAGTTCACTGAGGGAACTATGAATGCCAACATGTACTGTGACATACTGAAGCAGAGCATGATCCCCTCCCTTTGGAGACTGGGCCGCAGGGCAGTATTCCAACATAACGAGCCCAAACACACCTCCAAGACGACCACTGCCTCGCTAAAGAAGCTGAGGGTAAAGGTGATGGACTGGCCAAGCATGTCTCCAGACCTAAACCCTATTGAGTATCTGTGGGGCATCCTCAAACAGAAGGTGGAGGAGCGCAAGATCTCTAACATCCACCAGCTCCGTGACGTCGTCATGGAGGAATGGAAGAGGACTCCAGTAGGGATGCACCAAAATGAAAATTCTTGGCCAAAGCCGCAACTGAATATAATATAATATAGAATTTGCCTAATACCGAACACCAAAGAAGTACATTCACATTTTTCCATTTATTTAGCCTTTTTTTAAAAATTTTTATTACCATTGCATAAAGTAAATAGTCAAAATGGGCTTTTTACTCAGTGTTTCCCACAGGATTTGGAGAGACTATGGTGGGTGGGTCCGAGGCCAAAGTAAAGTGTCCATTTACTTTTAATGTATGTGTAGTGTGTTTTATACTTTCTGTGAATATAATCCAATTAATGTTATTTCCATACTGTATAGACACCTTATTTTGAAAACCGGACAAAAACCAGACAGTGGTTCTCGTCTCGCGTAACATAAAGACTTCATAGCCTCTCTTCAGGTGGGACTCTCATACTGCAGCATTTGTCTTTGTAGAGAGAGAAAATGACAGGATAAAGTCACTAACTTGCCTGTCAGCTCACACTGGGCCGTTTCAGTGGATTTACCATAAAGGCTGTAATATGTGTGCACTCCAAATTTAGGTGCGTCTAGCATAATCGCCTTCTCAGAAACAAGTGACAGGAACACTCAAAAGGGTTTGTTGCCTTTTCTAAGAAGTTAGGGGGTTAGGGAGACAATTCAGCGGAACAGTGTCTGCAAATGGCAATTTTTCCGTCTTTCTCAGACACAAATGCTTCTACACTGCCGACATGTCAACACAATTGTTTGGTAAACTCTTTTGACTTATTAGGCCAAACACCGAAAGTACCTTTGTTGCTATTTTTGGCTGATTAATTTTGGTGGCCGAACATTCGGTGCATCCCTAGACTCCAGTGGCAACCTGTGACGCTCTGGTGAACTCCATGCCCAAGACGGTTAAGGCAGTGCTGTAAAATAATGGTGGCCATGCAAAATATCGACATTTTGGGCCCAATTTGGACATTTTCACTTAGGGGTGTCCTCACTTTTGTTGCCAGCGGTTTGGACATTAATGGCCGTGTGATGTGTTATTTGAGGGGACAGCAAATCTAAACGGTTATACAAGCTGTACACTCACTACTTTGTATCAAAGGGTCATTTCTTCAGTGTTGTCACATGAAAAGATATAATCAAATATTTACAAAAATGTGAGGGGTGTACTCACTTTTGTGAGATACTGTATGCCCTTGCCTCTTAAAAGCTAAGGTCATGCTCAGGCAATCAGAGTATAGAGGGAGAAATGACATCTGTCTGTTAGAGAGCAGGGAACAGAACAGTAGAGCAGAGACAGAGGCGGGAGCAGCGGAGCATGGCTCCAGGATTTAGATCAGTGAGATTTGCATCATTGGCAGGTCTTTAGGCAGGGCAGGTCTAATCTCCTACAGACAGGCTTAAGAAAGGAAAACCTGACTGTTGTGTCTCTACAGATAGGGATTTGAGTAATTAGCATAGTTAATAAGAGAGGGTGTAGGGAATCATATTCAAACGTGTTGAGTCGAACGAGAAGATAATGCATTAATGAGAAGAAGGCAATACAAGGATGTGCAACTGTGTCAAAGTTCAGCCCTATTTTTGATTTTGATTATGAGCATTTACCGATGGTCCACATTCATAAGTCATTCACACAACAGCAAATTATTGGAGCTACAAGATCACTTCTGGTGGTGGTTATCACGTGCCTTGACTGGTTCATGATAGAGCTCTCAAAATAGCAAAGTTGAAAGTAAGATGTTTACACCACGTAAACAATTATAATGGCAACAACTGCCTGTGTCTGGGGCTGCATCAGTACAATGGCTAGTTGTGTGGAAACAATTTGTTACTTTTAGGGTAGGATTTTTACTGTCTTTATTGTCCCTAGCAGCAGCCATGTTGCTCTGTAAAGGCCCTTTCAGATAAAAAGCTCTTTTCGTTGCACTGGCCCCTGGGTTTCGCGCAAAAGTCCAACTAGACAGCGGTGTGTGCGCAAGCTCACCAAGCGGTGCGCTGCCCATTGGTCCACGCAGCAACAAACTGCCCTGGCACAACACAAGCCATTGAAAATTACTGGTTTCATAGTGCAGCGATGCCATTGTCGCATTGTGCCTGAATGCGACTAGGAGTGTCGTCGGCGGCCGTAGTTGACTGCTGCCATTCTAGACAATGCTTGCGATTCCACCAGACGCGCCGCAGTGCATCCCACAAGTAGGTCTCTGCTCCATGGAGAATATGGAGCAAGTCTATTTTTGACAGAAGCCGTGTCACAGAACAGAGACACAGAACAGATGAACCCGGCAAGAAGTCAGACACAGAAACAGCACAGAGAATCCAGTCACTGTCCAGAATAAAACACCCTGTCCAGACTCCCAATCATATATCAACAATAATTACTGTTAAAACAGACAAAAAATAAACGATTTGACTACGTAGCCTACTTAACCATGGTAGAAACACAAAAATCAAGGACAAATTACCAAATCAACAAGATCTTAATAAATCAGCAAAATTAGTAGTAGTAGAAGAACAAAAAGTACAAATTAATAGGGTATACAACGTGGGGCAGGCTAAGCGCTCGGCTCCAGAAACACTTCCAGTGGGAACATGGCGCAGCCGTTCACTGTGGAATCCACGGGTAACACTGCCATAGCTGTTTTAACAGACTCAGGCTGCTGGATTCCTCCTGTCGAAATTTCTGTACACCGATGAGGGCACATCAGGTCACTATTTCTTTCTAAAAAAAAAAGTTCATTGGGAGCAGCCTCAGGCAAACTCAATTATGAAATCTAAATCACACTTACAATATGTTTGAAGGTCTCATTTCAAAGATGATGGATAAGCTAGTATGGCAGCTGAACATAATCTTCAACATAGTGCAGTTTTAATGAATAACAGCTGTCAGCTATCACTTACATTGTTTTCTCAACTAATTTTCAGCATCACTCCCACTTCTCCCCTCATTACCTACACTGGAACAACAGCACAAGTTAAGCTCATAGGAGTGCATTCACTCATTGCATTCCCCATTTCAGAGGCTGCCAACACTTCCTAATGATTGCAGCCCTCCTAAATTATTGAAAAAGCCTAAGCACCTCACCAGCTACAGAAATGGCTATTAACCTTGGTGAAGCGATATTCAAATCCAGTTAGAGCCAACTTCGTCCTCCAGTATCCCTTGCGGGGAGGAAATGTAAATGTGTTCTTGCTGAGACAGATGGGGAAGCCGCCCGTCGTTTGAAGTTCCAGCAAAAGAAGTCGTTGCAGAGGGCTCTCCACCCCTCTCTGTAAAATATTCAGGACTGAGTCTCATTGAGCCACCTCTCTTCCCAGTGTTTCCCTTCAAACCATGCTGGGCTTCGACACTGCTCAGTTATTACTAAGCAGGAACACCTTACAAAAAATAAAAAGTTAGCAAACGTTTACAAATTCACCACTGTGCAGCGACAGTGAAAAACAGCCTGAGGATTATCTCGCTGTGCAGACAAGAATTCAGAAGATTTGATTTATGAGAGAGAGTGAGAGAGAGCAGGGGAAAAAAACACAACATCCCACTCCCCCCTTAACAGCATCCTGGAGCCTTACCATCTGAATATTGTGATGTCCTCGGCATTGTTGTTGACAAATCATTGCAAATTGAATTCCTCAGCTTAGCTGACACCCTGTCAAAGCTGATTGGATTCTATTGTAGAGATACCTGGGTGTCAATCACTTCAGACTCTGATACTATGCTACAGACCAGAGAGAATCCCTGATCATTACTCTTATCAGCTGGCCCGAGAGCGAGAGAGAGAGAAAGAGACAAGTGAAAGTAGTGGAAGAGAAGCAGGTACAACAGCCAGTAAATGTGAGATTGTAAGTTTTGCAAGAGTTTACTTTTTAAGGGCATGCCACTGTACACTCACCTAAAGGATTATTAGGAATACCACACTAATACTGTGTTTGACCCCTTTCGCCTTCAGAACTGCCTTAATTCTACATGGCATTGATTCAACAAGGTGCTGAAAGCATTCTTTAGAAATGTTGGCCCATATTGATGGATAGCATCTTGCAGTTGATGGAGATTTGTGGGATGCACATCCAGGGCACGAAGCTCCCGTTCCACCACATCCCAAAGATGCTCTGTTGGGTTGAGATCTGGTGACTGTGGGGGCCATTTTAGTACAGTGAACTCATTGTCATGTTCAAGAAACCAATTTGAAATGATTGGAGCTTTGTGACATGGTGCATTATCCTGCTGGAAGTAGCCATCAGAGGATGGGTACATGGTGGCCATAAAGGGATGGACATGGTCAGAAACAATGCTCAAGTAGGCTGTGGCATTTAAACGATGCCCAATTGGCACTAAGGGGCCTAAAGTGTGCCTAGAAACATCCCCCACACCATTACACCACCACCACCAGCCTGCACAGTGGTAACAAGGCATGATGGATCCATGTTCTCATTCTGTTTACGCCAAATTCTGACTCTACCATCTGAATGTCTCAACAGAAATCGAGACTCATCAGACCAGGCAACATTTTTCCAGTCTTCAACTGTCCAATTTTGGTGAGCTCTTGCAAATTGTAGCCTCTTTTTCTTATTTGTAGTGGAGATGAGTGGTACCCGGTGGGGTCTTCTGCTGTTGTAGCCCATCCGCCTCAAGGTTGTGCGTGTTGTGGCTTCACAAATGCTTTGCTGCATACCTCGGTTGTAACGAGTGGTTATTTCAGTCAAAGTTGCTCTTCTATCAGCTCGAATCAGTCGGCCCATTCTCCTCTGACCTCTAGCATCAACAAGGCATTTTCGCCCACAGGACTGCCGCATACTGGATGTTTTTCCCTTTTCACACCATTCTTTGTAAACCCTAGAAATGGTTGTGCGTGAAAATCCCAGTAACTGAGCAGATTGTGAAATACTCAGACCGGCCCGTCTGGCACCAACAACCATGCCACGCTCAAAATTGCTTAAATCACCTTTCTTTCCCATTCTGACATTCAGTTTGGAGTTCAGGAGATTGTCTTGACCAGGACCACACCCCTAAATGCATTGAAGCAACTGCCATGTGATTGGTTGATTAGATACTTGCATTAATGAGAAATTGAACAGGTGTTCCTAATAATCCTTTAGGTGAGTGTATATGCCACTGACTGAAACAATATATGCTTTTACACTGGTAGACTTCCAAATTGTTGCTTGTTTCATGGCGTATGTATGTATAAGATGCATCAGTACAGAGGAGGTAAGCAAAGCAAAGTTGAGAAGCACATCTTAGACAACCGGGAGAATAATTCAACAATAATAATATGATGATATCAATATTGGGGCAGATACCAAATTATGTTTGATGTCAAAGAAATTTGATATTGTAAGAACTTGACATGACATGACCCCTAACATACATAATCCTTGTAATTCCTATTTAAACATATTGATTTTAATCTTATCTGTTAACTGGCACATGCCTGAATACATATACCTTTCAGCAACCTAACTGGTAATTCCTATAATAAAATATTATAGCTGTCTCTTCTTTGCACTGCCAAGAGGCAGTATTTAAAGTCCTGTTCTCCTCTGAAAGTTTTTCGTTTAGCTTCAGTTTAAATCTCTCTTATTTAACCACACGTATCTGCCATCCACCATGTCTTCTGCCATTAAAAAAAAAAAGCAACAGCATGTGTGATGTGTGTTAACACTGGAAAAAGCAGAGGTAATGTTACATGTTACAGTGATTGTCTTGATACTTGTTCTAAGAAATGGGTCTCGTTTCTCTGTTGTTGGTGGCAACTGTTAGCATTTTCTCGCTGCATGCTTTTTTTGGATGCTAATGCTAAACTAAGTTTGTGGAACATGTGGAACCATACGTTTGATATAGTTAACGATACACATCACCAATCTGTTTTTATTGTCTGTAGTAGTATCCTTGCCCTGTTAGGGACTGCCTCAACCACTTTGATGCTTTAGATAGCCGAAGTATAATAATATCTCTGCCATAGTGTTACTTTGTAAATCTCTTTGGGTTTTTGTAACCGCAGTTTGAACATGAAAATGAGCAACTGGAGGAGAACACCTGTGGTTCTGGGATGTTCCTGTGGGCATTATTTTCTGATTTTAAAAAAAGAATTATTAAAATGATTATTACTAGGAATATTCCATACTGAGCTGGAGAATCAGGAAATGTTTTAATTTATTGGTGTTCATAATTTACTAGCACAAAACATTTTAAATCCAGGATTTAATGCAAACTCCTGTGATCCAGGCACGCCAGCTATCAAAAACACCCTATTGCACTCAATATAAAACCTATTTCAAGTGACAATACAAAAAGCCCCATCAGTACCAAAATCTATCAGGGCAACACGGCACTAAGCAGACATGAAAAAGTAAATATGAAGTGAGATTGCAAAAGTCCAACTGTACAACACAGTGCTTAACAGAATGTGCCTGTTTGACTTGACCAATGTTTACATTATCAACAGGTTCCTCTGCCCGTTCAGTCAGGACATCTGTACATGTGTAAGGCTACAAACCTTTTTATACAGACACAATTCCACTAAAGACCAGATCTCTGACGCTGGCTGAGAAGAAAGATATCAAACTGAGGCGCTGCTTGTGTCAGAACATGCTGATTAATTGATGCTGTTCTCCTGAATCTTTGAAATGTTTCACAGACTCACAACTCTCTTTTCTCCTCTGTAAGAGTGCATTTGTTTGTTAACCAATAGAAGCCAAAGGGGGAGGGGGGTTACTTCGGAGTCCTTTTTGTGGCTTTGGCAGCATTTTGTCCCATTCCATATTTAGGCCTAATGCTTTGTTTGCAAAGCAGATGACGATGTAACTGTAATCATTTGCCACTGTGTACAGAATCAAACCTAATCAGATAAATTCTGTGAGCTGTTGTTGTTCACAGCTCAAAAACAGACAGTGGGGGATCAAAGTGCAGGAGTTAACCTTTTCACTGTGGTCTTATCTGAAATGGCGCTGCAGTCAGAAACTTTGAGCTCTTAACGTATATCCTGGTGGTAGTGTTCAGGTATGACTCCCTCAGATGGCTTTATAACTAAGCTGTGAACATGTATGTGATGTTAATAATTAACCAAGTGCTCACACAGCCCTAAAACTAAACAAAGAAAACTGTGTAAAACAGAGTGAAACTGAAAAATAAAATATGTTAAAATTGCAAATATATATATATATATATATATATATATATATATATATATATATATATATATACATACATACATACATACACATACATACACACACACACACACACACACACACACACACACACACACACACACACACACACACACACACACACACCTGAACAGGTTAATGTCAAGTGACTGATAAACGCTCTATTAGCATTTTTTTGACAGACATTAGTAAAGACTTTAGTGTTGTTTCCTCAGAAAAGCTCATGTCGAGTAATTTTGAAGAAGAGAAGTCTTACAGCACTAAAGGTTACAAACGAAGAGAGTGCCCTTACATCAGCAGCGCATTGTCACACTGTTCAACTTTGATCTGTCAAACCTCTCTCTGCTCAGACATGCTAACCTGCTAGCCTCGTAGCCACACTAACAGCTCCCTGAGACGATGACAATGGACGTACGACAGCGGAGCCCACCAGTGCGTGGTGACACCCGCATTCTCGGTAATGTGAGCTGTAAAAGTACCTTCACTTTGTCCAGAAGTATGTGATTTGAGGTTGCTGTCCTCAGTCCTCTTGCTGCAGCCTGGGATGCCATGGATGCCGCCATCTTGACACGGAAGACCACAGAGAGGTGACGTCGGGAGCATGTGCGAGTTAACACAGAGCCGTTCATAGGTCAACTGGCAGACGTGGGCGGTGCTTAAGGAAGAGGCACACACACCCATGCGCACAACACATGCACCAAGTCCCAAGTTCGGTGTGCATGCACGTTCATATTACAGTTTTTTCTCGTTTGCTTAAACACTTTTTTTTTTTTTATTATGCCTCTTTTTCTCGAAACTCAACACAACACAAACAAACACAAATCCACAACTTCTCACCCAATTTCTCAAACATCCTATTTTCAGGTCAAAATGAAGGTCTCCACTCAAAACCATTCAATCTTGCTGAAAAAACAAACTTTGCCCTCAGACATATCACACAAGCCCTCAAAACACACACACACTACAACACAGTCTTACACACTGGTGAGATTAATACAAAACAATAATACAAAAGCTGGTTAGAAGTAATGTTGCTTGTGTTTTTTTTTGTTGGTGTGCAAGCTCCTAAATAAATTGCCCTTCATGATGGGAATATATATAGATGTCATTTAACGGCCATAAGTCAGTCTAAATGAACGTATGTCAAACTGGAATTTTAATATTGTCTGTAAATTACATGCCAGCTGAGGTAAGCTGCTCACTGTTTCCAGCTGTCCAGCATCCAGTACAGACAGGAGGTTGGTTTTCTATATGTGAGAAAATAATTTGTGTTTGAATTTCTGTCATTAAAAAATATTTCATTTTCTTTTTTGTTCTAAAAAAAAAAAAGAGCAAGATAAGCAGAGAAATCCTCCCCGCCTCCCTGGAATGATGCTAACTGGCCCGTCATTCACACCATGCTGCTCACCTTCTTCACTGGGACAGGGAGGCTACAGTTATGGGGAGTCTGGGTGTTGTTGCTAACACTAGTCTGTAGCTATGTGGCTTTGTTGGCTAGCTTGCCACCCAAGTTTCAAGCAACATTATGCTGCTGCAAGTGGAAAGAGGCTCAGCTGCCTCTGTGGACGTAACGTTAGCTAATGGCAGTGGCAAATAGACAGGAGAGGACATTGGCGAAGGAAGCTAACCCAGACCCAGCAAGAGCCTCACAGATCTTGGCAAGAGCTTCATGAAAAAATAGGCTGCAAGACGCCGAGTTGCATTCTTTCTGTTGGACTAGTAAGTAATATTGCTACGTCTTGTGTTGTCGCACTCGCTTGATGTTTGGCTCTGTTGTCAAAGCAAAGTTGTCGACTTGCTAGTTTTTGATCATAAGGGTCATCCAGGCCATAGTTTTTGGCTTCTTCAGTTCTCTGACAGGCATCTGAATTTAAGAAAGTTTCTGATTATCTTCAACCTAGTCCAGTTGTTCTTGATTTTAACCTTCCTTGGATCGTAAGATAATCATAACAAATGCACGTGTACAGCTGTCCTTATTTATGACAGTGTAGAATTAAACACAAACAAACAAATCTTACATAAAGTTGCTTAAAAAGTTAGCCTACTTAATGTATAAAATCCAGGCTGCAATACATCTAAAATCCTCAAAAAAAATCACATCTGAAAATGTTTTCAAAATATGGTCACCATTTACTTCTTTATTTGAAACTTTTCGGTTGAAATAAAAAAACAAAGACTGTTTTGAAGTAAGAAACTATGGAGAAAGTATGACTTATGTGTGACATTATACTTATGATGTGCTTACTTTAACTGGTGAATATAGACTTTGCTTTCTTATATTTCAATTCATATCAGGGTGTGTGTATGCATTTATTTAAATATCATTGGAGTTGGAGATAATTTGGGGTTTTATATAAATATGTATAAAATATGGGTATACATATAATAACTTTGGTTTGTTGCTGAGTTATGTGTCTGAGAATGGGTAAAGTTTTGTGTGCATTATGCACACATTGATATTTATTTATTCATATTTATGTAAGAATACTGTACCCTTAAAGTTCACTCAGTCCAATGAAAATGTCTGGATTTCTACATTTAAAATGCAGGCTGCACTGCAAGGCAGTGAATAACATGCAGTTATGCAGTTTGTGGGTGTAGTGTATGTATAGGAATTTTCATCTCATCACATCTGGATTACTGCAACAGCCTTTTTACTTGCCTGAACCAAAAATCTATTTATTGACTCCAGACTGTACAGAACTCTGCTTCCAGGCTTTTAACCAGAACCAAGAAACATGATCACATCACTCCTGTTTTAGCCTCTTTACACTGGCTCCCAGTGTGTTTTAGAATAAGATTTTACTGATTACTTTTATGGCCTCTCTCCCTGCTATATCTCTGACCTCTTACATGCCGGTAAATACTATGAGATCCTCAGGCAGAGCTCTTTTGTCTGTTCCAGAGGCCTGGCTGAAAACTAAAGGGGACTGAGCATTTGCAGTCAGCGCCCAGAGGATCTGGATCTGCCCAAGAAAATCACATCAGCTGAGTCAGTGATCTCCCCTTCTTAAAACATACTTTTATCATTGAGCCTTGCCTGATTTTATTTGCCTTT
The DNA here is from genome assembly GCF_014851395.1 of Micropterus salmoides. NCBI lineage: Eukaryota > Metazoa > Chordata > Actinopteri > Centrarchiformes > Centrarchidae > Micropterus > Micropterus salmoides. The sequence continues at coordinate 30,170,208 of NW_024043372.1, forward strand.
AAATTACATTGTGTTTTAATTCCTTTAAAATTATTTTATTTATCTGTTTTCTTTACAAACCAGACTGTTTTGTGACTTGACTTTTGTATTTTGCTGCCTTTGTGAAGCACTTTGTAACATGGATATTTAAAAAGTGCTGTATAAATAGATTATCATTATAATGTGTCTGAATACCCCTGTGTGGGTTGTTTTTTTCTTATTAGGGGGCATTGTAATTTGGGGGAACATACTGTAAAACCAAAACAATTAAATCTTTATTTGTCAGTGGGATAGAGTTAAATAATGAAAATGTTCATTTTAATCATGTGATTGACATAAACTCAGCAGACACTAAAAGGCCCAACATGCATTTTGAATGCACTCCAGCTCCACCCAGTGTGTGACCTTGTGAGCAGAACAAACAATCACTGTGCTCGGCTGAGAGGTATTGGTAGGGAGTCGAGTTAGAGAGCGTGGGATGTGCGAGCTGATCTTGTCTGAATAGCTAAATAGCCCACTCACACAGTCCTCCAGAGCCCTCATTACATGCCGCATCTTGAAAGGGCAGAAAGGGCAAACCGATCATAAAGAGTAGTGATTATGACAGAGAGAGAGAGAGAGAGGGATGAGATACTCACTTAGAAACCATCAGTGTCAGCAGGCTAGGGAAGACAAGACAGAGGGGAGGCGATGATGATGAACAGCTTCAATCAAGAGATCTAAGCCCTGTTATGGTCAAATAACTAAATCTACATTGTAAAACCTTGAAAAACTTTTAACATTTGCAAATGTAAACCACATGTCAACTGGGAGGGAATTTATCTCATGTTTATTTGATATTGTTGCTCTTAACCCCCTCCTTTTGTGTGAAAGCTTTTGAAAGTCAGTGATCCATATTCCACACAGTGAAATATTCTTTGACCGTTGCCGGCCTTTTTAAAGTAACCATAGTAAGAGCACAAATGAAGTGCAAAGTGCTGCACTGGCATAATATTTCAGTATGTCAACAAATCCTGCCGAATGCATAAAATGCCTGCCCCTGTCTCTTTGTGTCAGTGAAGAGTGACACGCTCAACTTAAGTCCAAAAATTCACTAAGAGACAAAGCCAAGCAGAATAACCAAAAGATGATTCACTTGAACATTTTCAGGCTTTTGTTTCTTTTTTTCTTTCTTTGTCTCAGCAGGGACCTTTCCTACTCTCACGGGAATTGATATTCAGACAGGACTGTCAGAATATCAATGGCCCTTACTAATGCAATTCAACTTTTCTCATTTGGGATGTTCTCCTGTCTTGCAGAACAAAAACATTTTTTTTCTGCAGTGATAGCAATCATGTCATTATTCTCCAAGAATACAAAGCAACTGGTGCGTCTTTTTCTTGTTTACAAACCATTTTGAATTTTGGACAAATTTAGGAATGCGCAACAAAATCTGATAACTTTATATTTTCTTATTTAAAAATTCAGAAATGCTTCTACAGATGTATGCTAATTTCAAGCTTATGATATTTAGTAAAGCACACCACTAGATAAGCAGAGTATTTAGTTTTTGTATTTGGTTCAAGGGTTTAATTAAAACTCAAGTCAAATCAAAGAATGGAAGCCAACACACACTCAACGCCAGACTTAAATCTTAAGTAGATATCAAGCCATAAATCAGCTGCAATACAATTAGGTTTTCCTTTAACACAATTAATAAAAAAGATTTAGATTTTATAGGTTGCATTAACTTGCATTTTTATGACACTGAATTCCCACAATGATATTTCGCAAACATGCAGGACCCCCTCCTCAGAATGAATGTCAGTGATTCAGGTGAGGTATTCCTCATTAGACATGTGGAAAAAAAGAATACACACTGCAGAATTAAAATCCCAACACTCAAATAATAATTCAACCCACTGTTTATATTTTTAGATTTCAGCCCTAAAACATGTTATCAGTTAGAATATGTACATCATGCTTTCTGGTTTTGTTCCCTGGTGTCACTCTTTGTGGTCGCCTATGTGTAGTAATAATGTTGCATGTCCCGTCTATTCTTCCTTCTGCTCCCCTCCCCTGAGGAAAGTGAGCGAATGTGGAGGCAGAACAACTAATTTGAGTTTTCCCACAATAATCTATCACTTTCCATTCAGAGGGCTGCAAGTCATCAAGAATACCAGAGAAGGCGAGCCACAGCTCGCAGATCTGTTTGTCGTCCACTCCCTGTTCTTTTTCATTTCTGACTCGGATTCTCTGTTGCCATTCACTGTGTTACTCTCGCTCTTTGCTTGCCCTCTGTTATTCTCCCTCCGTCTCTTTGTTTCCACTCTTCCTGCCTCTTCCTCTCTGTGCGTCTTCTTCTCTCTGACCTGTCTGTTAACCACATTTCCCAGCAGTGGGTTCAAAACAGAATTCAGCACAGTCCTTCTCACTGCAGGGGCCTCTTCAAAATTCAATGAGACAATGACAGCAAGGCTCTGTCCATCTCATTAATGTGACTGGCTGGACAGCATAGAAGATCGCCAGAGAGAGAGAGAAGAATCCTCAAGTATCCGAAAGGTTTTATTTCTCCATTTGTCTGTCTCACACTTTCTCTCTCTCTCTCTCTCTCTCTCTCTCTCTCACACACACACACACACACACACACACACACACACACACACACACACACACACACCTGCCTGGACACTTAAATGACCCTTTCTCTGTCTGAATGCAGATAGGGCCATTTCATTTGACTCAGCCTGAACTCACATTCTGTTTCAGCCTTTAAGGATAGCAGCTTACTAGGTTTGACCTCTGTGAATATATGTATACGATGCACTGAGGCCAAAAGTACAGGCAGTGCAAGAATAAGGGCACGTCAGTGCATACAAATTCTGAAAGTAGCTATTCAGCTTTGTAACAGTACTGTGATTCTACTCAAAGCCAGAGTTTTATACTCTGTTTTATGATATGTTTACTTATAGATTTGTGTGGCATTAGCTAGCCAGAGAACAGTTTTGTTTTCTATCCAACGGAATATCAAATGAGTGAGAGAGATGGGGAATTAATGCACTTAACTGCTGAGTCAACAAGCAAGGAATCTAGCAGCTTAGTCACACAGACAGCAAGCAGACTGCCTAACAGGGAAATTAAAATAGGCAAGAAAGTTGCTCGAAGACCTGAGAGTGACAGAGATCGGACAAAGGGAGAAAGTGAAAGAGATGGAGCAGAGGAGTGGACGGTCATTGCCACCCTGTGCTCAGCACATCTTTTGATATGACAGAAGGCAAACATAATTAGTCATCATTTTCTGTGCTAACCCTCTGAGTTCACGATGTCACAGCTATGCATATGTATGAGCCTGAGCCCTTCCTTTCATCCTCCCATTTGCTCCCCAAGAGTTTGGACAGATTATGACCCAGTAAACATTTTTCACTCCAGGAAGAGAAGACTTTCTCCCAGTGTTGACTGCCATACCTCAGTATCACCCACAATAACTTTCACTTTTCTACCATAAACTCCATAACAGCCCAAGAACATAACATTGTCAAAGCTTGGCTTGTGTCTGCTCTGAATGTCAGTGTTGGAGAGTGAATCAATACAGCGACAGGAGCTGCCACATCTTAGCTATCTCCCTCCCCCAGATGTCTGTCAGCCACACTCAGCTGGAGGCCCTCCATTAATGTGCTGTGGAATAACATAGTCAGTGGGTCTCCATGCTTGGAGACAGATGCATCAAAAAGAGCTTGTGAAGTGTTGGGTCTACGAGTTTGTGATGTTCCTGCAGGTTTTGCAGCAGTTCCCTGGGTGGAAATAACCAGCTCAGATCAAAGCATGAGAGACATGACATGATGATATCACACCAGAGAAGCACTCGTGGAGGTGATTGATTTGTTAATCATGTATGCATATGAGTGGATGCATGGAGGAACATTGGTGGACATCCATACAGCGGAGATCATCTTCATTAAATGGTTTAGCTGCACTATGGAGGGAGGGGGTTATGGAGGCTTTCTTGTATTCCCACACTGGAAAACTAATGCTGACAAACTCTCAACTTCAACAGCATGAAGAGGTGACATCTGAAATGTTGGCTTCAATAGACGGCCCTGTTTTATTTCAGGCTTCAGTATCACACACAGCATGGCTCACTGCACTGGGGAGCATGGAATTCATAACCCAAACAAAACCAAACATTGCACCTGACAAACACACAAACACATACGGACACCCACGAACATGCACATCCCCACACACACAAACACAAACAGTCAAAAACACCGTGGCAAGGCCAGCGGAGGCTGGGAAAGTGCTTAGATGTGCATATGAGAGAGTAAGAGGAGCCAGATCCCTTCACAAGCCTCTCACCACCCGCTGTGCCACACTCGTCACCAAAGGGGGACCGGGTCATGCTTTAAAACTTTTAGCTGCTCCTCTCCTGCTTTTCATTCCACTTACAGACCTCCGGCATATCAGCACTCTCCTTGCCTGTGACCTCAAAGAGGCTGCAGGATGCCTCTCACCTTGCCTTTCTCTTAGAAGGCGATCTTCACATGGGCACAAAGGTGTGCAGAGATAGACAGAGCTGTAATGGCCAGGCTCTGAACTCATGGAACATAAAGTAAACATGATTGTTGCACATGAAGCTCCAGGCACACTATGAAATACAATGTGCCTTTATTTTTTTTTTGGACTATCATCTGTGTATGTATGCCCACCATCCTAGGTCAGGCATGAGAAATGCATGCAGGTGGGATGGTTGGAAATGTCAATAGAGAAATCAAAGCAATCAGGATGATTCTGAGAGGGATGTTGGTGCAATAAATCATGTTGCTCCTGACAGAGGTGGGAACCTGGAAGAGGAGGAGGTGGAGGAGGAGGAGTAGGAGGGTGGAGCAGGCGTGGTGGAAAGAGGAGTGCACATGGCGAGGTGCATTGTGCTCATTCATGTGCCTTAGGGAATAGCTCGAAGACACACTTTATTCAAAGGTGTGATTCAGAGTGTGACTCTTGATGCAAAGTCATTTGTGACACAGTGACCTTTGCAGGGCCCCGCTCTCTCTGTAAGTTATTTCTTTGATTTTAGCCGTGTAACTGCCTCTTTCTCTTGGGAAATGATGACAGATACACCCATGGCCTCGGGATTAGCTCAATAGGACATTATTGCCTACATCAGAAAAAGCTGCTACACTGCAAGATCGTTGATGGATGATAGCTCCTAAAATGGTTTTCCGGGCAAAATGATACTCATATGCATTTTTTAGTAGCGAAAATGTTTTCTGTTGTCGCTGTTTCTGCACCGGAACACATGATGATTAAACGTCTTGGTTTTCATCACATAATATAGCTGGAAATAGCAGTTGCTTGTTTACCACACTGCCATTTCCCATTGCCAACTGAAGTATTACTTAAATAATGCAATGACCGCAAGCAGATGTGAATGTCATCTCAATAGCTAATACCTACAGTTCAAACCCCCAAGGCAGCCAGCCCTTCCACCTTAAAGGCTGATGAATAACTAAGGCACTGTAACGCTCTCCATGTGGATGCATGTGGATGAGGAAAGAAAAGGAGGGAGTTATCTGAGGCTCCATTAACCTTGTTTGTGTAGAGGCACCTCCACTATCCTAAGCCCACATCGCGTGGGGAACCTCGGGGGACCCTCCACTAATTAACCTTGTGGAGACACCCTTAGTAGAGGGAGGCTGGGGCCAGAATAATAAGAAGGCCTTTGCCAGGCCATTAGCAGGAAGATTAACACATCCAACTTTCAAGTAGCTTTTTGACATAAAACCAATATTTGTCTGGCCTGGCTTGGTCCGGGGTTTGACATAACTGAATTCTAAGTGACATTTGTGTTTCAGCCCCTTGCACCGCTCGGTCATCACGCAACGTTTTTCTTGGCAGCTCTCGTATAGGAAGGTATGGTATTGGTTTGAACATTTGTAAATAGAACATGTATAATACATATGTAATTTTATTGCATATTTTATTTATTTAATTTGGACTGCAGATGTAAATTAGCCTAAGGCTAACTCTGGTGTAATGCATCAAATGTTTACATTTATGTTATTAATTGCACATGGTCCCTTCTAAATAAAAATCAATCAATCAATCAATCAATCAATTGCAAATTCTCATTCTGTAACACGTTTCTTTTACTGTAAAGTTTAAGCCAAAGGAGATATAGCATCTCTGTGCTCTTTGGTGCCAAAGGTGTGACAGTTATATGGTGTATATTTGGTGTGCCATGTCACAGGTGCACAAGGCTCACTTTAGCATTCACTGGGAAAGTCAGGGTAAAACCAACTGATTACAGTCCAACGCAGTAGTAACACAAAAGGGGAAAAAACTGCTCTGCACCAAAAATTTAATTAATATTACTACAGTCAGGAAACTGGAGAAGACCAGTGGTGTGTGTTAGTTGCACACCACTTGGATCTTTAGACAAAGTTTTCAGTGTGAAAACCTTCCTTCATCCCCCAAACACCTCCTCCTAAGGCACCAAACAAAAAACAACTTTGGTGCCTCATCTTCAGTCAGTGCACAATTGAACTATTTTCTCTGCCTCAGAACTAAAGAGTTGTTTTGTTACTTGTTTTTGTCTTTATTTTTTTGTACCACGTAGTCTTGTGAGTTATAGCACACTATTGCTTGTGTTTTAACTCTATCTTGCCAATGTAATTAGAAGCCTACCTGAAGAAGTTAGTGTAGACAGATATATTTTATTCAACAAGTCAACTTGTAACCCAGGAGAAAACAGCTCGTTCTCCCAGCCAGCTTTGAAAGTTGCTAACTTTATGATAAGAAGCTTGCACTGCGCTCTAAAAGTCAACATTCAATGTTTTTAGTGAAGTTGTGCAGGTTATATAAGCTACGTATGTTAAAGGTTCAGTGTGTAGGTTTTAGTGGCATCTAGTGGTGAGGGTTGTGTATTGCAACCAACTGCTTAAGTCACCCCTTCCGTTCCTCTTTCCCTTTCTAACACTACGGTATAAACAATATTAATAAAATATATTAATGCCTATTTAGAGAAGTTAAGTGCCCAAGCGTTACATTAGCATCTTACCGTTGTGTTTCACAATCAGATCACATAACTCACTTCACTATTGCAGATAAAGTCAAGTTTATTTCATCACTATATGAACTAGTCATATGTTGTGTTTGTTCTTTTTCATATTAATCCTTCATTTATTAGGTATTAAGCTATAAATAATAAATAGCCTGATTTGCTCAGTTGTCTATGTGTTTTGTTTGAAGCAAGAATTCAATTCCTTCTGAAGAGACTGATCAAATTAACAATCAAGTTTTAATTAATTTGGTTTGATTTCCCAGTTATTAAACAGGGTGGTGCCCCTTTGATGAGTGTTTATTAAATTAGTGTTTCTCCTACAGAATGCATCTTTCATCAGGCTAATTTGCACTTATTCCAAATTGTGGTTCTTAAGAAGGTTGCGTCTCTTTAATTTAAATCTTCTGTTTGTGATTTGTGAGCAGTGTCCTCTTCAGTCAGGGTCCACATAGTCCAACTGCAGTCCATGTACTCGTCATCCAAGGAAGATTAAAAACCAGAGGCAACTGGACTGCTTGAAGATGCGCTTGTCCTTTCTAGTGTGTATTGAATATATTCAGGTACTCCTGCACTACGGTTGAATTTTAACTTTGGTAAATTCTCAAGTCCAAGGTCCTTGAATGGTAATTATTTACCATTTATTATTAATTATTAAATAGAGAATAGAAGACATTATTATTATTCATCCTCTATTACGATATGCATTTCAGGTAATATTGCCCAACCCTTTTTTTTATAAATGAGAATCATAAAACGGTAGAACATGAAAATTCTATTCTAAATCTTTTATGCAGAGTCATGCAGATGAATACAGGAAAAGGAGATGGAAGACATCTGTCGAATATTTGAAAACATGCATGTCTGCAAGCAGGTGAAAGGTGGGATCTTTGACTGGTTTTATCTCATTGCTTGACATGCTGGGATTTGTGCCAGTAGTTGTGTTATAAAAAATGCATACAAAGGTGAATGTGGCTCTGTCTCACCAGCGTTTTATCGGGGCATTCCATCACATCGCTTGTTCTGTGTATGATCTGATTCAGCCTTTATCTATTTCTTTACCCCTCCCCGTCTCCTTCCCCCTCACACAGTGTGTTTTACTCTAACTTTATCTGCCAAACACACCTGCACAATGTTATTGTGCAATGTAATATCCTTACCTTGCATCCCTTCACTAAACTTTACAGCAGAATAAGGAGGTTTTGCACTTCTACCCAAGAGAAAAACAACAGAAATCTGAAGAATCCAAGACAGCATTTTGAGACTTCAAAAGAAAAGGACACAATGCATTTGAATATCTTGTAACTCCCCTGCGATTTTTCTTATTCAACCTACACCCACAAGGAAAGAAATGTCATATCTGAAAAGTGGCTGCCTGTTAGTCACACTTCAAAACGAGCACAGAGGAGGTGGTCAAGGCTGAAAGCTGTAAAAATTATAACCTCTTAACCCCTCATTGATTTGGACGTATTTTATTGTTATGCAGCGCTGTGAATTCCTAAGGAAATGGTGTTGGAGTGACTTTGTACGGTGGAGCCGACAGCATGGTGCGTGCTCAGAGACCTTCTGGGCTTCATGCATAATGCTCTTTGTGTTTCCTGAGAAGGATGGACGAGTGACAGGGAGGACTGAGTCCCCTCCAGAATCTCAAATGGATTACGCTCACTTTCTCCCTCTTCTCGTCTAGCTCTCTCCCTTTCTCTTTTATGTGATTCGCTGGAAACAGCCAACATCATTGATGTGGCCTTTTCCTGTGTGTGGCATGAGAACAAAGGAATTGTGCTTCCTTAACATGCCATTGCCGTCTCTTTCTCCTGCTCTTTTCTCTGTTTATCTTCCTTTCTCTCTCCAATCTGTTCTTCTCTTTTATCTTCCAATTTTAATGATTTATTTTGCAAGAATGTCTGACCTGTGCTCTTACAGAGTCTTAAGTGTCACTTCAAAAGAGAGATTCATGTCAATTATTTCCATCTCAGACAGTCACAGTAAGACATGACTGGATATTTCACAATTAAGTTTGCCTGTTTTGTTTACAATGCCACTTTTTTCTTTTCTAGCAGCCAGCAGGCGTAACAGAAAGAGGGTCGCCTTGCATTATAGTGAAATGAAATAAACTTGACATGTTTAGCCATTACTTCCAAATTCATTAGAAAACCCTGGTTCTTATTTCAGTGATCATACAATATTCCTAAATTTCATTATACTGTATTTCATTACATAACAGCACAGCACCCATTAGTCTTTTGCGCCCACATTTATAACTCCATGAATTATGAATCGGGTTCCTTTCATCACAGCTGGAACGCTCTCCCTGATGTGCAAATTACACTCAGGAAAACAACCACAGCAGAGTTAGTCCACAGAATCCCAACCTCCAAACCAGTCTGCATGGACCACAAAAAACGTTAAAGTCACATGGTTCTTTGTCTACAACAATATTTCACTGACCTCACTGGACACATTTCTTGAACCCAGATAGAAAATTCACACAATCAGGTTTTAACATTCTGCGAATTCCTCTTTCACTGACATTAAGTTGGACCTAATAGATAACTGCAGTCCCTAACGTGCCCCTGGAGGCAGCCCTAAGGGCTGAGGATGTATTAACAATAGATGTATACTCACAGCATTGCCCCATCCACACAATTTCTCAAAGCCTTAGACTCCCTGTAGTGCTTTATAATGCTCTCAGATATCCAGGTCAGCCACTAGCTACATTCACACTCCATACAAGCCCATGAACTGAGATTAGTGAAACATAAATCAGGGAAGTAAGAGAGGAATGGGCCCCTGGTGTAATGCAGAGGCGATTATGAACTCAAATGTGCACTCTTTTCAATAAAAACATGAAATATGATCTGGCTTTAGGAGAGTTGAAAGACACTTACAAGAACATTAACAAGAGGTGTTCTCTGAGGTTAAGGCACAGTTACGAGTCCTGATTCAGCTCAATGTAGTGTCAAGTTCAAATTGATAAAAGAGTGCCATGATAGTGCCGTGATGAATCCAGCATTATGTTATTTCTATGACCCTGTGGCGACAAAAAGAAAGATGAAGAAGCACACTGAACTGCATTTAGGCATTTGAACATATATTGAACTGATCTGACACATTATTTAAAAGTCAAAGTTTAATTGTTCTGTGGGAAACACATGGCTCTAGATGTAAAAATAAGATGGTGCACACTCAGTAAAGGTACTGGAGGAGTACATTGTTGTCCTGGAAAGTACACATGTCATAGATGCAAAATAAAAGGCTGATGGGTCTTCTTCAGACCTAGATGCATACCATTTTATCCACAGTACAGGTACAAAGAAGCTTTGATGGATCAAAGTACAGATTTCCCAACTCTGACATGTACAGTAACTGTTGTCAGTTAGATAGCACATTGATCCGGGAGCCTGGATGGTACAGTGGAACAAAGCAGCTCACTTACCAACATAGAGAAATGAGGTTCAACCCCAGGCAGCAGTGCTTATGTGTTGGCCCCAACAAAATCAGTTGGTGGGAAGTCGGTGAGGAATGATGACCTATAGTCACAGCAGTAGCAGCAGCTCTTGATTACTCTGCACACACTGACTACTACTGACTGCTACTACCTACTTACTACTGTATTGACCCTACCCAGGCCAAGAAAAAATGCACTGGCAAAAGATTACCTTCAGAATTTTTTTTTTACACCCAATGTCAATATTTGTTTAATCCTTGCTTTCTACAGTATATGGCAACTGTGGCATGGTTAAAGTTAGGGAAAGATCATGGTTATGGTGAGGAAAGATTGTAGTTACAGTTGATAAAACTGTGAACATTAATTGACGGTTTGTGACGGGACTGGAACTCTAGTCTCCTGGATGAAAGTCAAACATTAAGTGCATAGTACTTCCTGCAGTAGCACTGAATGTTTCCTGGGATACCAGGCTGAAGCACTGTAGAGGAAACATCTGTGAGATCAGGGTGCAAAATTTACTTTTCTGTCCACCAGCCATTGGTGGGCTGTTGCTAATTTTGCACCCATGTTAGATATAGGAATAAATGGGAAAAGGTGGGACAACATATATTTTTTTAATTCTTTTATTGCCAAATGTGATATGTTAAAGGAACATGTTGTTGCTTGTGATACATAATTAGTATGGTTACAAAAATGACTTGCAGGAAAGGCTACCTTATGTATGAAGGTTGTACCAGCAACCAGCGGTTATACCCCAAAAGGTACTGCTGTACTTTTTCTCTGATGGCGTATAATCAAATCCCTGATTCATATCAATGGACCCTTTGTATTGAATAACTATGTCAGATTTGCCACCATTCAAGGATTTTCACAGCTGAGCGTACAATCTCTATCTTATCCATGACGCAGGGCGAGATGGATGCTGATATGTACTCACAAAATCTCATCAGACACGCCGTTCCACCTCAGCTCTGCTCATCTCTCTCCTTTAGCATTGCTCTGATTAGGCCTCCAAATTGGATTCCAGTGCGGTTCTATCATTTTTATGTTGTTTTGTGTTTGCGCACCCTCCCCTGCACCTCGCACTCACGCTCCACCTCTCATTCTATCTGTCTCAATTTCTCAGCTTTCTCTATTCGTGCGAACTCAGCTTTAGTTACACCGAATGCCTGACATTTCAGTAGACTGTGCTATTGTAAGACTATGTCATGCAGTTCAGAAGATGTGACAACAGAGCAAATTTTCTACCATTGTGTGGGATAAAGTAGACACATTTCCTCATCTTTGCAGTTTAGCAGTGAGGTCCTGTGGAACTAGTGAGCCGTCATTCTTACCCCACAATATGTAATCGTGGGAAATGAATGTCGACCTGTCCAGGGTGTACACCCAATGTCAGCTGGGATTGGCGCCAGCCCCCCGCGACCCTGTACGCAGGATAAGCGGTTGACGATGGATGGATGGATGGATGGGAAATGAATGTGTGACAGAAGTTACTGTACTATACACTGTCAAACACTATCTCATCACTTAATCTATATGAACCTTTGAGCAATTAAAATACAACATAAAATGCACCCAAAGGAAGACACTACAGTGGTAAAACCTTTTAGAGCACATAGCAGGGCCTGTAGGGTAATACATAAGTAGTAACCTTCTGTTTTTGTTTTTTTATTTTCCTTCCATAGGTCATAGAGTCTCATGTGTTACTTTCAAGGTATCTAGACATTCAAAATTCATAACAGCATTAGTGGTTTGATTATTCTATTTTAACTCTTCAATTTGTACCATAAAACTCAGCCTCCGTATACCTCAAACATAAATGTAAAAATGACAGAAATGATCCCCTGCTGTGCCACACCAATACAATCAGAATGTTTCAAAACCTCTGATGATACTAAATCTAGCACTTAATGCCTTCATGTTGGCCATATGTGCCAGGTCTCCCACGTACAAATACTTTATTAAACTTGCATTTTTTGGGCAGCTGCCAATCCACAGCCCACTGCTTGGAGAGGCAGAGGGAAGATATTCTATTGTTTTCCGAGGAGGGAGAGCCTGGAGGTAGGTGATGAGTGGGGTCACCAGCTGAACAAGCCAAGCGTGCTGTCGTGTTGCCCTCGCCTCCACCACTCTGCTTCCAATGCACGTTTCTCCCGCTCCAGTACAGAGCTCACACATATATGCAGCCACAAATTCTTGAATATAAGAATCCACAGCACATTTAAACAAATCTGCATGTACAGATGCATCTATGAACACATGCGCAGGGCCTTTTATAGCAAAACAGTAAATAAACTCAATAGCTTCAGATCAACACGTCCTCATACCTAATGACAGAATAGGTTATTTACTAACGACACCCAAAATGACTTATGTGAACATTCCCCAAAACCACATCTGTGACAGTTGGAGAGTGCCAGCGACAGGCATAACAGACCTTCGTCGTAAGGTTAAGGTTAGCGTAAGGGTCATAGTTTGGTTAGGGTTTAGGAAAACATTATGGTTGGTTTCAAAATAACGACATTACGTTAGTAAGTCACTGACAAAGCTCTACTTAAATAAGTCAATGTTATCTTTTGGTTTCACACGGGATACGAACAGCGGCCTCCTGGATAAGATCCCTGTGTGTGAACAATTCCTTCACCCCGGCCTCCTCCTTATGTGGACTTGATGTCCTCCTTTGCTCCTACCATAATTACAAGAGGCACTGGAGCGCAATGCCCTTCCTTTGATGGTATACTTTTAGTTTGGTTTAAGTTTTTCAACCTTTGGGTCCAGACGTGGGCGTGACTATGTGAGGCAAATACAACATTTTGTTGCAGCACAAATGCATCCAGAGTGAGAACAGGCGTAGATTGACTCTGGTAGCACAAGATAAGGAAAAAGACCTTTGTCAGTCTGGTACATCTGTCTGGGATTTTAAGCTGCTGGCTCTAAGGACCTCTTTGACTGTCTGGACTGCAAGATCTTCAGTCTGAAGATTTTATGGAAGGCAGCGACAATACTGAGCTTCCTGAATCTGACCAGCAGGCTCTCCCTGCAGCAGTGTGATAAATAGATAGTGAAATATGTGAATAAAATAAACATTCTCACGCAGCAGCATCAGTTGGCAGAAATAAAGAAGGCTGAGACAACTGTGTCAAAAAAGGACAATTTATGTTTGAAACAGGAGATTCTTGCAATAAGGCCCACAAAAGGAGGAGCAGGATGTGTATATAAGTGAATGCACAACAGAGTTTGGGTAGTTGCTCCCTGGGCCCATTTACATTACCTGTATTCTGTTTTGAACCAATAGTAAATAAATTTTGCATTGAACTCTATTCGACTTAAGTGTTTTATTGAAAAAAGAATTGAAAGTGTATGAGAGAACCTGAAGACATCTGGAACGCTTTCTCCCGCACAGGTTTGTCCTCCGTCTCTGCAGGACACAAAATAGCTGAGTGCTTTGTTGAATATTTTGGCCCACAACCTCGCCCAAACCATGGGTTGTGTTTTGGCTCGTAAACAAGCTTGCAGACAACCATGGCTGAACACTACTTTTTACAAACGAGCAGTGGTGGAAGAAGTACTCAAATTCCATACTTAAGTAAAAGTATATGTACCTAAAAGTCATCCAGCATAATATTACTCAAGTAAAAGTAAAAAAGTACCTTGTTTTAAAAGAACTTACGTATCAAAAGTAAAAAGTACTACAAATACAAATCTATTGATCTTACAAAAAGAAACCTGTTATTTTAAAATCACTCAAGACAGTTTTGAATACAGCATTTGAAGTTACAGTGAATCACAATAAGGAAAACTGAGTCACAAGAGCACCCGTGGATATTTCCCAAACTATAAGGGGGATTAGCCTGCATCATTGCTCTGCTGTTGTGGCAGTATAAGCTTCACACAGTCCCAAACAGGACAAGGTTTTGCTTCAGTTTTTAGATGTTTATATTGCAAGATTCTACCAGCTACGTTACCACTGTGTCACAAAATGGCTGCGACTCACAGGGCAAAAAATGTGCCGGTTTGCTGCACAGTCGTACCTGACATGGCAATGCTCTCACTACTATCCTCCCCCTTTAATAAGCCTGAATGGAAACCTCTTCTTGAAAAATCCAGTGCTGGTTTGAACAGACCTCTGCGCACTAACTCCGTCATCATTAAGTCTTTTAAGACAGGGAGCCAATCTTTTCGGTCATTTAGTGGAGCAGCAACTGTTCCATTAGGGTCTGAGCTGCTTGTATCTGGTGCTGGCGCCACATCTCTGGTTGTGCTTGTACTGGCTGAGGCTGCCTGTGTTTCACCTGGGTCTGTGCTCGTACTGGGTGAGGCTGCATACAGATCGACTTTGCTTGTACTGGCTGATGATCCCACATCTACTCTACTGACAAACATAAGCAGTGCCACTGTGAATTATAGATATTTTCTAATGTTATCAGCTTCATTAGGCCCATTCAAACTGGCTCCCCCAGGTTTCCTTCAATACATTTTCAAATATAAAATACTATTTATACTCTTGACTTGACTGAATATGTGATGCTTATTAATTACTGAGATGTGCATCCATATTGCCCAGTCTGTCCCACTAATCAGCAATTTAATATTCAGTGTGAATCCATTGCTTTCTATTTTGTATTAGTCGAGAGTTGTATCTAAACCTTGACTGAGAGACAGATAATCACTGTTCTTATTTTCAAATGATGTGCGCCTATGAGGAGTGCCATCACATCATGTCTGGACTGGTCCCACAGATGTTTCTTGCTGGAATATATACACATTTCCACACGCAACACGGTTATCTTTTCCGAGCTACAGTTTATAAACACAAATGGCTGGTTGGTGTTTATCAAACATAATATATAGTTGTATTTCACTCCAATGTTGGTCAGTCACTAGCAACAAAGACACAGAAAGACAAGAGATGTTCTGCTCAGCTGTGTTAGCAAGACAGATAGACAGAGAGAATAACTGCAGCTGCACATAAACTTAACATTACTGTTTTACTTGACTGCTTGACTGCTGTTCCTGCAATTCATTCTCATTGAGTTTTATCTCTTCTTCTGCCCAGATAGTTGCTCTTCGTCCTCTCATCAAAGTTGTAGGCTTCAAATTAACTCTCACTTTCACCTTTGACACAAGAGTCAGGCGAGCCACTCCAGCTCTCTGCAAGAGTGACTTGATTTCTATCCCTGCGCATCAGCTGGGTGAAGTTGATTTGCGGCTAGTCCACCTTACCAGTTTGTTTTTCAATGCTGCTCCACTCAGGTGTGCAGCATGCTGATAAGGATATAACAATGCCTAGTGGAGAATGTACTGGAGTAAAAAGTCGTTATTTGGCTTAGAAATGTAGCAAAGTGAAAGTAAAAAATTGCAACAACTAAAAATACTCAAAATAAACGACAGCCCCCCCTGCTTCAGTGGCCTGTTCGGATGTGTGCCACTCAGTGTTTCTAGTGAACACAGGACAGAGCCCATTTCAGGTTCAACATTCTGTTACTACCAGTCTACTCTGAAAGCTCCACCTTGTCAGCTGCTGAAGTCTTAACAGCCACTGGCAGTAGGGTGGTAGTTCAGCCTTCCAGGAGCACAAGAGGGAAAGTCATATGACCATCCTGCTAGAGGTGACTAAAAGCACACTTGCCACCAGCATGATTTTTCTTATCTCCAGTCTTCTTAGAATAAATCCAACCAGCCTAAAAAAGGATTGATTTGGAAAGCATGGCCTCACTGTGGCCTCATGTTGCTCAAACACACTATTGACTGTGAACCTTCTAAAAGGGCTGGAAGCCATTACTTTGACATAAGAAAAGCTGATAACTAAAATATCCTACCCCACCTGGAGGATTGTAAGCACTATGCTCAGTGTTTTTCCTGCCTTTGTGTGACTACAGATGTCAGCTATTTTTGTCCTCAACCCCATCTGCTATGATGTCACCAAGTAGCAGCATGTCCACAGCTGGCTTTTGTTAATAATTTGTGCGTTTCCTCATCATTTGCCACCATTCATAATTCCTCTTCTACTGCACACTTAACTGCTAGCTGTATGAGCAGAGTTAAATATATATGAAGATATGTTTATTCCTAATAAGGAGTACTATTTAGCCTATGAAATTAAGTTCAACAGCTTCAAAATCATTTTGATGGTACACTGGCTTGTAATAGGGTGAGTGATGTCACTATCATTGCCTCTCCGGGCCGTGGAAGCTTTGCCTGGCACTGTGTAAAACTGAAGGGCAGGATTTCTTTCACAAGAACAAGGTAATGCTTTACGGAATAAACAAAAGTCTTCAGCAAGCAAGCCATGAGATGAGGCAAAAAGCATGGCAGAGGCTGGGAAGAGAATGATAAAGATCAGAGGAAGCGAGTGACAAGCAAGTGACCGGAGAAGAGTAAATATCAGACTGGCTGTTGCTCATTGACGTGAGATGAAAGCGCTAAAAAGGATTCAGAACAGATGTCGAGATGGCCTTCTATCTGCTGGCTTGCTATGTCTTGAGTTGATGTGCTTGCCTAATGTTAACAAAGTTACTGACTGGAGCAATATCCGCCAGCGGTTTCACAGACAGAGATTTAGTTGCTAGCGATAAATCTCGAGCTGACGTTAGCAAACTTATTATATAACACACTTATATATATATAACCTAACTGTAAGAGCTTTCAGTTGCTAGCTTTGTTAGAGCGTGGCGCCGGTGTCGAGCCGGAGCCAAGCAAGCCGCCAAAATAACCAGGTTCATCAGCCTCTACATTAGCTAATGGCAGAGGCAAAGAGACGTTGACGGACAAAGCTAAGAAAAAGCAAACACCTGTTAATTTAATGTTCCAAAGGTATTTGAGATCACGTTTTTTGGGACAGATTTGTTGCAAGTAGTAGTATTTTAAGCCATTGTTTGTGACTGTTTGTAAGAACATTCTGTATTGAATTAAACAATAATAAAAAATTACCATTATTTCTATGGAAACTGTCTCTCACAATGCACATGCACAACATAAAAAGCACTACAAAAAAACAACAACTTTAAAAGGCCTCTTCTGAATTCTGAATCTGAAATGTGAAGTTTAGCAAATAATAACAAATTCATAATAGTGATAATAATTTGAAACATTTAAAGCCACTTAGAGATCATAAAAACAATGAATCGCTCCACAGTAGGGCTTCCAAAATTAAGATTCATGGGAGACCATCTCATATTTAATATTTTTTAATCATGTTTACTGATTACCAGTGCAGAATTCTCCAGGTGTGTAATTGTAATTCTGTGGCTCTTCCAGGTCCTGAAGGAGGGAGTGTTCAACTCTGAACAGAATCTATTTCATGTCTAATAAACAAGATTTGATAAAAACCCTTTTCAACTAAACCTTTCTAATTAAGAGGCACTGCCTTTTGCTACTCCAATTCTGGCTCCCATTCGTGTCTTCACAGTTCAATGTGTCAGCCGTTGGTCAGTGGCTGTGGAAACTGTGCCTTCCTCCTCTCAGAGAACATTTCCTGCCCATGACAGCTCCTCTCGAGGGAGTGACACTCATTCTAGTTGGTGGAGTGAGAGCAGAGCCCAGAATACACTTCTCACACAGTAGTAAAGCAGACTACACACCAGGGCCAAAGAGACTAGCGCCTCACCTTTACTTGACCTTGTATGGACTAAGTTGCTCTCAGCAGGCTGTAGCCAGTTGCTGCTCAGTGAGAGCTACAACACAGCCATGGCAACCCCTCAGCAGCAGACATTCTTCACTGGACAGCTCTGATACAGACAATGACACACACATCCCCTCAGGGCAGCTGAATGATATTACTTGTTGGGTTCAGATACAGGTGACGGTCTGTTATAAATAATTAAATCATTATAACAGTGATAGTGTAAGCACTGAGCTGTGAATAAATGTAACATCATAAAAGCGCAGCAATTAAGGGAGTAATTAATAACAGCCAGATATCCCCTATATGACACTGTAACCAGAAACAAATTATGGAATTGCCCAATGATCAAAGGCGTAAATACCTTATTTTACAACAGAAATGTAATTCTGCGAAAGAGTTTCTGCATGCCACATGAATGCCCTTTTTGACTTTCAAAAGAGAGGGCTCCAGGCAAAGGTAATTCATGCCAGAAAGGAAAAGAAAGAAACCTTTGTGCAGGCAGGAGAAAGTATTCTGTGACTCATAGCCTCCTTTCCCCTGTTGTCACAGACACAAAAAAGGATTTTTACTGGGGCACAAATAACTCCTGAACAATTCTGTATCCCATCATTGCATCATAACTGGCTTGTTGCATGTGAGCTGCACATTATGATCGAATGTGTAAAACGATCAGCACTGGGTTTTCATTCATTCAGTCTTTCTCTGCTGATTCAGTGTCATCAGAGATCTTTATGAGCGTGCTTTGGGCAAAGGTCTAGTCCATCACAGTCCACATACTCACACTGCAATTCACACCTGTTGATATATCAATCAACTGTTGATGTAGGAGGAACATGAAAACTTCACAAGCCCAGATAATTTTTGCTGTGAGGCAACGGTGCTTCCCACTCACTCAGCCTCTGCAAAAACATTCTCAGATACATACATTAACGCTGGCAGTTCACCAACATGCAGATTGTTGCTTGGTTACATCTGTAGATATGTTTAGGCTTCAATACAGTATCGTTTGGTCACCTACAGGGTTTCTATGGGAATTAATAATTATAATAATAATAACTTTATTTATAGAGCACTTACCAAACAATGTAGAAAGTGTTTCACAAAAGACACACATGAAATACTAAAGTGGATGATAAAGTACAAGAGGGCAAAATAAGATAAAAATGGAAATCACAATCAAATATGCCAATGAAGGATATAAGAAAAGATAAAATGAACATAAAAACAATAAAATGAACAGACAGCTCAGATAAAATCAGGATACGCCTTCTGATAAAAGTGTAGACACAGACTCAGACAGCCTAATGTGGTAGACTATGTGACAGCATTAGAGGCAATGTCACTGTGACAGAATGCAAATAAGACTGCTATGTGTGGATGTATGTGGTTTTATGAATCCTTTTTCTAAGCGCTGTGCTAAAAGCTTATATGTTTTACGAATGGAAGAAACCGTCTCTCACACTTTTTTGGTGCGAGTCTCCTCTCCTTGTGCCTGAGGTATGGAACAGAGAATTTAAATGTTCAGCGAAAAAGGATAGAGCGGGAAAACATTTCACAAGGTTGTAGAAGAGTGTCAGGATCCTCCAGGCGCTTGGTAATGTTCTGACCCCAATGTAAATCCATCAGTGCCATTTTGCTAATGAACTGATCTATGATTTACACTGTCAGTGGAGCTCGTTTCCTCCCGCCGCCTCTCGCAAAGTGCTGACAGCGCCTCTCTGTATCGGGCAGACCTTTCGTGTTATTGTGAGTAAGCTGATTTGCGTTATTCATCTTAAATCCTCGATCCAGTCTGGCTGTCAGTTGATAACTTTGGGTCACTGCATACACAAGGAGAAGAAATTCTTTGGGGGTAAAGTTTTATTACATAAAACCAATTACTGAGCTGCTCTGGGTATTTGGTGTTTGCATACAGATCTTGTGCTTATGTACATAATTCATGATGCATAATAGAGATGCCTTATGCAGCACATATTTATAATAACAAAATGCATATAGTGGTTTTACAACTTTCACATTATTACAGCTGATAAAGTGACCATTAAAACAACAAAAGAATGCGTAGGTGCAAATTTTTCCACATCTTTATTTACATAAGCAAAAATATAAAACCTCTGCAAGCTCCTTAGTCTCTGATCACAAAGTGTGATGGAAGAAGGTAAGAGCTGTGGGACATCTCTGGCATAAAGTGAACACCCTGAGATTTAATGAGACTTAATGTTACAGATGCGTGTCTCCTGCTGAGTGATGCCCACCTCACACAACCTGGCACTGTTTCGTGAGATGGGATTAAGGGGTAAAAAAGGGAAAATGGGAATGGAAATGGTAAATAAATATAGCAGAAAGTATTCTTTACTAGCCTTGCTAGATGTCCATAACCAAGCCATCCAACAAGCTAAATGCTTAACCCAATAAACACCAATAGAGAACAGCTGTTGTTTCAGTGCTTTACTGAATCCAGGTGTTAAACTGTAAAATACACCATAAAGAAAAACAGGGTTGAGCTGAGTTACATATTGACATGTAAAAAAGTTTCTTACAGTAGGTTAGCAAAGCAATCTATTAGTAATATGAGTTAAGAATTGTCAGTAAATCCAAGCAACACTATCACAACATTTTTAAATCTAATGACAACTTGGGAGATAGTCATAGTTAAACATGGATCTGTATGCAATAACTGCTGGTAGGTTATAAAGCAATTTGACTTATGCACAAATTTCACTCAAATGACATGGATACTTCACTGATTAACATTAATAACCACAGACATTGTGTTTAAATGAAGTTATATAATTAAAGTTCAGGAACAGGACCACGCCTCTCTCTCTCACTAATTCGACCACTTGCGCCTCATTCAATTCCTCCAATCCAACCACCCATGCTTCACTCATTTTATCCAACTGTGTCTCCCTAATCCAATCACCTGCACATAAGCCTGCCTAACCCCTTTCTCAGTTCTCACACACCTACCCCCCCCACCCTGTTTCTCACCTCTTTCAATGGGCAGCACGTTGGCCTCACAGCGAGAAGTCCTGGCCTTTCTGTGTGGAGTTTGCATGTTCTCCCATGGTTTGCGTGGGGTTTCCCCCAGGCGCTCAGGTTTACTCCCACTATTAAAGACATGCGTGCTAAAATCCATAATTCTGCCTAAGTAATTGTTCTTTTTCTACCACAGGAACCACAGGGGGTTGATAAGCAAGCTTTTTATCGAGACGAGCCCCACCCTGAGTCTCAACCCCTGGTTTCCTGACCACTCTGACCACTAAAACCTAAACAACCCCTCCATCCCTCTTCTCTACACCTTCATTTTAACATATTTATCTTAGTATCACAAGAAACCATCCAAATCACATACATTGAGATGAAGCATTTAAATAACATAACGCTGAGAAAAAAAGCAGTTTCAAGCAGTATGCAAGCAGTATTGGACTATGTAACATTGCAGTACCGGGCAGGAAATCTATTCCGACGACGGTGTAATGCTTTATGGATCCATGTCAAACACCAACAAGACTTCTCAGTAGGTTAGATATAAGAAGAAGCAAAAAGTATAGAATGTACTCTGTAAGTTCTTTGGAAGAAGCTTGCTTGGTATTCTCAGTATGGATATCAAAGCAGAGGCTGCGAAGCTGCGAAGTGACCGAAGAAGAAATTGTAGAAGAGTAAATATGAGATTGGCTTTGATTGTTGGCATGAGCTAAAAGAGCTGAAAGAATGCAGGAATACAGAGCTGGCCTTTTTGCTGTTAGACTAGTAAGTACTCTATCTATAAATCTCAAGTCGATGTAAGCAGACTTACTAGACAACACACTCAGACATCGGTAACATCACTGTTAGTGGTCTTGCATCGGTTGCTGTCTAGCTTTGTAGGCTAGCTTGCCACCCTAGTTTCAAGCAACATTATACTTCTGAAAGTGAAGAACAGCACCGCAGCTGGGCGAGCGGGCAACAAAACTGGGCTCAGCAGCCTCTTCGGACAAAACGTTAGTAAATGGCAACAGTGAAGAGACAGAAGAGGATGTTGACGGAGGAAGATAAGAAGAGAAAAAAGGTGACTCAGCAAGAGGCTCCCAGAGGTTGGCGAGAGCTTCGTGAAATAAAAGGCTGCTAGATGCCAAGCTGGCATTCTTTCTGTTGGACTAGTAAGTAATATTGTTGTGTCTTTTGTTGTCGTGCTTGCTTGATGTTTGGCTGTGTTATGTGGTTTCATTGTTTGGATGGTATTGCTGCAAACAATGACAAATATTTTAGCCAAAATCTGTGTTCACACCACCTTTAACAGTTACTCAGGTTCATTAGCAATTTCTTGTCCTGTCCATCAACAGTCACGTCATAAGCATCTCAGCATCCACTGGTTGTGTGGAAAGGATATTTTCCAGAATGACCAACAAAGTGACAGCAAGAACAAGTGCTCTGTAGAGCTCATTAGGAGTGAGTCTTGATTACTCTAATCTTTGAGCAGCCCTGTTCTACATTAGCAGTTTAAAAGACAAACAGCTACTCAGTGCTGTACGAGTAGTGTACTTCTGACAACAAAACACTCATAAAAAGAAGTAGGCCTAACATGCTCCAATACTGCACACAAGGCCTACTACTTCTAGTACACTGATGTTCATGATGTTTGTGGAAAATCATTTGAAAAAGTCTTTCCAGTCGAGTCATATCAAAGCATTTGTTTTAGTCTGTTTATTGTTAATAAGGTATGGACATGTTGATTTAATAAGTTAAGAAAATACAGTTCACATTTCACAAGTTCCTCCAAAAGCCAATTTTTTTTGTGGTCTCACCGTCACACATTGTTGGCCTATGTTTATTATTGTCATCGTTGTGTATTTAGCTAGGAAAATATGACCACTAGTCTGTTGAGCTGTGATGGAGAGAGTACATCTGTTCACACTGATTTCAGTTGCTAATAGCTTTTTATAATATCCACTGGTTTCAATCTTAATACTTTCCTGAAAACATGTTTTAAATACCTCCAGTGGCCCCCACTGGGGCAGGAATCCCTTATTTTTCTGAATTGAAGGTGGCAACCCTAGTAGGTACTCTTGCGTCGGTTGCGGTCTAACTTTGTTTGATAGCTTACCACCCAATTTGCATAACTGGGCATGGCAGCCTCTATGGACGTAACGTATGCTAGAGGCGAAGAGACAAAAGAAGAGGTTGACTGAGGAAGCTAAGAAGATTATTAGAAAGAGACCAAGCAAGAGGCTCCCGGACATTGGTGAGAGCTTCATGAAAAAAAAAGACTTCAAGAGACACCGAGCTGGTATTCTTTCTGTTGGACTAGTAAGTAATATTGCTATTAGGGCTGGGCAATAAAACAATACAATAATGATAATTATCGCAATATAATTTTTCTCATTAACAAAATAACAAGTGTTCGACAAATGTTCGATTCAATTCATTTGAATCACAAATGAATAAGCACTTGATTTTTCTATTAACATATTTATTTTGTTGATTAAAAGGGACTGAAAAAAAGATTTTACTTAATTTTACTCATGCATATTTGTTGAAGAAATGATTTGATCACAATTGTTATGAATGTTTTAACCTCAGATTTGTTAAGTGATCCACTGTTTGGCAAGTGTTTTCGACAATAAAGAATAGATTAAAACCACGATTAGTCATCTGGTTTATTCAATTTTCACTCGAGCAAAAATCAGCCTTTAAATTCTCTATAGGAGCAATGGACAAAATTATAAGAAAAAGTTGTATTAAAAGATTCTCATAAATTAAGTTATATCTTGTAAATTAACCATTTTAATCTGAAAGAATAGCTGATTTTTGTTCTTGTAAATTTACAAAATTCTGAGGTTTTTTTCTTAGAGTAACCCCCCCTCCCTGCGGCTCCATCATTGTTTGTCCAATGGCCTTAATACCCTGATGTGTATGTTCGTAATTCAGTATATTTTTTGAATGGCATGTACAAGCTCAGGGCCAGTGTTAATAATTCCAATTCCCCACGCTCCCAAGGCAAGAGAAAGAGAGACTGTCCTCAGGTCTGATTTTATGAGGCATTTCTCATTGATTGTTTAGTTTTCACCCACACAAACACCATGATGAAAGTTAATGATGTATGCCCGGTCTTCCTACAACACTATTAATTATTTTACCGTGGGTGTGGAGGTCTTGGAGAAATGGCACCACTCCAGTTTGTTTGGGTGATTTCCCTAACAGACAGACAGGCAGCGATGTGAATTGGTATATATTTGTATCTGTGGCTGTTTCATAACCCAGACAGACCAGATCAGTAAAAGGGGAACGAGGGATTCGTAACTTAATTTGGAGATAATGGCAGATGCTCTGCTGTCTGCCAAATGTCTCCTAAGAGGTTTAGGAGGGTGGAAGAAGGGTCTGGGTGCATGTTGAGACATGGTGTCTGATAGCTTGTCTTTGTGATAGTGATTCAGCTAGCTATTCTCACCTTTGCTGCGGCCTGCTGTCCTGTCACTTCCAACCCCAGTGCACCTCCAGCTGCAACGCTATCGTGTCTGTGTTCACACACTCACAGCCAGACGCAGTCAGACACAGCTCCATGTTGCTTGTCAGCGTGCCTCAGGGATAAATGGTCCTGAGTGTTGACAATGGCTATAATTTTATGAAGAGGGCTAGGAGCTGTGTCTCTTTATTCAGCTAACCTGATTACAGACCTTCTCTTTGCCTGTGTGAGCACACAGTGTAATCTAAAAGCAACACCTGGGCCACTAGGCGATGCAAAGACAGCATGCCAAAGTACTGGCACACCCCCAAAATGAATTAAGGTGGACTATTCAGGTCTGTCCTGACCTTGGGGAGATGTGCATACTGGTTTCTGCTCTCTGAGAAACAAGCTGAATACAGTCTTTTATTACAGAGTCACTGTGAAATGTGTAATGTATGTTAATCCATCTGAGATTGGGAGGAGAAAAGCCAGGTTCTGAAGGGACAAAATTATGGCTTTAAAAGAGAAGGGGAAAAGGAAGAGCAGGTAGATTGAATAGAAAAGGAAAGTAAATTGGTACAAACCGAACAGTGAAGGAGACCAGTTGAGGAAATAAGAAACATTGAAAAAATGATAGAAAGGTGACAGGCACAGGCAGAAACAGGCAGACAGACACAGCCAGCAGAGGGACCAGATAGAGTGAGCCAGGATAGACAGATGGAAATACAAGGGCACATTCACACTGCAGCTGAAGAGCCTCCTGATTCTGATTTTTGTCACATGTCATGTGTAACACAGATTTGATATTTTCTAGCAAGTGCAATGCAAAGAGCTGCATGACATCTATTTTTTCTAGTCTGAACCCATGCACCACATAAAATCAGGTTCTGATGCATGTGACAGGCATGCAACCTGACAGTGCTGCTGTGAGGATAGAAGTGAAGACACCTGAGACAGCTGATATAACATTGTTGTCCATGCCTGCATGGCTGAGCTAACTTTAACTTAAGATATGAAACTTTTGAAAGAGTAAATAGGACATTCATAATTTAAATGAAAAGTTAAATTCATAAGCAACAGAATGCATCCTGACTGAATTACACAGTGGGGTCTTGCTGCTACATGTACAGCCGATCACTTCATTTCACTGGAATGAAACAATCAGTGGTGGTAAACTTGTGCAAATTTGTGCTGTTGACCAACTGCAAGCGGTCTTGACAGTCCTGACCTTTAGAGAACAGAGGGCCAGAGAGTCCAAAATGAAGGATGCTATTGTAGCATATTATCTGTGTTGCACCATCCACTTTTTATCTATCACTTTCCACTTATCCACCTTTTGACAAATCACTGTTTGTCCATAAATTTGCTTTTAAGCTCACAAGTGTGCTGTGGCTGAAACAAACTAGTGGTAAATGTGAAAGACAGTCTGCGGCCAAAGTGGTTGAAAATATGGCTTTTTTGCAAGTTTATATTTGTTGAATGGGTACTTTGATAAATTGCTCTTATTGCAGTATTACTTATCACAAAGGTTTAATTGCACTTACAGCCACGAGTCTAGTTCTTAACTTGTTAACTTAAGTATAACTTTACTTATCTTTCCCTTCCCTCAGCTGCTGCTTCTGTGTGTATGTGTGTGTGTGTGTGTGTGTGTGTGGAGGAGCTCAGCCCTGCCCCTCAGGCAAACACAACACAGAGCTCGGCAGAGAAAGACAGAGGGTGCATGTGTGATCATAAATTACACCAAAACATATTTTCCGATGGACTAATCTTACTCACTGGTTTCTTCAAGTACCGATAAAATGCTAACATGACGTTCTAGGTGGTTTGTTACAGTAAGAAGTGTTATGACCCCAGGGTCATATTTTGTCATTTGTTTATCTCTCACCCTGCACTGTCAGCTGTCTCCTCCCTTAGAGTATGTGTGTGAGTGTGATTCCACACCTTTATGTTGCGTCCAGGAAACCCCTAGACCTTACGACGTGACATAATTTGGGGGCTCGTCTGTTCTTTCTCTTGTTCTTTGACGTCATGTAGGTGAGTTATTTCGTTGTTTCTTGTGGCTCTATTTGTCTGATTGGCAGCAAGTATGGAGTTTAAATCGGAGGATTTTGCTACTAGTCCATCGGTTGATAAATTAGATAAGTGTAAAAAGATTTTAGTGGGGAACGTTTATGATATGTAGGTGCCACCCAGTCTTAAGAAGCAAGAGTTAAAATAGCTCCTTTGCTTAAAGCAATGGGGTTTGTTTGGGGAGTCAGCTCCTACAAAAGAAGAGGGTGATTGGACTGGTGTTGTTGCCCCACTCCAAGTAATTTCACCTCAAGGCCTTGCGGCTTCGGTAAACTTGTCAACAGAAGAGCTGAGGCTAACGCTGCAAAAAAAAGAGGCTGAGGTGAGAAATCGAGAGTTGGAGGTGCAAGCAATGCATTTAAAAATAAGAGCTCTGGAAATAGAGTGGGGAGCCGCTACATCTGCAAGTTCTCCTACTTCACCGTCACCCACTCCAAGACCCCAAGACAGCTTTGACGTGAGTAGGCACATTTCACTGGTTCCACCATTTAGAGAATCTGAGGTAGACTCCTATTTCACTGCTTTTGAATGCATTGCTGCTACACTGAACTGGCCGAAGAGTGTGTGGCCTCTTTTACTCCAATGTAAGTTAGCTCAGGAAGTCTGTACCTCTCTGTCCATTGAAGACAGATTGAATTATGACATTGTTAAAGCCACTATCCTTCGTGCCTATGAGTTAGTGCCAGAAGCATATAGGCAAAAATTTTGAGCTTGAGAAAGGCGCTCTTTTTGATAAATGGTCCAGTAAGGTAGCAACTTTAGATGATCTTCGTTAACTTATTGGAAGAATCGGTTCCCAGAGTAAATTATCATCTATTTAAATGAACAAAAAGTCACTTCCCTTGCTGCTGCCGCTGTACTGGCGGATGAGTTTATCCTAACTCACAAAAGTGTTTTTTCCTCCTTTGTTCGTCAGGAGCCAATCTCAGTTGACTGTAAGGGTAACTCTCCTAAGAGTTATCGTCATAACCCCACTGCCGCCCCTGCCGCACAGAAACCTGAGAGTGTTGTTACTGTCATGAGCAAGGACATCTTATCGCTGCTTGCCCTTCTCTTAAAAAGAAGGAGCACAGTAAGAATGCCAAAACACCCTCTCCAATAGGGCTCATCCCCACTACACCCTGCAAAGATTTGAGTCCTGTTAAAGCTCAAACAGACCATGTTAACGTGTCTTTTAGGCCATTTATTGCACAGGGTTTTATTTCTCAGGTGGGTGAGGAAAAACTCTCAGCTGAGTCCTATTGTGGTGTAGATGTTTTGGCATGGGGGGTTAAAATGTGTGCGGTGCGGGCTCCAGTGCACTTCATCACTTCAGTTGTCCTCCAGATTTGTGTCATCCAAATTTCGAATCGCTACACACCCTCAGTTTCTGATAGCAGGTATAGACTTAATCCTTGGGAGTGATTTGGCTGGTGGTAAAGTTTTCCCGTCTCCCGAGGTGATCAAACATCCGATTGCAGATTCGTTACAAGACGGGTTTAGAAAATGTTATGGCTGATGCTCTGTCTAGATCTTGTTGAATCAAACATTTTCCTCTCAAGAAAAATGTTTGATCTTGGGTGGGGAGGTGTAATTCTTTCACACTGCACTGTCAGCTGTCTCCTCCCTTAGAGTGTGTGTGTGAGTGTATGCAGGTAATGGAGAGCAGGTAGGCACACTGGATGTGCCACACCTTTAGTTGCGTCCAGGATACCCCTAGACCTTGGGATGTAACAGAATTCATACTTGGAAACAGACTAACTTCAACCAATCAGGGGTGCGTTTCCCAAAAGCATCGTTGCTAACTACGGTAGTAACTTCCTTGGTTGGAACTGTGCATTGGGACGCAACTGTTTCTCAAAACCCTAGTTCGAACTAAGGAGGTAACTAAGTTGGTAACATGGTACAAACTATCGTTAAGCAACGCAGCTGTTCCCCGAAACCATAGTTCCAATGAATGTTCGCACCAACTGTTGTTATAGTTCAAACTACAGCTCCTGTGGTAAGATGCTTAGTTCACGGTGACTATGTCACAGATAGCAGAAAATGCAGTCTTGGTGGATGTAATATATTTTAGGCAGGGAATGTTAGATAATCCTGCTGTATAATCATTACATAAATAAATATAAAAAGGGAAAGCATAAAATTCATGAAAGTACTGTAATGAATAAATCCCTGGGAGTTTTTGTTGCCATTATAATAAAGATCTCAGGGGATTTGAACCCGTGTCTGTCTCAATAGACAACATTCACAAGCTCAGCCACTTATCACACTGAACTATTCTCAAGACCTTGATATCATCTGCGCCCAAGGGATTCATAATAATGTTAAAGTGTTGAACCGAAGATACTTGCGGACTAAACCTATGTTACTAAATGTCTTGTAATCGCTAATAGCTCTTATTTTTATTTATTTATTTATAAGTTATAGCCTATATTTAGGTTAAATAAAATGATTAGTATTGTTGATTTCATTAATACTATTGTTTATTTTCTTGTTATTGCCAGTCTATAATGTGAAAAGCCTAAATAATAAGTTAGCATAATAATGTTACTTAATATCGGTCACAACCAGTATTGGGCAGTAACGCGTTACTGTAATAATATTACTTTCCCCACTAACTAGTAGTGTAACTAATTACTTCTAAAACAGTAATATTACTACATTTACTAATCCAAGTAACGCTGCGTTACTCGTTACTGAACACACCATCCTTGACGTTGAAATGGGAACTTCATGAGAACCATCTTTTAAACACTGCCATGTAACTAATCTCACTAGGGGCTTCCAGCCTCTTGGGTATGGGGTCAATGGAAGGTAAATGTGTGTGATGCTTTGACATATGTCCAGAGGGGTCAGGACTTTAAGTGGTTCACCACATGTACCTTGGACATGGGTGTCTTTCTATAGATCCTGATGGAGTGACCCCTGGGGACCCTGAAAGACACCATGTTCCTTTGATGAGATAGTACTCCGACCCTGAGACTAAGATAAAAGCTGCATGTGCTGAGACACTGCAGCTCACTCGGATGATACTCTCTGATGCGTATGTGTCCCTGTGAGTTCCTTCTGCAGAAGACTGGAATAAAATTCACAGAAAGACAAGTGTTTGCCTGAGCTGTTTATTTAAACACGCTTTTTCACACCACAACGTGAATCAGCAACTGTGCAGCAGCTCAGCGACACCGGACTTTGCTGTTCATGTCTGCCAAAAACTAAAGGAAGAAAGGAGAACGAGGGAGAGAGGTGTTCTTTCCACAGCTGTAAGTAGCTATTGCCATTATTGTGTCACAGTCTAAGATGCAAAGAACATTGTCGTCTTTTGTAAACTCTGTGCGACCAGCAAAAAGCTTTCAACCCCAAACATTTCTACATTTAATTTATTGAAGCAGCACAGCGACGTGCAACTCACAGAAAGAAACTCCAGCTGCTATTGGGGTGGTGATGTGGAAGTGGATAAGACACATACCTACGGTGTGAGAGACCCAGGTTCAATCCCCCACTGTGACACATCCACCAATGTGTCCCTGAGCGAGACACTTAACCCCTAGGTGCTCTGACACACACACACATATATATATATATATAGAGAGAGAGCAGTAGTAAGTCTCTTTGGATAAAAGTGTCAGCTAAATTAATAAATGTAATGCCACTGATGCTTGGACTCGTCGGGAGAGAGTGGCATTTTGTAACTAATAGCCTACTGCTCTTATAAATAGGCTACATGTTGCTACAGTCGGGATTTAGCCTACTTGCTTTATTTTTTTCTCTGTCGGTGGCGTTAATAAACGTTAGGCCTAGGCTAAATGCTTTGTAAAAACCATAGGCTACTCCTTGTTGCTGTTATGAATATGATAGTTAAAAAGTCGGAGAGACTGCTTTGTTTGGGTAGTGAAAGCAATGTTTCCCATGATTAGCCGACAATTTGGATAACCAACGCTGACCGCCACATATTGATTTTTTTTACTAGGCAGTATTTAAAATCATATTTGATTGAGGAGCATATGTTCGTGCAGCTCCTCCTCTCGCTCGCTCTCGTGAACCCCACCCCCACCCGCCACAATCACAAACACTGGAAAGTAATATAGTAACGTAATGAGTAACTTAAATAGTTACTTTTATCACCCAGTAATAAGTAATAATATTACTTTTTAAAGGAGTAATAAGCAGGGTTGGGAGGGTTATTTTAAAAATGTAATCCAGTACAATTAATAATTACTTGTTTAAAAATGTAATAAGTAATGTAATCCAAGTACCACAAAAAGAAAGTAATGTAATCTGATTACTTTTAGTTACTTTTGGAGTACTTCAATGCCAAATAGGCTAATGAAGACAAGAGAAATATTAATGTGTTTTCTGCTCAGTGTATTTTAAAGAAACATAGAATAACAAAATCTCCTATTCCCAAAATCCATATTTAAATGTTTTTATATGATATGCTTTGCACTATGTCACCACAATGGCAGTATCTTGCCCATCAATGACAAAAACATTGTTTTGTAGGTATTCAAGTTTGACATTTGGAAAACCATTTTACAATTTTGATTACTCATTTTGCACTTGTATTAATTTAGCATCAATGAAAACAATATGAAGCTGCTGAAGCATAGTGTTTCTGGGTCGATTACTGATTACTGTACAAAAACACAACTTTCTTCACTGATTCTGGTGAAAGTGAATCATATTTGATGGAGAAATATCAAAAACTTGCACGGGGGACGGGGGGGAGTGTTAGTGTTTATCATAGACTGTAACCTTATAAAGGTGTTTAAGTTACACGGGGTGCGGTGCCTGATTGGGAACCGTAGCCGGGCGAGCGGGCAATGAGACCTTGCTCAGCAGCCTCCCAGTGAACACAGCATGAACAGCACCGAACACAGCCTCGACGACCAACAGGGAATTCAGTAACTTACTGAGATGATTTACACAGAGCTTCTGTGTTAGCTTTGCTTTTTGCTAAACTGCTAACTGTAGCCCTTCTGCCTGTATCTGTGGCTAGTTTCTTCGGGCGGTTAGCCATGCTGCTAGTGGTCCTATAAGCGTACTCAGCCCCGGGTTGCCAAGAGCCAAACATGGCAAGAAAACCACATACGTACTGTATCCACAGTGGTCAAACTGGGCTCTGTCGGTCTCAGAGGCTGTGCTCAGTCCTGGTCCAGCTGCCGTGTTCACTCACTGGGAGCTGGAACCAGTCTGCACAGAGTCTGCATGATGGGGTGGGGGTGTAAACACACATTCGCCACTACTGGCGACTATAAACGCCAATCAATGTCTGCAACACGTCCCTCCCTTGCTTTGGGTTTTAACCATAGACTGTATATAAAAAACATATATGGAGGCAAATAACACTGCCATTTCTGTCATAGAAACTTTCTGCTTAAAGTAATCTGAGTAATCCCCGATTTTACAAAATGTACCTGTAATCTGATTACATCTATTCATGTAATGTGTTACTCCCCAACCCTGGTAATAAGTAACTAGTAATATATTACAATTTCTGAGTAACTTGCCCAACACTTGTCACAACTGACATATTTAGGAATATGACAATGTTTTGTGAGTTTCCTGCTGTGAAAGTCACAAAACACACCTGGAAACATGTTAGTTCAAACTATGTTGGTTCTAACTAAGTTAGTCCAAACCACGGTGGTACCAACAAGGTACAACAGTTATGGGAAACGCTTCAGATGTTTGTTAGTTTAGCGATGCATTGTACCAACATAGTTCAATGCTACCTTCCGTGGTTGTTCGGGAAATGCACCCCAGATAATCAAATCATTTGATGTAGTAGGAGAGCCGAAGGCAGTCGGGAGAAAAGTGAAGACATATTTTCCATCGAGAAAAGCCTTCAGTGCCATTCTTTGCTCTTCTTTCAATGAAGAAATACTCTCCAGTTCCAATACAACTAATGTTACAGCATCTATGCTAATCTCTTAAGGAGCTGCCATTGTTATTTTCAAATGAACAGTAGCTTTGCTTCTCGCTATCATCACACCTAAATCACGCCCATAACACCTGTTTGGCCACAAGTACATAACTTGAAGCCCGCAAAATGGATTCTTACGTGATCTTGTGTGATCTCGAGAATCCAGCTGCTCCACAAGGTAAATTAAATAATCCGGGTTCTTGCTAATTTAGGTTTTTCAGATGGCATCCAGAGGCACTCATGACTCAGGAGTCATTTACACTGGTGCAACCAAGTAATTTGCACACTCATACGCATATGCAAGTGAAATGTTTACACTGTAGAGCCCTGGTAGTGTCTGTGTGTAGCTCACTGTTTCTGCTCTATACACAGTAAATGGAACAATGTAAACACATTTAGCATGATACATCCTGACCACATTCAATACATACATTCAGTGTTTCTGTGGCACTTTCCAGGGGTGAAATCCGGCACTGAACTATAAATCACAACCTAAACCATAGAAATCTAAAAGGGGACTCAAGTTAAATCCTGCTTTTGGTCTGGGATAACCAATAAGTCATAGTGCTAATATAAGTGTGACAGAATTTAGGGGGACTATGACACAGGTTTCCCCAGGTTGTGATAGGGTCAATCGCTGAGCTAATGTAAGCAAAAGGTGAGAGGCGGGGACTCTCCAAAAACATAGTTCAGACAGATTCTCTTCTCTGTCTGCTTGGTTGACTGACTGACGCAGCGGTCTTGATAATGATGCACTGCAATCCATTTGTTAGGTAACCCAAGGTCGAGATTATCTTTATTTTGTTTCATTACAGACAGACTGACTGGCTCTGTGTAGAAAGTGTTGCATGAGTCTTGATTTGAATATCCAATAGAATCTTCAGACATGTGTAGAGTGGTGAACAATAACCTTATTTGGACACTTAGTGAATCTCTGTAGGTCTAGGAAAGATAAATATCTCCAGACAGGAAGTATCCTTCATATTGCTGTTGCACATGTTGGATGCTGGCACTGGATCTCCTCGACCAGGCTCAATAAACAAGTGCTGTGTAAGTCTTCATCTGCCTCCGAAACGTCTTCATCACACCTGATCCTGGCTCACTGTATTTCCATAACAGTAAACAAACTTTATTGCTGTGAATCGGACACAACTGGGTTAGTTAACTGACTTCATTTCTGTTCTCTACTTTGTTGCTTTTACACTACAGTATTTTCTTAGCATTTACAATTATCCTTTAAGTGCCACTTGTGTCAAGAGTGACTGTGGTACAGCAAGGATTACACAGGTTTGCCTAGAGGATCATGTGATAAATCAAAGGAAATGAAAGTCATAGCTGACCTGCAGATCATGTACTGATTGTGTAGGCTAATAGAATTAACGATACAGACTTTTGACAGTGAAATTTTACACTAGAATGGATGTGAGCAGCTTTTCCAGAAACAACCAGATGTAAGCAGCCTCGGTGTGAACGCAGACACAAAGAGCTGATGGAAACACAACTAAGGCTCCAGTCATATCACTCAGCTCACGCCAGCCCTTCCTGTCTCCACCTATTGAGTGGGAGAGTGAGAGGCGCCTGGGCTGCACCAGCAGCTGTGGGATCAGGTGGCTCTTCTTCCCAGGGCCCAGGCGATACGATCCTGTCCTGCTGTCCTTCCTCCCTCTTCTCTTCCACAACTGATCAGCATGCACGCTGTTGCATGCTGTCCGCCTGCCAAGAAGAGTGAGGGAGGGGATACTCTGTAATCTACGGCTGCCATGATGACTTTGAGGAGCCCAGTTGTTACCTCCCATTCCAGCTCACCTCACCCTCTTCCCCACAGTCGTAATCCTGGAGCTGTCAGCGGGTGGAGAGTTATGCTCTGACCAGGGAGCATGCATTTTGTCATAGAGATGAAAAGTGGGGAAAAAGAATGTGGGCAGCAGAGGCCTATAAACTTGTTTTATTGCATTGCAGAGAGGCGCTTCCGTGGAGCACATGCTTTTAATTAATGATACCCCCACCTGACCCTGTGCTACTTTGTGCTGTACATCCAACAGCCGGAGTGCCATGAGCCACAAGCAGAGAGCTGCTTGGCACTGCATGAGACTTGGTGCATCCATCCTTGAACTGAACAAATGAAGCACAATTTACGGCTGCAATATTTGCCTGTCATTCTCAGTGTGATCATCCCTTTAGCTGTTATGAGTTATCAAAACTTCACTGGAGAAGTGTTACCATGCTGGGAAATTTGCTTTTTATTCTGAAAGCGAGGTGCTGTGAAATTGGGGCTTTTGACCTTGAATGATATGCTTTTTTTGTAACCATAACCTGTTTAATTCCTTGGATGTTATCATTCTTTATATGAATAGTACTTTATTATCATAAACCAATACCTTTGACAATACAATGTGGAATGCATTGTGAATGCATAGCTGCTTGTCAGAGAGGATATGAAAAATACATGGGATTCAGGTAGGGAAAGTGCAGGCTAACATCAAAGCCATCACACAAAAGACAGGAAGACCAGCCGCATGAAAGATTGATGAGGCACTTAAAACTAAGATTAAAAAAGTATAGAGGAAAACAAAAAGGAATCTTTTATAACTCATCATAAACAACAGAGGGGCTTCGCTTTCACAAGAGAACTCCTGAAATATAGATTACTGGATTTGTGACCTGGAATGACTGGGGTGCTGTACCAAGTCTGTCGCTCTTAGCTGTGATGGTCCTTGATAGTGGGTCATGTATTATGGATGCTACAGCACAAAGAAGGGGAAAGAGTTCCATGCCCTCCATTGTTTTATTAATCTGTCAACATTTGATCTTAGACCTTTGACCTGGGATCTTTTTGTGACCCAGTTTTGGAGAGGGTCTATAAACAACCAGAAGGGAGGAAGTGTTTGCTTTAAATTGATGTCAGAAGCAGTAGTTCTGTCCCTCACAGTGGTGCGGCAAAAGCTTTTCAAACAATTCGAAAAGTCGGTCATTGATTGGGTACGTACAAGTCTCTGTTGGCATAAGACTGTTGCAAGGGGCTTCTTTTAAAGTGTTCAGACAGTTTGGTGCCTGGCGTGTGAAATGTGTGATATCAATACTGAAATCGGAGTCTCTCTTGCCCTCCCTCTCTCTCTCTCTCTCTCTCTCTCACACACACACACACACACACACACACACACACACACACACACACACACATAGACACACTTACAGATGTAGGCAGGAATAGATCTGTACCTTGGACTCAAATTGTATGCTTATCAGGGTTAGCACTACTAGTCAGTTTGAAGCAAATTGTTTTAACTGTAAACACAGGAGCAACCATTTCCCAAGCAAAATCCAGAAGGTTATCAAGGATTTCTGCCAGCCTTACAAAATGGCTCTAGGGATGGCAATGTGGGTGTGTCAGTCGGACCACCATTTTGGTCCAGACTGAAAGATCTACAACTACTAGATGGATTGCCATGAAATTTGGTCCCCAGAGGAGAAATCCAAATGACTATGGTGATCCTGTGAGTTTTCATCTAGCGTCAAACCCTTCTCTTATTCAGAGAGATACTGCAACATCTACAAGAAGGATTAGCCCAGAATTTTGTACAAACATTTGTGGTTCCCAGCAGATGACTGCTTTTGGTGATCCCCTGACTTTTTTTCTACCACCACCCCCAGTTCACATTTTTGGCTCGGAATAAAATATTTCTTTTCGGATGGATTGCCTTTAACTTTGGTGCAGGCATTCATCAGATGTTAGAGAGAGGGCGATAGAAAAGCAGTTATCCAACAGTCTAAGCTGGAATGAAGATCATGTATTTTTAATGAGCTCATGGTAAGATCAGACTTTGAAAAGGGCTAAACATCTCTGGGATATTTAGTTCCTCTAAAAGCCACAAATGAAATGAACAAATGTTTTGGGTTGTGAAGTAAACAGCCATGATAGCGGCAAATCTGGAGGGAGGGAGGTTTGGCTAGCTGTGACCTCTAGATAGTTTTCATATCACCTAACTGGAGTTCTACTCATGCAGGTCTATTTCCAAAGGCTGTGTTTTACAGTGGAAAGTGTTTAAAAGCATACAAGAACACTAGACATGCGTATATGTTTTTAATCTTGTTTTTTAGGCACTACACACATCATACACTTCAGGTCCTGAGGGAATTAAAGTGGCATTCATTTGGTTTTCAGTATAAACATTATTAGAACTAGTGGCAGGTATTCAGAGAACATAAACATTTGAGGAAATATGTTGAGGCTGTATAAAGCTTTACCCAGTGTGCTGTAGTTCTGTCGCTTGAAGGTTTTATGTACAGAAAGATGCCCATAAATAAGAAATTCTGAATTGAACTGTACAACAATTTCCTTTCACTCATGTTCTTTTAAATGTCAACAGCGTGTGTGTGAGAGAGAGAGTGAGTGAGTGAGTGAGTGAGAGAGAAAGAGAATGCGTATAACAGCAAGGAACAGTGTTCTCTAGATTTAAAGTGGAACGTGGCTGTTTAATATTTAAAATATTGAAAACTGGGCCTGACTGCCTGATGGGACAATAAAGGCATGGATATTATAATGTTTTTTCTTCTTTAAACATTTTCTTATACTAAAAGTCTGAGTAAGTAACAGTCATTGCAATCATTCTCACAGCTGTGAATATACGAATGCTGAAGCTGTAATGTACATGAACCATAAAGGAGGTCTCACACTGTGGGTTGTAACCTATAGTAATTGTGAACTTAAAGTGATATTCCACCTAAAATGTATCTTTTGAGTGTCAGACATTCAGGGACTGTATATTTGGAAGCTTTTTTTTGTTTGGCACATATTGAAGGCACAGAGGCAGATTGGAAGTGCATTTTGATTTGAGTTTTCTATGGCCATTTCAATACTTTTCGCCACCTTGAAAACATATGAATCCAAGTTGACCACAGTTTCCTTTCTTCATGAAGAAGCAAACCTTTACTGCAATCTTTCTAACCTGCAGGGGGAAAATGTTTCTTAAAAAAATTTGGCTGAAGAGCCACTTTGAGGGTTATGTTTAAAATCATTTGATGTTAAAACAAGGAATTTATGTTAAAGCCAAATGTCAGTTTAACCACCATGGCACATGGCATGTATGAATGGGCATGCATGACCATGGATTCACCAGTGGAGGGTTTATTACAGACAAAAGTGTCGCCATCTGCCTCACACACACACACATACGTACACATAAACAAGGGGAGTGTGTATGTTTGTGTACAGTATGAAAATTGGTGTTTATGATTATACATAGAATTGTGAGACAAAAAAATCCTATTTATATAATCATAATGATTAAGTTGTTCCACAGCTGACAAGACCAAACATCTCTAGCCTGTAATTTTACTGCTTTCTTTGTAATATTCAGTTGCATATGTGATCACTTTGTCCTAGATGAAATGATTTCAAACAGTTGCTAAGCCACTGGGCTTGTAAGTTCTCTATCGGCATGAGCACAAATGTATAACCTTTTAAACAAAGGCTCACTTGCTTTGCCTCCGGCTACACTTGCCAGTTTGCTTTCTTGTCAAGGCAGAAAGGAAATGCACATAAGATAGAAGTGCGCATAGATGAAGAAGAAGAACAATGGTGACAAGTCAAAACTCTGACAGACAGACGCTGAGATGCTGATAGCATTCTATTTACATGTCTCGAATACACATTTACACATCAAACACTCGCTTCGTTTATTTAAAAGACATGTGCTTTCATAAGATGTCTCTTGTTGCCAGCAGAAAGGGAAATGAAAACAGGAATTGTGT
Organism: Micropterus salmoides; assembly: GCF_014851395.1. Lineage (NCBI taxonomy): Eukaryota > Metazoa > Chordata > Actinopteri > Centrarchiformes > Centrarchidae > Micropterus > Micropterus salmoides. Next base: position 30,208,448 of record NW_024043372.1, read on the forward strand.
CTTGTAAGCATATTGGCACATTCGAGAATCCACATACAGGAGCTAAATGTGCCCAGTTAATATGCATAGGAAGATATGCTCACAGACACAGTGAGCTGGACTTGACAACAACAACGGTATTTAGCTTTGATAGCAGAGATTCACACCAACATTAAGCCAAAGTCATTCCATCTCATTTGTTTCATATCTACCAACTGCTGTTGGCATGGTGATTGATTCCAGTACACTGAAGCTTTAGTTGCACACATATATAGGCAACTGTTGTTTATTACTTTGTTGTTAAAGGATAGTTATTTGTAGAATAATATGTTTTGTTCTTCATGACTATGCTGTAAAAAGCTAGTGGTTACTCACTTGAATGGATGTGGACATGATAAGCTGTTAAGCAGATAGAGCAACTTTGTTTGAGCATCTCAAGCCTTTAGGTTTGCTTCAACTCAATGTGAGTTAACAGCAGATGAGCACCACGTTCCTGCCTATGACGGATTTCCTGAAAATGTTGATACTTCATGTTCTGTGGATAGGCCTCTTAAACTTCACCAGTGTTTTAAATTTAAAATGTCATCAAGTACGCTGTGATGAATTTAACTCCTTTGAAGTTCTCACTCTTAAACTTGGAGGGCTGCAACCTATCATATTTGTTATAATTTATCGCCCCCCAAAACCGCCTGGAGGATTTTTATCAGAACTTCCTGAATTTTTATCTACTCTGGTTTTAAATTATGACAGAATTGTTCTTTGTGGCGATTTTAATATTCATGTTGATGACCCCACCAATTTTAATGCAACTGACTTTTTAAATATGGCCACTTCTTTTAACTTCAAACAACATGTCAAAGGGCAAACACATAACTGTGGTAATACACTGGACTTGGTTTTTACCCTGGGTGTCAGCATTTCCTCTGTGGAATTAGTGGACATGACCATATCTGACCACAGATGTATTGTTTTTAGCTGCGATTCGCCTGTTACTCATGCCGCCTCACCAAGCTCCGTGTGTTCTCGCTTCTTTAATGAACAAAGTGTTTCAAAGTTTTGCGCATTCTTTCAGAGCCAAAGCCAACACCTGTCTGATTCCAACACCAACAATCTGGTCGATCACTTCAATCATATCTGCTTGTCGTCACTAAATATTACTGCCCCTCTAAAGGTTAGGCATACGTCTAGTAAGCAACCCTGGATAAATGACAGCATTCGCAGCCTAAAAAGGGAATGCAGGAAAGCAGAGCGCAGATGGAAAAAATCCAGTCTCCAAGTCCATTACCTCAGTCTGAAGGATTTATTAATTAAATACAATAACTTGGTTAAGGATGCGAGAACACACTATTATTCTGAACTCATTACTACACATAAACACAATCCCAGGTTTCTGTTTAAGACTGTGGATCAGCTGGCAAACCCAACCCCTCCTTGTGCCTCAGCTGGAAATAATGATGACTGTGAATTGTTTTTATCTTATTTTACCAATAAGGTGGTGTCAATCAGAGCCTCTATTACCCCCGCGGCCTCTTACTCAGAGGTTCCTCACCAGCAACAAGAGAGTTTTAACCAGTTTTATCCCATCGACTTGTCTGAGCTTTTAAAAACAGTATCACAAATGAGAGTGTCCTCCAGCCCACTTGATGTAATACCTACAAAGTTTCTACTGAAAGTAATAGATTCTGTTGGGCCCCATTTGATCTCTGTTTTCAACAGCTCCCTATCTACTGGTTGTGTCCCTGATTATTTTAACGGCTTGCGTGAACCCACTTTTAAAGAAACCTGGTTTAGATCCCTCCCTCCCACAAAATTTTAGACCAATTTCAAAACTGCCTTTTATTGCAAAGATTCTAGAAAGAATTGTGTCCAAACAGCTGCTCACTGTACTGGAAAATAACAAAATATTTGAAAAGTTTCAGTCTGGTTTTAGGAAGTACCACAGCACTGAGACTGCCCTGCTTAAAGTCACCAATGACCTTTTAATGTCTGCTGATGAAGGCATGTGCTCAGTCCTAGTACTCCTGGACCTTAGCGCTGCTTTTGACACCATTGATCACAACATCATGTTAGACAGACTGAGGCACTGGGTGGGGATCTCTGGTACTGCCCTAAATGGTTTTCATCCTACCTGTCAAATAGGAAGTTTTGTGTGTCTGTAAACAACTATGTCTCCTCGTTCTGTCCAGTTAAATATGGTGTGCCTCAGGGGTCGGTCTTAGGACCCATTTTGTTTTCCTTGTATCTGCTTCCCCTTGGACATATTATCCATAAACATGGCATTTCTTTTCATATTTATGCTGATGACACACAAATTTACTTCCCCTTCAGATCCACAGACCCTGGAATGCTGAGTTCACTTAACAACTGCCTTTGTGAAGTTAAAAAATGGATGTCAAATAATTTTCTCCAGCTGAACTCAGACAAAACAGAAATCCTGGTCATTGGGTCCCAGCAGATGGCAAAACAAATTCTGCCATCTGCTGGTTCCCTAGCAAATCACATTAAGCCTGTGGCAAAGAACCTTGGTGTCTGGTTTGATAGTAATTTAAATTTCGAGCAGCACACCACAAAGCTTGTTCAATCATGTTTTTATCAACTTAGAAATATAGCAAAAATTCGATCTATGTTAACTTTTAAGGACACCGAGACCATTTTACACGCCTTCATCTCATCACGCCTGGATTATTGCAACAGCCTTTTCACTTGTTTAACCCAAAAATCTACTGATCGACTCCAGACTGTCCAGAACTCAGCTGCCAGGCCAGAACAAAGAAATATGACCACATCACCCCTATTTTAGCTTCATTACACTGGCTCCCAGTATGTTTTAGAATTGACTTTAAAATTTTATGGATCACTTTTAAAGCTCTTCATGGCCTCTCGCCTTGTTATATTTCTGAACTTTTAGTCCCATACGCACCAGCACGTACCTTGAGATCCTCGGGCAGAGGTCTGTTGTCTGGGGGGCTCTGGAACAGCCTGCCCGAGGAAATCAGGTCGGCTGAGTCAGTGAACTCTTTTAAGTCCCTTCTTAAAACATACTTTTATAGGAGAGCCTTTCACGATCTTATTTGACTTTATTTTATCCCTTTTATTTTTTTTATTCTATTTTACTTATTTTATTATTATTTATCTTAAACGTGTATTTTAGTCTTTTCAATGTTTTCTTGCTTTTATCTTGTATTGTTTTTGTATTATTGTCTCTTGGGTATTATTGTCTTTACACTTGTTAAAGCACTTTGTAACTTGTTTTTGAAAAGTGCTCTACAAATAAAGATTATTATTATTATTATTATTATTATAGTACAGGCCACAGGTTAGCACCAGCTGAAAATCTTGTTGTTTATCAGGTCCTGGTGGCAGCTTTCGCTATGTGCACACAGCTGCTATGTTAACTTCATTCTCATATGATAGACCTAAAATCCCCGTGATTCGACCCGTGATTCGACCAATGCAAACCATTTCAAGATACAATCACCACAGCAGGTACAATCAGTGCCTCTGTCACCCCAGCCAGTACAATCAAAATTGAGGCGACTCACATATGAAGCCTCATAGTAATCCACCGATTATATTCCAACAAAAACGGTCTTGTTACCTTGTCAAAGGTCCAGACAATCCAATCCAGTAAAAATATTTAGTCCAAAACACATTAGTCCATCAATAAATCCCCAGGGACTGCTGCCGCATCGTTTCATATTTGCGGGCAGACGTGGCTCGTATGGCTCGTCATTATAACCGTAATAACTCTGATTTGAATGTAAAAAAACTACCATAGCTTGCATTCAAATTTGCAGCTGAACTCTGACCTTTCGAGTGACACCAAATCCAACATAGCGGTTCACACCGCGACTCCCCCATGTTTACTTTTACCTTCTGGGGAATCCCTCACCTAACACACACCAGGCTTGTCTCCTCGATTAGTGCATCCGAAAGCACAACAACCATCCAGCATTTTGGCAACACAAAAGTAACAAACTCAAAGTTAAAGTGTATCACTTGCTTATTGGTTGGCAGGCAGCGGAAAATAATGTCTTTTTTGCCCTCCAAGGGAGCGTTTTCCTTGGAATGTGATGTCACGTGAAAACTATGAATAGGAGCTCACATGTCCCTTTCACAGTACAATAGCCAGCGAGAGCCCGCGGTGTAAGGAAGGGCCAGCCCATATTATTTCCTGGGTAGGCCGAGCCAATTGCAAGCAATTGTGCTGATGACTGACACGCGTAGCCAGTAAAATTCTGAAAATAACAATATCCAGCTTTAAGTAGGAAGATCATAATCTACCAGCAAAAAAACACATCTACGTCAAGCTACCGGCTAATATGGAGCAATGCAGCAGCAGCCGCCTGCCGCCAAGGGGCGGTGCTTTTTTAGAAAAAATACATTAAGACTTACACTTACAAAAACCTGTGTAAAATAGTAATTTTTCATGGTATTGGTATAAAATTTAAACTTGGACTAGGTAAGGCTTTATGCTGTGGCCCTACAGTGTTTTCCAGCTAATAATTCCCAGCTATAGTTGTCTACATGCATTTGTTAGCAAGCATTTTGAAGTGGAAACAAAAAATATATTAGTTTTAGTGTGTTTAAACTTATATTAATCAATTCCAGTTGCACTTACAATCATTCTGATCATTTTGGGTCAGATACTCCATAGTGTTATGTTTCAAAACCAAAACCATGCATATACTCCAAATGGTTCAAGAACTATATTCAATTTACTTTGGATATGCCTTGAATAGGTGTTTTGCATGAATTTGACAGGAATGTTAAGAGGTTACCCTCGCTGCAGTGATGTAGACGTGACATTGCCACTGGGTGTGGTTACATGTGCAACAGAGCACACTTCTGACCACACGGCCACGCATCAGAGAGTAAAACCAGGGAGGGTAGTGAAAGCTGGTGTTACGTCACTTTTTAAACACATTAACACTGTTCAAATGCATTTGTTAAATACTTAGTTTGCATGAAGACATTTATTTATGCCACATTTGTTCATTAATTAACGCAGAAAGTCATGTTAATTAATACAGACATTCAAAGTGTTACTAATGAACCCAGCTATGAATTTGAGCAAACTGAAATGAACTAGATTTTTACTGATGAACTGATCTGGTGGATTAGTCTTGTTTTACAGCTTCTGTATTTCTGGAGCTGGGGAATGTACAACGCATCATTACCTAACACTACTAACATAACCGCAAAGTTTAATATACCACTCTATAACACAATTAGGATTTGTAAAATGACACATTTCTTTTTTTTTAGCATACACTACATTTCAAAGGCAATTGCTTTGGGAGCTTTGTGTATCTTTCAGCCATGTGTCTCTGCTCTCTTCTCTGATATTGATTTCACTCCTGAGGCAAAATTGTTTTGGCACAGCATTCTTCAGCCATGGACTAGAGTGAAGAAGTGTGAAAGCTTGTTTTGTACCATGGTGCTTTTTTTATTTCACTCCTAGCTGATGTTTCACAGTGTAATGCTGTCAGAATGGCTGGCATTTAAACACAGTATGGCAAAGTATTTACAAGAACAACATAGTAGACATGACACATACAAGTCATATAGGACCCAAAGTCAACGAAAGTTGGCAAGTTTAAAAACCTGAATAACTCATTTAGCTAGAGGCAGGGTCTCCCATTGTTTGTGTACATGAGCTTACATTTAGTCTTATATTATAGATCAGTGCATTTTTCATGGAGCTGAGCTGTGCATATCATTATAAGGGCTCTTGTAGCAAACGAAAATGATCCAATGTAATGTGTGTGTGTCAACATAATGAATCATCTCTGGCTTTTATCAGATGCCCTTAACCTCTAGCCTTAACTGTAAGGAGCACAACAAAGCTCAGTGAGGTAATGTTCTCCTTGTGCATGGCTGCTGTCAAATCACAGGAGGAAAAAATCTTTTTGACCAACTACAGATCCATTTTCTAATGGTATTCATGTATGTTAGTTACTGGAAAACATGCTTGGCGACCATCGATCCTAAACCAGTGTGCCCGGAGGCACAAATGTCTTTATTGTATTTCACCTAAACAGCCCCTTCATCTTACTTGCTATATTGACATAGAGAGAGGAGACATAGGAAGGCAGAGACAGAGAAGGACTTACTTTAGCCTAATTTTTTTCCTGATCACTTTATCCACTTTCTTCTTAAGCGCATCTGTATTCAAGAGGATCTTATCTGTGACTGTCCCCGCAGAAACAAGGGGAATATTAAGTTAAAATATTAAGTTGTAACACTGCAATTCATTTGCATAAAAAGATAAAACATTTGAGTTGTGACTGTCTTATATAAAACACAGCGAGAAGGTAGAGAGAGAGAGAGCAAATAGAGGTTTTATTGCAACGCATCCAAATATATCCCAGCAATGTGTTACCAAATATGCAGGACCTATTTATGTCAGTGAGCATCAGTGCATCCCACTTACAGACAGAAAGTGCTGCTTCGACTCCTCAGCACAGCCAGACATACAATGCATGTCACATACATAGAGGAGACAGCCTTGTTGTTTAGGGAGCTGCAGTCACTTTTTAACCCAGATTATATGGCCAGATTACAGCCCTAAATAAGATCTCCATTTCCAAGGCCAGAAGACACTTAAGTGTAATGACCAACTCAAATGACCCATGACTGAGCTAGGAGGAAAGACGCCTCAGGGGCAGACATGACTCTACTGAGTAGCCCTTATGGTTTGAGGCATTCAATTATTTACTTACTTAGTATAGTGATGACTACGGGGAAGTGGAAAGAAAATTTAACAAGACTTCCAATTTCAATGTGTAGTATGGTAGGAAAGTTTGGTGTTACCACGTTGTGCTTAAAGTTAGTGAGGTTTTGCAAAGGAAGAGCACCAGAGAAATAGCGAGATTGGGAGATGGAGGATGAGGGGTATGGAGATTGTGTTATATGCAAACTCTTAGTTCCTCACAGGTGTGAAAGAGAATAGCAGCAGAAGAAGCACAACGCAGAGACGTCAGGCTGTGCTGCTCGATGCTAACCGCTGTTGGCAATGAGGGGGCTTGACTCCTCCCACCCAGGCTTCTGGGGCTGGGTGCCTCCCGGAGGCTGCCAGTGATTGAAATGGAAATTCAGGAAGTAATGCTTCAGAGGGAGGAAGTATGTCGCTCTCCCTGCCAGTTAGTCTGTCTGTTCATCCCGTCTGTGCTTTATTACTGTCACTTTCTGTTTGCATTAACCCATAATCATTCATGGCACATAATCACTTTCAGTATTCTCAGCTCAGAAATCCACGTGCAATCACCACGTTAACAGGGTTTAAAGGTTCCTTTTTATCAAACTCCTAAATACTATTGAAATAGTTGATAAGAATTGTGACTTAACTTCCCACATTAATTAAATGAATCAATATCATTTGCATTCAGTTTAATAAGAAGATTTCCTGTTGATCCAAATAGCAACAATCCTCCTCTAGCCAGCCTCAAAGAAAGCCTATAAATGTTTACAACATACTATTAAGTCATTTATTGAAGACTTTAAACTTGTAAATACATTGCACTGACTGAGGCTGCTAATAATGAATGACTCTCAAACTACTCATATATATATTTATCTCTCTCTAAATTTATTATGGCTACTGGCAAATTACACATGTTAAAAATCAGAAACAGCAGAGCAGCTTTATTCCTATTCATGCCTACTTCTGTCATTTCTGTGTTGTTGTTAAAAGGCAAGATATCAAAATCTTTAAATCTTTGATTTATGCAGCCCTAACACTTCAGAGAACAAAGCAGCCCTAGGCTAGCAAGAGGTTTGACAGTGCAGCCTCAATACTATGTATGCCGTCAGTGTGTTTGAAAAGGTCATTAATGATGGGCATGGACCCCTCTGGTCCAAATGCCGATATCTCTTTATAGGGCAAACAGGCCTGGGCCAGTCCCTGCTGCGCTTCTCTGTCAAACCCTGGTGTGTGTCACTTTCCAAACAATACCAAACAAAATCACACACGTCATCTCTCATCTATTTTGTTATAAAAGACCAGAAGCCTGCGAGCACTAAACAGGGCAGGAAAAGGGTAAATTATATGCAAAGTGAGAGGAGTAGGGGGCATTTGGTTCAGTTAGCTGCAACCTTGTTTCCATAGTGAACATTATCCCTCCCTGTTTCTAGAGCGGTAGTGGACAAAGATGGAGGTGAAGTGAGGAGGAGTGGGAGCAGATTGAAGCTACCCAGTAATCGCAGTTTTGGCTATTTTTAAGTGAAACAAGAGTCCACAGTCATGCTAGTGGCTTTGTGAGGCTGTACTTGGGAACAGTGGTGCTTTGAGCTAAATGCGAACATCAAGATGCTAACATCCTGACAATGACAATGCTAATGTGCAGATACTAAGATACTAATGTTTACCATAGTTATGTTTATTGGCATAATTGTTAATTAGCTCTAAACACAAAGTACACCTGAGGATGAGTGTCCTCAGCCATTGGGGGGCCCCGCAAATACATTTGAAAACTGATGATTCTGCTAGATAAAAAGTTTTGGGATCATCAAAGTTATTACAATTCATCCGGAGAGGGACATGGATATCTGTACCAAATGTCATGACTATCCATTCAATGGTGTTGAGATATTTCTCACAAAACCACACGTGAGAAAGTGCTTAGAGAGCTGTAAATATCAATGGACCTGAATTCAAGGCCACTGAAATTGACACCCTCTTCTCTTTTCAAGTTGAAAAAGTTTCACTGACTTCACGTTGCTACGCATTCATTGCCACATTACACACTTTTATGTTCTCTCACCTCTGCTCTTTTAAAGTTTCAGAACTCATCTGTGTTTTCTCACTCTTTCCCCATCTGTGGCTTCTGCTGTCAATTTTTTACCCAAACAGAATGGATTTTGTTATTTGCCGGTGAAGGGATGTCTGAAATTTCTTTTTAGACTGTTAGGTTACATATTAGCATAATTATAACTGTATTTAAATGACTGTATTTCAGGTAATTGTATGTTGTAACCAAACTGAATTATAGTGCAAGAACAGCAGTTCTCGCAACAGAACTCACAGCGTCTGTGAGTAAAAGTGTGAGTGATAAATGTGTGGGGACTTGATGATGAGAAAATAATTATTGAAAGATTAAGAAAACACAGAAGTGTACTGAAACTTTAAAAGAGCGGAGAAGAGGAGAGGAGAATAAAAAATGTGCAGTGTGGCAATGAATGTGTTGCAATGTTTCATATGCGCTACTATTCATGATGTCTTATTTGCTTGCTGTTTGACTGGAGTGTCTGGATTTCCTTTTGAATGAAAAGTGACATTTTATTATGAGATTTTATTATATATTTATAATATATATGTATTATGAAGATGCCAGCTGTTAACATCTGCTCTTTGTGGATACTGCAAGTTTTATTGCTGTGGTTGTTTATTATGATCATACATGATCTGATAACATAACATTTACTGATAATTGATTCAATTAACAATCTTAACAAGACATTTCTGTTTTCTACGGAAGTCCTGAGAGGCTAGTGAGTTTTTTTTTTTCTGATATACATCGTTTTCTCTCCTGTGTTTATGACTTAGAAAAAACAAGGTTTTGTCAGGATAATCTTTGTAAGTGTCTTCGGATTTGCCAGATGACCACCTCAGATGTTTTTTTTAGTCAGTATCAAGGAACATAGCAGATTTGTACAAGCCTCGCCGTGACCAGGGGTGCTTTACTATGCTTGGCCTTTTTGCAAATGTGGTCCTAATATTGTGAGTTTATTAGCAGACACTAATAATAAGTTTCAGTTTTGTTTTTGAAGCTGCCAAGATCACAGGAGCTCAGTTTAGAGTGAAATTAATTAGCAAAAAGGCTAAAAGAAGGGTGATGGTGAGATCAACTGAAAGTACAGAGGCGGAGGGCGGGTCGGGTTAGAGATATAGCATGCAGAGAAGAATGAGACAAGGCAGCGGTGAGGGGAGAGCTGAGGGATAGGAAAATCAGCATTTCAATTACATAAAAGCAATTGTTTTTTATCTTGAGTGCAAGTTAATGAAACTAATTAGTCTTTGCGTCATGAACCCTCTGGCACGTCAGATAATCGCCAGAGGCTTAGATAGTGCCAGTCAATTTTTAGCTTACTGCAGTAGAGGAGAAAAACAAACAGGGCCTTATCTCTCCAGCAGGCATTACACCTGGGTTTTACATCAACTTCAAGCCCTCTTTTCACCTTTCCAGGTTACTTACTGGCCATTTACATGCGGTATCCACAACATAACACTTCTCTCCACTACAAGCCTTTGGGTCCTTAGAACATCTTAATTAGCATTTGATTGAGACCTCCACCAGGGAATTTGAATATCTATCTGGAATAATATGTAGCAGTCCTTAGGAAACACTGTGTACTCTACAAAAGTGTAAGCCTTTGATGCATTGCTATGCAGCAGAGGTAGACCTGCACAATTGCTATATCAAAATAAGTGCATTAAATATTTCACTGAAAACCTGAACTACCCAGGAGTGAAGACACCTGCAGTGGGCTTGTTTGTGTGACTCATAGTGTCTGTGAAGACAGTGAATCTGAATCAGACAAGGCTGTAGTGCTGTGAAGGAGACTGGAATTCACAGCATACACAAGGATAGACAATGCACACAATGGTGCTATATATAAGTATTTTATAGTAAAAAGAAAAGAATAAAAGTAAATCAAATTAAAAACATAAAATATAAAACAAGATTCAGTAATTCAAACAATTACAATAAATTCCACGAAGCAAGAAAAAGACGCAATATAAAAGTAACTTTTAAGGAGATAACAGCGTGGATGACCTTTTCTTGATCTGCAGATGAAAGGAATGACCTGATCTTGGTTAAATGTCTCAGTTGGACAAAACAGGACTGCACCTTTTATTTTAGTAAACTGTCAACTTAACATCTTGTAAGACTGTCTCAAAAGGGTTTAGGTGCAGCACATCAAAGAGAGGGGGGGTGGTAATGATAGAGATGCAAAGATTGCGTGTTCCAGTTTAGCTAGAACACAACCAGAAATCTAAAGGTTAGTTACAAGGTCTCTGATGATCGTGTCGAGTCATGTAACAGGCCATGAGAGCAACACAGGGAAGAGAAAGTGCAGGCTACTTTATTAGACAGTATAAGCTGTGGGAGCTGCCCGTGGTCCTGAACTCAAACTGCAACATACAAAAGCAGTTGGTGGAGAGCTGGCCATGGTACTCTACTATCATGCACAGAAGCCAACAAAATACAACTGAAATGATAACTCTTTTCTGTGACATCTAACTTGAACTTTAGTTTATAGCGTATTCATAAAACAGCTCCTAACAGCTACATGGAATATCCATGAATGATTAATCTCGTTTGTTTCAACCTGAGTTCATCTAGATTGCTATCCATGTGTTGATGTGAATGTTTAAGCATGTTAAATATGCTTCTAGCAAATATTTTATGCACTCAGTTTAATTTTAAAATTGATGCCTGCAACGAACCTGTTCAAAGCTAAAAGCAGGCAAAAAAAGGCACTGAGTGATCCTAGGAGATTTAGAATTTGAATGAAAAGGTCAGAACTTTGTGGAGTTACACTGTTAGATTGCTCGCACATTGATCTGACAAAGCATCACCTTGTGTTTCTTGTTTTAATAGCAACTATTGATTGGCTGACCTTCATCTATATAAATGGACACTACCCTCAATGTGGCCAGCATGGATTATTTCCACTTATATGTGTTTGTCAAAGCTCTTAGAACCCCTGGCTTGTCAATCAATAGTCAGAACTGCATGGGGATCTTTCGATCCACATCAGAAACTAATGAAAAACAATATTAGGTGCATTGGCTTGAGTCATATTGTGGAGTGCAATAGGAACACGGTTTTGATTTGCAACACTTTTTTATATATATTTTTTTCTCATTGAGAGAGATTAGGGTGATAGTAATCAAAACATGTGTTAATTTATTAGCCATTTACTAAATTGATAAACAGTGTATGACAGTAGTTCAGATTCAGACAACTGTATTGATCCTAAGAAGGGCAATTCCTTTGCAGCTTACCTGGTCTGTACAAATGACTCAAAAACACACAGGCAAGGTAGTTACTGTATATGTACGATAAACATACAGCAGTAACATGAAACAAATTAATCGCTGTTATAGTTCCTATAAATATAAATAAGTAATTACATAAATACGTTTCAAACACTGATGACAAATTTAAGACAGTGTTTCTTTCTGTCAGAGTGTGGCATGTGCTGAGGCAGAATAAACAGGTTTTTGGACCCAGAAGCAGACACTCGAACTGGTGCGACACATCAGGTAATCAAACAATAGTAAACAAAGCTAGTTTCACCATCAGACACAGACACTTACAAACTAAAACAGAAACACACAGACATGAAACAAAGCACAAAACAATCACCAGACACGGATAATACAGAAAAAACAGACTTACAGACAGATCAAACAACACAGGGACACATAGCAGACAGACCAAACCGTGACACTCACAGTATCTGAGGCTGATTCATGGCCTACAATGCAATAGCTTAAAATGCCCTGCTTTGATCGGACACATTTATGTAAGCTTAACTACAGCCAGTAAAAACTGAGGACTTAGTTAGTGAAGATATTTGGCTCTTATACCAAGTACATGGGAACCCACAATCTAGAGGGAGATAGAAGTTTGATGGTGAAGTACATAAGCTCCAACTAGGTCAGAACTATTCCTGATCTCTCACCATGTGCTGAAAGGTGCTCCAGTATACTGGCATTTGGGAGTGGAAGAATATCAATGCAGCTGCAAATTCATCAGCTGGCACTACAAACCTTGGGGTGTTTACTGCAGTGCAACCAGTGTCCAGCAGCTGGTCGGCCATCCAGCTCTCTAATACTGGGCCTGGCTAAAACCCAGTCCCACAAAAAAGAGAGAGCTAGCCAGGGAGTCTCACAAGAGAGAGATAGCCAGCATGCATATACCAAAGACTAGCTATTTTATCTATTCGTTGAAGCTGCTATTTAATAACAAGGTGCCAGCTGAGCCAGAGCTTATTCCAGATCAATACATCAGATGAACGGTATCAGAAACATGTAGCCTACTAAAATCTCTGAAATCTAAAAACTATTTAAACCTTATCTCCGGACTCGATTCATGTTTAAACCTGACATTAACCTAAAACCGCTGCTGCTCCATCAATCCTAGACTTCAGCTTTGAAACATACACGTGCACACAAAAAAGGATAGGATCGGATGAGATTGGATGAGTCTGTAAATGATATTTCGGACTCTAGGGCCTGAATTTGAACCACATCCAGGTTGTGTACAGAAGGCATGAAGAGGCAGCTCATGCATTTTAATTTTTTTAATACCTTTAACTTAGTATAACATCTTGCAACTGTGTAGATACATCTCATGAGGGTTTTCTACTATTAGTTATTTCTAAGTGCTGTACTGCATGCACAGGATATAACGTACTGCATGTCACATTTAAAGGAAAGAAACAGTTTGTCATTTTAAGAAAATGTGTCTATTAAAATAACAATTTAACGCAATAATACTATATCAGCACGCTATAATTATGTGAGGTATCTGTGTTAAATTGAGCCTATAAGTTCCACCTTAACTGTGGTAATTGAATTGTTTGAATTGAATCGTGAACGTTTTTGTTTGGGCGTAGGGACATAATATTAAACTTTTCCTGGACACAGTGGGCAGTACCTGCTCTTCCTCCCTCATCTTCATCAGCTTCGCTCTTTCTTTTTCTCTCAGTCTCCTCGTCTTGTCACGTATCTCTTCCCTTCACAAAGCTGAGCTTTGATTCAAAGAGTCTTTTTATTTTTGTCTCTCTCAGTGAAGTAATTTTTTTCAATTCAGTTTTATTTATATGTGCCAACACAATATCCACACAGAAATACAAAAACAGTTAGTCAGTGAGTAAACACAGGGGTCAATTGATATTTTTATGTAAATGTTTGCGGCCTCCTCTAGGATAATCTTACAATGAAATGAAATAGTATAATTTCAACCCCTGTGTACACTAGATGGAATTCATGTTAGCTGGATAGCTAGTTAGGCAGCATCATGATGGATGGGTGGTCACTGTTAACATAGCGCAACCACACACAAGCTATTTTTCAGATGATGTCTGGGGAGGAATGGCGTTGAACTACAAGCAGTCCACCTGTACAATTGTCTAGTTGCCTGTTTTGCATGGATTCAGCTGTCTCTCCGGTTTCCTCAAGTTACTGCCATTATCAAAGACCCAATGTATTGAGAGAAAGATTTTGTAAAAAGGACAGGATCAACCACTTCAACATCCACCCACATACAAGCAATAACGGAGGAAGCAAGTCTGAAATCTTAGGGTTGTACACTATCTTTACAGCACCAAAGTAAAGTTATTTTCTTGACTTTCATTATAAACATGTTGGGAAAAAACCGAGGTCTGGACCCTGGTGTCCTCAGTGATGGGTACAGCCATGGACACAACCATCTGTAAAATGGTGATGTGTTGTTTTTACCCTTCTGTTTTTCTACCGATTAAAGAAATGAGCTATAAGGTGTTAATTAAAGTTAGTAAACTTTAGAGGTGCTGGTAGGTGGATTTTTTTTTTACCACCGGGCTGAGCCAGTCCAGCTGTTTCCCCCTGTTATCAGTCTTTTTGCTCAGATATCTTCTTATCTAACTCTTCGCAAGAAAGTGGGTCAGTGTATTTCCCAAAATTTCAAACTTTTCTTTTTTAACATAAGATGAACAACTGCAACGTGGCTTGAGACTTCAGCATCACTCAGACATCATTAGTGACACAATGAAAGCAATGTTGACTTTTACTATGTACAATGCCACCTTTACAACTGTCATGTGACAGAAGAACATGCCACCATCACAGAGACAAACATCCCCATCAACGTATTGGTTTTTTTCTCTTGGGATCTCTGAGATGTGTGCAGGATCTTTAATTAAGTCTGCAGTGTCAGGAGGGGATGTCCATATTACTCCTCTGACATTTCAGCTCCACTGATATGGAAACCAGAAGTGCACAGATTCCATTAAGTGTGCAGGGTGCGTGGCGGCAGAACACGGGACACCCGTGGGATTCCTAAAGTGGCATTTCTTTGGCCTGTCATATCCTCTCTGCGAGTAATGAAATCAGATTTGGCTCCTTCACTCCTAGCTCAGCACTGTCTGATATATTGTAATGTGCAGCAGGGAGAAAGATGAGGACAAAAAAATGTATAATTTTAAATGTACGTTGTTTTTGAATCAAACACTCACTGAAATGATAGAAACTATAATTAGATGGAAAATATGGCAATTGCTTAATTAATGAGGTGTTTCCACCAAAGAAATGTATCTGTTTCATATTTTACTGTCTTGTTTATTTCCATACAAGATTATATTCAAAGCACTACTTCTAACCAGACTCCCACAAAGTGCAGCACACCTGACTGAGCTCTCCATCATTTCCTCTTCCAGCCCAACTGCCTCATTAGAGAAATGCTTTCCTCACGGCTTCCATTAAAGGATAACACTGCCTGATTTCAGCTCAATTTAGAAATCATTAGATCCTCACTGCCAGGGTTTAATATTTCCAGTGGAGAATCTTTCAAGTACAGTTCTAAAACGCCTAAAACACGCATGGTTGGTGTTCCTAAGCAGGAGGGTCTAATGCGTCGTAGTACCAAATCTGATCCCACAGAGACCTGCTTAAGGTTTCTGGAAGGAGCATTGTCTTTGTGTGTAAAGTCCTGACCAATAAATGAACCCTAACAACACCATCCCCAGACTAGAGGCCTGTGTCAGCCAAGCTCTCAGAGGAGCAGCTGGATTCTTTCTGAGCCGAATATCTTGAAGACAATTGAACACTTTACATGCTACCTCACCGAAATGAAGCTTGAAGTGGGATTATCTGGTTATCTGCTTATGCCCTTAACATCTGCAATGACTGACTCTGGAGCCAAAAAAGGAAGAAAAAAATCAGAACTGATGACAGCACAGAACAATATATGAGAAAGATTTTTCGGTAAGTAAAGGCTAAAGAGAGAGTCCTTTGGGGGTGTATAAAGTGGAATTTCTTCAATCCTTCTCCTAGAAATAAAATAAAACAGCTGGTGCTAACTGTTCAAAGGCAGCAACAGCACACAATGAAATGCACTCTTCATTGCCACATGCCCCTATCATTATACAGTAACTTTGCCTTAATTTATTCCAAGTGTAGAGGATTGCCTAACTATGGTTTCATTTAACGACAAATTGCTTTACATCTCCTAAGTGTGGCATGTTTACATGTGAAGACCTTACATAACAGGTTGTCAATGAACCTACTGCTCCAAACATTCTCTACAAGATGAATCTATCACTCTGTCCTGTTTTTACACGGAAAAGCTCCGGCTAGGTTAAAAAAAATGGGCTGCCAGCTCAGTGTCCTAAATTTCACTCGGCCTTGACAGGTTGATGCCATATTTACTGTGTGAAATATAATGCAATGAGATGTGGCTATTAGAATGGCTGTAGCTCTTTTTGATCAGAGCCCTCTGCAGCACAGAGCTGTCAGCGGAGCTCCATGAGTTTTTTATTGGGTCGGAGATGCACAGCTCATCAGGGACCTGGGGGTAGCAGATAGATGGATCCTATGGGGTTCATGTACATGAGCCTGACACAGACAAGCTCAATAGGTCTCAATGTTTCTGTAGTGTTGCTTTTCTTACTGTTTATCAACCCTTATCAGCGTCAAAATGGGTAATGAACACACAGAAAGCTTGTTTTCGATCCTGTTACATCCTGTTAACTGAGACGTTTACAAGTAAACAATTTGTGACCTTGTAACCTATCTGCATTAAGAGTAGTTTTGATTATTATATATAATACTGTATATACACACGCAGTATATACAGTGTATAGTCCACATACCCATGTAGTCATGTTGGAAAGAGATCTCTTCACAGCCATTATAGATGAGGAGGAATGATTTCAGACACAAACAACTCTTTCAACCGAAATATGGCATTTGATTTTTGCACTAACAGACTAGAATATATTGCATTTGATCCCTGATCTTTCACATTTGTAAATAAATTTTGGCTATTCATCAGAATCACAAAGATCATACAAAAGATGATGAATGATTTTGATATAAAAGTTTCTCTTGTGCATAGTTAATGACTGCTGCCAGAACTGACACATTTTGAAAAATCCAAGATCACTAACATGTTGATTTCTGAATAGTTGGCTGCTTTGTTCTATGTGATTTCCATAACTGTTAAACACCAGTTAAGTAACAAAAGGTTGGTGAGCTGAAGTAAAATAGGTAGTTGTGAGGTTTTAAAAATTTCACACAATTTCACAATCTGTTCAGCTCCCTAACCTCAGTCACAGAGCAGTGAGGTGACTCAGTAAAGAGGCAGATCCTGATTGGTCCCACTGTGTACACTCTAAGCACTGATTGTTGCTTTGATGATGTAACCTTTTCTTTTTCCAAATTATAGGGTCAATAAGTCACATATGCAAATTCACATCTACACGAAGTTCACCAGCAAAGTCGCAGCCTCAATTAATAGCAAAGAACAACCTCACTCCTGAGTCATCAAATATGGATGCATGGTCAAGGCCCCTTGGTGTCTGTTTGAATTGCTCTGGGAAGCCCCTTAGCGTCATAATCCAACACAGTGGGGGAAGCCCTAGTGTCATTCATGAAAAGCAAATGTATAGTAAATAACAGAAGTCCAAGTAAGGAGGTGGTGGAAGCAAATCCTTTCCCCAGAAGACCGGTGTCCGTTTTCCATGTGAAACAAAAAGTCAGCACTGATTGTTTTTAGTGAAGTTAAGTAGATTATGTAAGTAGCATTACTTAACTTTCATAAGTTAAGTCTTGTAAGATACATTGTTATTTTTAACCCTGGCCATGATGTTTTCCTAACCCTAACCAAGTAGTTTTGGTGCCTAAACCTGACCAAATTGCGATGTCAATGTCAATCATGTGATGTTTCACAACGTTAAACAATAGTTTTATATTGAAAGTCTAACCAGCCGTTGCATATTTATTGTTGCTAATTTGACCGCGGGGCTCCATGCGTCCAAAAACGATGCGAAAGCGTCCATATGTGACAAGATGGGAGTGAGAATGTGTTGCAAAGAAGTGTGTGTGGTTGACCGGGTGTGTTCGCCTCAGCAGGTGTTCGCCTGCATTTTCACATGTGTGACTGTGCCCTAATTGATTCAACTAAAAATAAACCTACACAAATGATTAATAATGTGTCAGACAGTTTTATTTAAATAACTCCTTTTAAAAAACCATATAACAACCATATAATTCTAAGGTAACAAATCCAAAAAAGTCCTTTGAAAAGCCAAGGATAGGTGTAAACTCAGAAGCACCTTCCATTTCTTTGGGGATAATAGCCAGAAAAAAAAGAACATAGGCTGAACCAAATAACAATGAAATAACCAGCAGGTTCTGCAGCCCAGATCCAGCTCCATTGTGCCAGCTGACATTGACAGAAGCCCTGAGCCTTCCTCTAAGAGAAGCTTCTAATATCTTGCAGCCTGCTGATGACGGTGCCCTTTCTTCCCCTTTTCCCCATTGTGTCCAATCCACAGATTCGATTTAGAGGCTTTTAAAAATGATTCAAACTTTTATTGCACTGCTCACTGAACAGAACACCAGTGAAATGAAATATAGGAGGAACACGGCAGACACATTTTATTTGAAAGTTTTACTCACCTCTAATGTCACAGTTGGTACACAGTGTGGGGTCACACTTTCATTGTTTTAGATTTTTAAGTTCCATTTACTATGGCTGTTAAAACACTTTTTTTACAGGGAAAATGGGCAATAACGAGAACTCATTGATCGGCTCACATGTAGAGGAGGGGCAGCTAAATCACACTTGGGAAATCATCTTTGACCTGTAATGTCACCAGTGGATTTCCAAGTGTAAAATGGGCAGGGGAAATGAATGTTAAGGGAAGAGGACAGCCTTGAGAGGATTGTCAGCATGGATTTCCTGGATTAGTGTTTGGGGGCGGTGGTGCAGATCGACTGAAGCTGTGTTTGTGACTACGGGAAGTTAATTAATTAAAAACGCTTGTAACGTACCCTGCTCTGTCTCATAATGCCAATGCTGATGCGATATAAGTGAAAGAGGGGGTTATCTGAGCAGACCATGCCCAGAAACTAATTTCATTAGGCCCGCGTACTCAATGCCTCTGTTTCTTTTCTCTACATCTCTCTGTGTATCTTCCTGTTCTGAAAATGCTGGACAATGTCTCTTAACAGTCTCAACCCTCCACCGCTTAAAATTCATCCCATTAAAGTCCAGAGCAGTCAATTTACCAGCGTGCGTTAATAGATGAGTCAGGAGGCAGGTCTTAGCGGGAGATTGGAGCTGATTACACCCTTGTTCTGTTCATTTGCACAGACCCCAGTTAATTGACTTCTGAGCAGCGATCCATTGGACACACACTATCTGCTGCCAACCTGTTCCTGACCCTACTCACGGCAGGGAACAGAAGATCAGCGCTTGTTTACACCAACTGGGTTTTGTGTGTGTGTGTGTTGTTGTTGTTTTGTTGTCTGTGGCATGTGCGCCGGAATTTGTTTGTGTGTGTAAAACAGAGATAGGGAGAACGAAAGAGAAGAAGAGACAGAGATGTATTTATCTGCTGCGGGGATAATGTGCAGGACGAGTAACAGGAAGATGAGATCAGCAGAAGGAAAGTGAGAGGTGAGATTGATGTAGATAACAGAATAAGCTTAATATGAGATAGCAATTGATTTATAGCTCTATAAAATTAGAAAGTATGCAATGAACATGTCTCATTCTCCACTGATACATACTGTCGACCATAGAAAATGCAATGGACATACAGATAAAACAACAGGACTACTGCGCAATACTTTTCTATCTAAAGGTGCTTACACCTGTTGTTCATTTGGTCCAGACTGGGGGGGGGGGGGGGGGGGCTGCAGTGTGTGCTTTATAGTTTGCTTTATACAAACTAACCAAGTAGAGTAAACATGAAGTTATTTGGACTATGAGGTAAGGTCAATTAATTGGACAGGATTATCATCCTGCGTCAGTGCTATATGGACCCACATAAGGAAATCAAATTCCAAGGACAAACAGCAAGTCATTCAGTATATTACTGTGCCTTATGAGTAGATTTATCTTCTCTAGTAGTCACAGAAAGCTTGAAAAAATGACTGATTATGAGCATCATTAGTTGACATTGCAACTGAAGCTATTGGGAATTCAAAGTAGCACACAAGGTCCACACACATTTGTGTGAATCCTTTTTCAGTTTCTGATGTATCAGAGAAAATCCCTGCATTCGTGCTGACACACAAATTTATTTCTATGATTCCAAAATGATCCTGTACACATATGCTTTGGAAAAGTTTGGGAGATTGCTTTCTTAGGAGTTTATGATCAGCAGATGGATTTTAGCATTTGAACTTTAGAATTTGAAATTTACTATCATATAATCTGCTTTCACACCACAGATGAACAGCACTAGAGCCTGCTTGGGCCAAGGCCCTCTTTTTCAAGGTCTAGTTGTATAGTCTGCACTAGAGTTCAATTCATAGTCTTCACAACTGACTAATAGAGGTGGAACGTTGTTAGTTTACTTTTCTTTCCCCAAGCTGCATCACCATTCAAACACCCTTTGGTACGTAAGTCAGTAGGTGAATGCGTCACCTATTAGAAACAGGGTTGCAGGATAACAAGGAATAGGACCCAATTGCAGACACCCGAGGCAGAGCAGATCCAGTTCAAAGATTAATAATAGTTTAAAGTCCATGTACAACAGGTGGGTTGCTAGCAAGCCGGGGGTCAGGCTGGCAGCTAGCGGGCTGGACTGGAGGCTAGCAGGCCGGGAAGCAGGCTGAAAACTAGCGGGCTGGTGGCTAGTTAGTTGGGAAGCAGGCTGAGGCTTGGCCAGATTACTGGGCCCCTGGGGCTAAGAATCCTAATAAAGTCTTTTGCCCACTCAAGTAATGAACTCCTCAGACAAGGCTTAGAGGACACCTCCTTGTGTGCCAAAGACACGAGCAACAAGAGCTGCCTGCTTGTACTCATTACTTGAACACCTCTACAGACCAAATGAACTGTACTAAATAGGAAAACGCACCAGAGTTTGTTTTAACAGAACAGTTAATGCAATCAGTGTGTAAAACATGCACATTTTCTCTCGAGTCACAAGGACTCATAACACTGTAGAATGCACCCATTCAGGTTTTCTCTAATTCGCTGAGATAGAGTACAATGTTTTCAAGCCCAGGTTGACTCTCCATTGGGTACCTGATGAAACAAATAGCTGGAAAAGCAGCCTAAGTCTTCATCAGGGTGGTTTCCTTCACTCAAACCACACCTGGTAGGAAATTCTTGCTGACTGCAAGTCCTACTGTGGTTTTCACTCTTGCTTTCAATCAGCATTGATGTGTTGTGTGAATGTCTGGGATTTCAGAGATTGGGCTCAGCAGTTCCTCACTTAAATGTCTGCCAGGGGTCAAAGGTGACAGATGAGCTTTAGACAGGTGAAGGAGGCACATGTCTGCTGTTTTTCCACAGAAACAGAAGTAACCATGACAATCCAGCATGAACATGTCAGCTTTGCCTGAACATGCTCTGTTCCTCCTCTATCATTATTCTGCTATTAATATGCCAGCTGGAGAAAGTGCCACACAGTAGACTGCAAAGCAACCAAAACAATAACACATATTGTAGAGTGATACTGAGTGACGCTGGAAGCAGTGTAGTTGTGCTGAGTCCAAATATTTCCCACTACTTTTTAACATGAAGCATATATCTGGATGCTGCGCCGCTGCTTAGTGACTCACAATTTTAGAAGCAGGGCATTGGATTTCACTCATAAATGTTTTAAAATCCAGCAATATTTATGATCATCCACTTTTATGGCTAATCTATAGTAGAACCATTAGGCATGCATTAGTGAGTGAAGTATATTTGACCCAGTCTTGGTCCTCATTGAGAAGTCAATACCCTGCATTAAGCCTGCCTAAATAAAAACTATGGCTTGACAATGTTTTTGCACCAGTCACTTGAGTACCACTTTGAAGACCCTCTCCCTCCACCTCCTGCTAATTGGGACATTCATAACTTGAACATGATCCCTCTGTGACTATTTTAAACCTCAGGGACACGGAGAAAGAGGCAGGGGAGGGGGAACTAGAGACAGACTAAAAGAGAGAGACGAAAAGTGGTTAATACAAACAGCTGTGTTGTTACATGTACAGTAAAGGATAAGAGACTATGCTTCCATAGCCAATCCACTCCACAGTAGTCCCAAGAGTGCGTCTATCCATCAAATTACCTTTCCTTTAAATGACCTTTATATTTAAGACTTTATATTATTTGAGCTACAGCTGAATTCTTAAAATGCTCTGAATGGGCTTATCAAATTTGTGTTTTGATAATTCCATCAAAGCAAGGAGCAAATGTATAAAAACTGGATTAGTGGCGCCATGGCAGCTTCTATGACAACAGCCTAATAGGCAAAAAATTGGCGTCCTACTGAGTGCACTTCTATGTTACAAACTAAAATATGAAAATAACTGTTTTCAAATGCCACAGTGTACCTTTTTTTTGCTACTTACTTCTGAGTCATCAACCGCTGAATAAAACAAAAGGTCCAACCCAAGAATTCGCAAAGAATGCATGAAATCTTCTCTACTAACTCCTGATTTTCATTCTCGATGAGAAAGAAAAGTCTGTCTGCGTGGTTGTACCTTCCCCACTTTGACAGCTGGCTGGTACAAACCAAGGCTGCTGCAATATTGCAGCTTTGGGCGTATGTGCTGCACTTGCAAGATAAATGGCAACATGTAGAGAACACTCCACCTCAATTGTCACCTAGTCAAACTCTCAGGCTGCTCTGGATCAGTTGTCTGGCTGAGGTGAATGGAGACACGAGGGGTGGGACGGCTGTCAGGAACTGTTCCCAGCAGCCCTCGGCCATTGCGGCTTATCACACCCTCAAGTGTGTTATATCTCCACTGCTCTCATCACGCCCAAGGATCTACTGAGAAGTACAAAGAATAACCTTCAGCAAAATGACAGCCCCAGTTCAACCAAGATGTGTCACATGGCTGTCTATCAAGGAAATGCACCAGATAGGTTTCGGCTATCGCAACATTGTCAAAGCAGGCTAATGAGAAGAGACGCGTTAAAATGCTTAAAATGCAAATATCCATTGCATTTTCCAGAGAGATTTTTAATGGTTTTACTCCAGTGCTTTTAAGTGGTTTGAGATACTTTATGTCTACAATTTGAATCCAATTTATAGACATACTGACCCATGAAAATCACATGCAAATGGGATTGGTCGTGTCCAGGTTAAGTGAGCGGTCTTTGCAGGGTGAGAACTTTACGGCTTAGGCCCACCTGAGTCCCTTTTTTTTTCTCTCTCTCTCTCACTCTTCTTCCTCAATAACTAAACCCCGGCATGAATATAAATGGAGACCGGTGAAGAGCAGGGACCGGGTGCCAGTGAATGGCTTTCTGCTCGGCCTCTGACAGCAGCGCACTCCTAATGGGTTCAGCCTGACTGGATTCAATCATGTCCCCTGATACCCTCTGAAGAGGATGCAAATTGTCAATCAGACCTCTCTCCCCTCCCCTTGTGCTTCCCTATCTTTTGCTGCTGTCTTCACTTTGTTCCCAGTGATCATCTTGCTACCATTCACCTTGCTCTTACGTCCCATTTTCTCTTCTTACAGCCTTTCACATATTAGCCCCACCTCCTGTTTGCCTGATCAGTCTGCCTCGATCTGCTCCAGTGATACTGACATGAATTTCATCCAGTTTGAATGAAATAATGAGTACGGAGAAGGTCATGTACATGCAAAATTTACGGAAAATATTGCTTGTCTAGGATGCAGTGTGAGTGTTTGTGCTGCATGTTAAGAGTCTGTGGCATTTTAAATAAAACAAAGCATCTCTCTTAAACAGAAGATATTACATGCATACAAGCATTTTTATTATTGCCATTCAAGTGAGAGGAAAACAGGTCCACTGACTCAATAAACCCTGCCCAGCCCAGTAAAAATGAAAGAGGATAATTATGTTTTTGTTTAATCCAACCATTTAAGGCGAACAACAACAGCTAGGAGGAGATGACATGTTTTGATTTGTAAAGGTTAATGTATTTATTGGTTTGCCTCATAATGCAATCATATTTCATTAGCTTCATGTAAAAGCAATCAGACTGTGAAAGCTCTTGCTGGGGGGCATGCACAATGAGGAGAAAATTTAAAATATTTCCACACTGGATGACAGCTTAATCCATCCTGTGGGCTACAGGTGCACCCAGCTTCCCTTCAACAAACTGAAGGGACTTCTTCATGAGTCACAATTGGTTTGTGGTACACAATTCTCAAGACACACATAATAAGGTGTCCTTGTGGACTAACGGTCTAAAGCAAATACCATTTGACCAAAACTTTGGTTGGATTCCAGCTAGGACCTTTGTTTCCAACAGCTCGTCACACCCAAAGACCAAAAGAGGTAATTTCTCGCTTCCCTTCAGAACAATCCGTGTATGGTTCGTTCTTTGATTATTTTGTTTCAAAACCAAATCAGAAAAAACAAAAAACCAAGTAGTTTATTCCGTTTAAAAAACCAAAACGGAAAAACAGATAAACAGAAAAGAAAAAAACAGACATCGATTTTTGTTTTGTTGTTTGTTTTAAAACCAAAACGGAAAAATATTAATATATATTAAATAGCTGCAGTACCGGCTCAACGTTCAGTTTGTAACTCACTAGCAACTGGAACAGGAGAGAATTTCTCGAGAATTCTCTGGTTTTTAAGATTTCTTCAGTTTAAAATTAGTTAGATAGTTGTCAGTACATCCAATGGTACACAGCAAACATGAACTGTTATTAGTTAATTCGGCAAGCTGTATATTAACGAATCATACACGGATTAAAAAGTTTGGGTAATTTTTATTCATCCTCTCTAGGCTACACTGTTTCAACCTGACCTTTATTTTCTGAGGTGGAAGAATTTAGAAAGTTGTGCTGTGCTGCAGAGAGCCTACAGCTGCAGGAACACATGTATTAGGAGCATTCTAGGTCTACCACCGGAGAGGGAGCGGGCGCTGGAGCATACAGGGCGAGAGAGGGGGCCACGGGAGTGACCTGGTGCGCTGCGGACGGTCGGTGATCCCTCCGGCTGGATGAAGTCTGACACTACAGATTTACGCATGATCCATGATGATAGGCTACAAAAATATAGAAATGAATGGTGAAAAAAAAGCATAATGTCGATATTTTAGAGACCCCCCAAAATATTACAAATCATGTTTTCAGGGGAACTCATGTCTTATTAAAGGAAACAATATGTCAATTATCAGTAGAAATCACAGAAGTAAAACTGGAATGAATCTGGGAACTCTTCGGTTACTTGATTTGTCTTAGACACCCAGGCATTTGAAAAGGTAACATCCTTGTGTCTTGTGGACTAGGTATTATCATGTTGCACAAGCTATGATGCTTGTGAAGAACTCATCTGTAATCCACAGGGTAAATTCAGTTGTCAGTCAGTATGTAAATATGTTCAATATTGCCAGTCCAGCTCAGCACCACAAATTAGAATTTTTGCTGTCAAATTTCAGTGCGGGACTGTTATGCAGTCTGTGTTTATTTGTGCGAAATGGCTGTTAGCTGCAGTTATCAGTTAGATGCTAGCTGTAGCTATAGCAAGCGACATACACAACAAACATGAGTGCGTTTCAATGTTTTTGTGTGACAACTCTCTTTCCGCTCTCAGAACTTACCAGGTACTACAGTGTTTTATATTTTTGTTCTTTCTCCTTCTCGTCTGTTTGTGAATGAAGTGGAGCCAGAAAGCCTCAAATAAATCACAAATTTTTCACTCTCAAGTTGAAACATTTTAACAGGCACGTGTTTTGCCTCAGTTTGCGCTGCCATGAGCAGACCTTGACTTTACATTCAGTGACATCTAAAATCTGTTTTGCTTTTTGCATGAACACACCTTTAGGGAGGAGGTCAACATACATGGATGGTGGGTGTACAAAGTGTTTGACTGTGACACCAATAGTCAATGTTGATTTGCAAAAGCTATAACCCTAAATTTTTCTACATAGCTTTTTTGCCATGGCCATGATCTTTTAGCATTATCCAAGTAGTTTGTATTGCCTGAACTTATCCTAACCTTAAACATAGGGGCGTCAGATCAGAAAACACACATTTGCATTGTTCTGAATCTGTGTATGGTTTGTTCTTTTGTTTTTCTGTTTTAAAACCAAAACAGAAAAATGGAAAAATGGAAAAACAAATAACAGACATCTGTTTTGTTTTTCTGTTTTAAACCCATAACTGAAAACAAAGGAGCTGTTTTGTTCTATCTTTAACCAGTGTTGTATCCCCACAAGCCCTTCTCACTCCCCAACTCGTCACATATGACATGGTCAAGGCCTATCGGCATTTGTAACGCACTGGGGATCCTATAGAGTGATAGGTCAACGCAGTGGGGGAAGCCCTGTAGCGTCAGTTTGTAACCTTAAAGGCAGGTATATTATATTTAACAGAGAAGAATGAGAAAGGATGTGGTTGGGGTGAATGGAGAGCCAGAACCTGGACTTTGAACCAGGAGAACGGTGTTCGTGTACAGTATGAAACGAAAAGGCAATATTACTTAAGCTATTTATTTTATTTTATAGGCTATGGGCTAAGGCTATTTCTTTACAGGTCACATCTCATATCAACTATGGCAAATATGATTGTAGAAGTGAGCACTATAGGCCTATTATAGCTGCATAAAAAAAAAGAATTATGAGAATATACTTGTTTTGCAAGATCGCGTAAAGCCGGAGGAGCCACTCAAGCACACAAAATTTTAAAATTTCTAGATTAAGTACATCAGCATCAAGGAATCATTTTGTTTTGGGCTGATCTTAAGCAGCTGGTTACCTGAGCGATCAAAGAAAATACTCGAACATGTTTATCAAGGGTTTTTTCTCGAGGCTATAGCCGGGGTGTAAACTATGGGGGAGCCAGGGGGAGCTTTACTCCTCTTAATGGCTAATAGGGTTCAGGCCATAGACTGTATATAAGAAGTGGATGTAGTCATCGTGACGTCACCTGTTGGTTTGTGGACTGCCATTTTGAAGCCTTCAGTTTGCCCGATAGGCCGCCGCCATGTTGATTTTTTGCCACCAGCGGCACTGGACATGACCATTGGATGAGACGGTGGTGCTAACGGCTGTGGAGCTAGCTAGCTTGCTTAGCTAGGTGCATCTGTAATTGACGTTGACTGTCATTTTAACAGGGCTGATAATTTTGTCTAGCGAACAACAGACTTAAAACTAAATGTACTCACCAGAGAAAGTGAGCAGCTGTGGGTACGAGCCAATCCAGCCTGATTTACAGATTGCCATGGCAATGACTTGTCAATCATAGATAGTCCCGCCCTGAAGCATGTTCTGGTTTCTGGTCTATTTTCATCTAAATGTGACCATAATTTACTAAATGAACATCATGCTGTGTTGAAGAAGACTTTAAACTAGCGACTGAGACCATATACTCATTAGGAAAGTGTTCACTGAGGCGATTGTTCAGCTGAGAAGTAGGGTCATTTTCCCATTATTTTGCAACCAGAAGAGTCACCCCCTGCTGGCCGTGCGACAGAATGCAGGTGTAAGGGACTTCTGCGTTCGCATCAGTTTGCTGACCGTAAGCTTCCTGCTTGGTTCAGGCTGATGAAAGTTGAATTGCTCAGCTCGGTTTCTACAATTTCACAGCTCACATTGTCAGAAACATTCACTACCTTTGCTCCGCCATTTAAAACAAAGTTGAGATAGAACAAGATGGTGCTGACATGATTGATGACACCGGTGATGCACTGCAATTAGCTGTGATGAATTGCAAGACTCTATGGATACTCTGTAAATAATTGATTTTAAAAGGAAACATCAGATGTAGGCATTCCAAAACTACAAGCATCAGTGTCAGACGGTGATGTATGGAAACCCAGTTAAGAGCCCATTTCCCTCCCATTCCACCGGGAGAGGAGAGGCTGCAGTAAATAACCACCACATCGCCAGAGGGGGAAAAGGAGAGAGTGGAGAGGAGAAAATCTCCTATATTCTCACCACCTTTCTTTTTCTCTCTACTTCCTGCTTACGCTACTTCATGCATTCATTTTCGCCTGCTTCCCCGACCCCCCCCCGGTCTGTATGTCTCAATCTCCTTTGCTTTCTTGCCCTCTCAATCCTGCTTCTTTCATTCCTGTGTGCGTAGCAGACAGTTGCTGAAAGGAAGGTGGAATTGGATGCCTCCCTCGCAGAGCTATCCTTTGAGACTTTCAGGATATGTTGTTTTGCTGGAGTGAGTTGTAACAGCTCACTAGCTCATCATCATCCAAAACATCAACTGTCTGTCACGGTCAGCTACGCCCCAAAGCATTCAAGATAACAAATATGCTTCCATCACACCAGTCAGTACATACACTTGTGATATTACACATGATGATTCCTTTATGACATATTACAGATGTTTGCCATTGATGGTGTCATTTCCTGTTCTGATTGAAGCAATGAACACTGCCATTGCATACTCCTCGGGGCTGTACTCAGGTCCTGGATTAAATTGCTGTCGTTATTATCTAGATTTGGTGAGTCACTCTAGCAGATTTGTGCTCTATAATGCTGCTTTCAAGTATGGCTGAGTCATCCCTAGTACCTCTCAATAAAGAGTCTCCAACTCCAATGAATCGTATTGGTGAATGCAATCCTTTGTGGGTGGAACTCTGGGTGTTTGGCATTCTGTGGCGCCAGAATTTTTCATCAGGGCTTCACCACCGCTTTTGACAAATCATAATTGTCAGCAGAGGGAAAATGTTGAACACCCATGTCTCATGGCTGATTAAAAAGGTCACTTCAGTTCCTCCATATTAAACTGACCTGCTGAGTCACATGTACATTTGGAAGCTGACAACTCAGTTGTCCGTTCCCCCCGTCTTCCTCCCCATCTTCCTCCCCATCTCTCCACAGCGAAGCAACAGAGGGTTTAATCCTTTCCCATAGGTTGAAACCATCTCCTCTCTTATCTCCCTCTCTTTCTGCTTCCCTTTGAGTAACGGACAGGCAGCTTGAGCTGTTATGGAAGGCAGCCAGACAGGTCAAAGGTGACTGAGCAGAATAATCCCTTTATGAAACCCTCCTCCCTCACTGAAGTAAAGCTGGCGTAAGGAAGGTCAGCGTGTATGTTCTGTCCCTCCTCAGCATCAGCCAAAGATTGTACTGCTCTATTCACTGTCTTACCTTGAGAAGCACACAGCTGGCTTATCACATTGGAATTGGCTGTGCAGCATGAATGCAGCAGAAGAGAGAAGCCAGATGAATGTTTGAATGGGGCCCCAGTGTGAATGCCTTGCCTGATCTTTTCTCTTTCCTCTATCTCTTGTTTCTCTATCTCTTACTTTTATCTTAATCTATTCTTCTGCGCATTCCCTAACTCTATGTGCAGGGAATTGAATCAGTCTCTTGTCTGTGATCTCTGTGTTTTTAAGATGACCTGAGTGAAGAGTGAGTCTTGCTGAAAGGGATCATGTCTTTTTGTACAGGTCAGCTTAGGATCAAACTGGTTCTACTGCAACACTGTGTCAAGATGAATACAGTGAAAACATTCCACTGACTCTGAAGCTTGTCTAAGTCACCAATAATGTCCATTTAGGTTTTGCCTCATTTCTAAATGCAGGTCCTAATCAAAATGGCACAAATAACGACCAATTGTGCTGCTTTAAAGCTGTAATAATCAGTATTTTTTTATATTAACAATGGATAATGACTGTGTAATAATAATAATAATAATAATAATAATAATCTTTATTTGTAGAGCACTTTCAAAAACAAGTTACAAAGTGCTTTAACAAGTGTAAAGACAATAATACCCAAAAGACAATAATACAAAAACAATGCAAGATAAAAGCATGAAAACATTGAAAAGACTAAAATACACGTTTAAGATAAATATAAAATTAGTAAAATAGAATAAAATAAAAGGGATAAAATAAAGTCAAATAAGATCGGGAAAGGCTCTGCTATAAAAGTATGTTTTAAGAAGGGACTTAAACGAGTTCACTGACTCAGCTGACCTGATTTCCTCGGGCAGGCTGTTCCAGAGCCTCGGGGCCCTGACAGCAAACGCTTTGTCCCCTTTAGTTTTCAGTCGAGACTCTGGAACAGACAACAGACCTCTGCCCGAGGATCTCAAGGTACGTGCTGGTGTGTATGGGACTAAAAGTTCAGAAATATAACAAGGCGAGAGGCCATGAAGAGCTTTAAAAGTGATCAATAAAATTTTAAAGTCAATTCTAAAACATACTGGGAGCCAGTGTAATGAAGCTAAAATAGGAGTAATGTGGTCCTATTTCTTTGTTCTGGTTAAAAGCCTGGCAGCTGAGTTCTGGACAGTCTGGAGTCGATCAATAGATTTTTGGGTTAAACAGGTGAAAAGGCTGTTGCAATAATCCAGGCGTGATGAGATGAAGGCGTGTAAAATGGTCTCTGTGTCCTTAAAACAACATAGATCGAATTTTTGCTATATTTCTAAGTTGATAAAAACCTGATTGAACAAGCTTTGTGGTGTGCTGCTTGAAATTGAAATTACTATCAAACCAGACACCAAGGTTCTTTGCCACAGGCTTAATGTGATTTACTAGGGAACCAGCAGATGGCAGTATTTGTTTTGCCATCTGCTAGGACCCAATGACCAGGATTTCTGTTTTGTCTGAGTTCAGCTGGAGGAAATTATTTGACATCCATTTTTAACTTCACAAAGGCAGTTGTTAAGTGAACTCAGCATTCCAGGGTCTGTGGATCTGACGGGCAAGTATATTTGTGTGTCATCAGTATAAATGTGAAAAGAAATGCCATGTTTATGGATAATATGTCCAAGGGGAAGCAGATACAAGGAAAACAAAATGGGTCCTAAGACCGACCCCTGAGGCACACCATATTTAACCGGACAGAACGAGGAGGCATAGTTGTTTACAGACACACAAAACTTCCTTTTTTGACAGGTAGGATGAAAACCATTCTAGGGCAGTACCAGAGATCCCCACCCAGTGCCTCAGTCTGTCTAACATGATGTTGTGATCAGTGGTGTCAAAAGCAGTGCTAAGGTCCAGGAGTACCAGGACTGAGCACATACCTTCATCAGCAGACATTAAAAGGTCATTGGTGACTTTAAGCAGGGCAGTCTCAGTGCTGTGGTA
Source organism: Micropterus salmoides (assembly GCF_014851395.1). NCBI lineage: Eukaryota > Metazoa > Chordata > Actinopteri > Centrarchiformes > Centrarchidae > Micropterus > Micropterus salmoides. Next base: position 30,239,644 of record NW_024043372.1, read on the forward strand.
CTTCCTAAAACCAGACTGAAACTTTTCAAATATTTTGTTATTTTCCAGTACAGTGAGCAGCTGTTTGGACACAATTCTTTCTAGAATCTTTGCAATAAAAGGCAGTTTTGAAATTGGTCTAAAATTTTGTGGGAGGGAGGGATCTAAACCAGGTTTCTTTAAAAGTGGGTTCACGCAAGCCGTTAAAATAATCAGGGACACAACCAGTAGATAGGGAGCTGTTGAAAACAGAGATCAAATGGGGCCCAACAGAATCTATTACTTTCAGTAGAAACTTTGTAGGTATTACATCAAGTGGGCTGGAGGACACTCTCATTTGTGATACTGTTTTTAAAAGCTCAGACAAGTCGATGGGATAAAACTGGTTAAAACTCTCTTGTTGCTGGTGAGGAACCTCTGAGTAAGAGGCCGCGGGGGTAATAGAGGCTCTGATTGACACCACCTTATTGGTAAAATAAGATAAAAACAATTCACAATCATCATTATTTCCAGCTGAGGCACAAGGAGGGGTTGGGTTTACCAGCTGATCCACAGTCTTAAACAGAAACCTGGGATTGTGTTTATGTGTAGTAATGAGTTCAGAAAAATAGTGTGTTTTCCTGCATTCCCTTTTTAGGCTGCGAATGCTGTCATTTATCCAGGGTTGCTTACTAGCTTTAGACATATGCCTAACCTTTAGAGGGACAGTAATATTTAGTGACGACAACCAGATATGATTGAAGTGATCGACCAGATTGTTGGTGTTGGAATTAGACAGGTGTTGGCTTTGGCTCTGAAAGAATGCGCAAAACTTTGAAACACTTTGTTCATTAAAGAAGCGAGAACACACAGGGCTTGGTGAGGCGGCATGAGTAACAGGCGAATCGCAGCTAAAAACAATACATCTGTGGTCACATATGGTCATGTCCACTAATTCCACAGAGGAAATGCTGACACCCAGGGTAAAAACCAAGTCCAGTGTATGACCTGTGTTTGCCCTTTGACATGTTGTTTGAAGTTAAAAAAAGTGGCCATATTTAAAAAGTCAGTTGCATTAACATTGGTGGGGTCATCAACATGAATATTAAAATCGCCACAAAGAACAATTCTGTCATAATTTAAAACCAGAGTAGATAAAAATTTCCTGATAAAAATCCTCCAGGCGGTTTTGGGGGGCGATAAATTATAACAAATATGATAGGTTGCAGCCCTCCAACTTGAAGAGTGAGAACTTCAAAGGAGCTAAATTCATCACAGCGTACTTGATGACATTTAAAATTTTTCCTATACACGCTCACTAGCCCACCACCACGACCACTGACCCTCGGTTGACTAAAACAATCATATTGAGGCGGACATAGTTCAGCTAGCTGGCTATAGTCATTCATTTGCAACCATGATTCAGTTAAAAACATAAAATATAGATTTGCAGACAACATAAAATCATTTAAGATAAAAGTCTTACTTGACAGAGATCTCACATTGAAGAGAGCCATTTTAAATGAGTTTGTTCTGGGTGCTGGAGTTGGTGCAGTTGTCCTAATCCTTAAGAGATTACTATTATTTCTGTGTGGGATGTGCACATTTCGGTTTACTGGTCTATGCGTGATGATGATAGGAATAGAAGTCTTTGGAACAATGCTAGTAGGAGACGGCTTTACATGCCAGCAGGTGGAGACAGTTGTTTGTGGCAGTGAGGCAGAGTTATGTTCAGTGACCTGTGGTGTGTCCAGGTGTACTGCATGAATGATTAGTCATTCACGTAAGTCATGTGTGGACCGCACCACATGCTGTGTGTGAGCAGCTAACATTTCTGAGCCCCGTTTGTTTGGGTGAAGTCCGTCTGTCTTAAAAAGAGACATTCTTTGCCAGAAAATATTAAAATTATCCACATAACACACACGGTGAACCCTGCAGGTGGACTGGAGCCAGTCGTGGAGGCCAAGGAGACTACTGAAGTGGCCAGCACTGCGACCAACTGTGGGAATGGGACCAGAGATAAAAACAGACTTTCCACATTGCTTTAAAAGACGATAAAATCTGATTTTGTCAGCTCAGACTGCTGAAGAGCTGTGTCATTTGTTCCCACATGGACTATCACTCTTGTGATGGAGGACGGGAGCGATGGCGTTAGGTCCTGGAGTTTTTTTAAAATGTCAGCCGTGGTGGCACCGGGGAAGCAGTGAGTGGTAGCGTTAAAGAAACGGATGTTTCTAGTTTTGGAGTCACCAATTATTAGTGTGGTTGGGGAGAAAAGAAGATGAGGAGATGCCGGTTGTGGGGTTCCAGAACAGGACTGAGCAGAATCTGCTTCAACACTGCGTGCGGACTGAGGATGGAGTGTGTGAGCTGCCGTGTGTTGTGTTGGAGTAGCAGTAACATACCTGAGAGAAGGGCTACCCGACGGTGCAGGGTAGAGACGGCCTCCGGAGCGTCTGAGCACAGCCTCCTTCAGGATCCTACGTCGGGAAGCGGAGGTTTTTGACCGGGATGACGGCCGCCTATCAGGCCCAGCGGCCCAGCGGCAGACTGGGGGCCCAGTGCAGGAGATGTAGCCCCGTGGAGGAGATGCAACAGTGTCGGCAGGCACTGTCCGCCGAAAGAGATCTGTATCAGGGAGACTCGAAGCTGCAGGTGCATCCGCTGGATGGACCGGAGTGTCGTCAGACAGGGCTGCATAGCGGTTGGAGAGGCTGATGTGCGGAGGAGAGGCAGCCCCGTCCGAGCCTCTCTTGCAGCCACGGACCACCACTTCAGCGCAGGTTGACTGATGCTTCAAAGTCGAGCAGGAAGAAAGCCTGGGAAGGCTAGAGGGGTTCCATAACACGGTGTCCTGGATGTTGGCGGTTGCGCTAAGAGAAACAATCTGTTTGGCTTGTACTGAAGCCACATCCATAAAGCCAGTCAGCAGGGAATCTTTTTCTTTGAGTCTCTCTGAAAGTCGTTGGATATCTTCCATAAGGTCAGCAATCTTTTTGTTCGCTTTCTTGAGGAGTGTGCAGTCCTCATGGGGCAGAGTTATTTCGGCTAGCATAACATTAGTCGCCGGAGCTTTGTTGTGGTCAGTAGCGTTGATAGCGTTTTTACGGTCATCTAGCTTAAAATCCATGTCGGATGACTAAAATCCTTAACCCACGTAAAACTTAAGTTAAAAACTTAAGTTAAATAAAAAGGATATAAAAAATGTAACAAAAAAGTGTGGATTAAAACTGGATAAGAGTCCGGTTTAAGACGGAGCTTCCGACAGGTAGCTACAGACGCCAACACACGCGCACACGAGTGCGGATTATGTCAGCAATTATGTCAGCGATCTTGTGATGATGCTACTACTACTGTATGTTTCGTTTGCTTCTAATGTGAAGGGGTTGATTGTAATGATGAACCCACAGAGAATAATCCCACAAATCTGCTTTTCCCTATCTTTCAGCTTGTTGTGTTGGTTATTTAGCTTACAAATTTACCGTTTTGCTTCACTCTCTCTGCTCTCATCAACACTCCTTCCAGCAGAAGGTGGTTGTTTTCAGCAAAAAAGGTCTAGTAAATCCACTGCACACTAGTGCCCAGCACTAAAAGGAAGACAAAGTTAATGACTAGCTGGTGAACATATTGGAGTATTTACCAGGTAAAGATCTAAAAAACACGTTGTTACTCTGGCACATTTACACTGGTGTTTTCAAAGTGCTAGTATTGATCAATGTGCATTGTTCCCTATAAACTAAAAATATTTTCTGTTGTTCATCATGTGACAATGTTATCTAAAGGTTGAGTTCAGTCAATAAAAACAGAAAAGGTCAAGGGTACAGTTTGGCTGCAGCAACCAAGGGTAGGTCACTGAAAAATGTGAAGTCAAGTCTAGTCATGTCTCTTTTATGAAATGCCTTTGTGGTAAAATACCTTTATTTTCCTTTTCACAACTTTTTACTGCAACTTTGCTGTTTTGGTTCACTCTCACCGCTCTCATCAGTGCCATTTCCAGACACAGCAGGCAGCTTGTTTCAGTGGAAAAGCTCTGATAAATCCATTGTACACTACCTGCCCAGTACCAAATGTCACACAGACAGTTAGCGACTAGCCGGTGAACACAGTGGAGCTACTAACTACTAAAGAGCCAAATATTTCCTTCAGGAGTTGTTGGAAATAAAAAACAACTAAATGGTCTTCTAATGAATGTAAATGATGGTCCACGTCTGATAGATGTGTTAATAGGCAACTGTTTGCTAACATATCAACTTCAACATCTTGTTTACAGCTTGTTGCAATGCCCCTCAGGTGGCCAAAAAATCACTTAATGGAGGTTTAAAAATCAACACTCGTAGCTGGATGTGAAAATATGTAAATATAAAATGCATTTTGTTGTTGGATGTGTACAAGGTACAGAGAATTCTCCCAAAAAGGCTCACTGACCCTGTTTTGTTTGGTTAAGGTTTGAAATTTAATTCAGTGGTAGCTCTAAACCAGAGTCTTGTCACGACAAAGTACCAATCTGTATTATCAAGCAGTCAAATAAATCACTCTTTTTCACACTGGCTCATGATTAATTTCTGACATCAGGTAAGTAGTGTTGACACACTGACAGCTGTCATTTTGTTGAGGCCTTGAGCAATACAGATACATATCTGCTATTTTTACAGTTTTAAAAGTGAAAAGAGTGGGTTCTGTCTTTTTGTCTCCTTGTTCTCATCAGTATTACTCTCTTTATCACGCTTTTTTCTCTCATCAAGTCCCCTGTCTCATCAGTTTAATAGTGGTGTATTGAGCAAAGCATTTCCACAGGTGGTCTCCTCAGGCCAGAACCCAACCCCACTGTCCCTGGTCCAATTACAGCAAGAAGGAGAGGACATTTTTATTGGTCTGTGAGGGGACATTTCCATGGCTGCCATCATCTCCAGGAGTAGAGTCGTCTAGCGCTCAATTACTCCTCCATCCTGAACCGGCAAGGGAAAGAAAATGTCCCCTGCTGAGACCTGGTGAGTCCCAGCACATTACCAGCACAGAATTTCTGACCTACTTCAAACACAAAAACCCCACAACTTATTTTCACTGCTAGCAACAGTATATGATTGAATATGTGGCAAGTAATATTCCCTTGGAGTTTGGGTAGAAAGGCACCAGCATACAGACTGTTTAAAACATACAGTACTTTTCCACACAAAACACACAAAAGCATATATTTAGCAATTTCAATAATTTTGAGTGCAAGGATGCCATGAGCAATAAATTATCTTAAAGATACATATTAATAAACAAGTTAAAGCCAGTTTAATAAAAATAATGACTATCATTTGTGTAGGACTTTACAAAACAAAAGAGGCCTTCAAAAGTGCTTTATATTCATCGTCAACCGCTTATCCCGCATACAGGGTCGCGGGGGCTGAAGCCAATCCCAGCTTACAGTGGGCGAGAGGCGGGGTACACCCTTGACAGGTTGCCAGTCCATCGCAGGGCTTTATATTCAAAAAACTGAATCCATGCCAGTGGATTTTTTTGTGTGCTGATGATCTAGTTATATTTCATCCCTGCAGTGCTGTTTCTCAACACTACTGTACATATGAGTATACATTATGTGTACAAAATGGTGCTGACTTCGATTTAATTCCAAAAAAAGGATGTAATGTTAACAGGCAACAGAACAAAACAATTGTTTTTCTTGAATTCTACTTAAAGTGAGATGGTCTTAAAGTGAGCAGTGAATTCAGATCTCTTGGGTAAGCAATTTACACATGATTTACTGTATGACAACTGCTCTGCAACACTTTTTTCAATTTCAATGTTCTCATTTGATGTAAAAGTGTGGCTTCATTTGATTTAAGTGTGGCAGAGACTGACAGATGTTGATTTGTTTGCCAAGATTTATAGTGTGCTAGTCCTATGTTCATCAGCATAACGTTGCCCCATGCCATGCAGTAATAAGGAAGATCATATATAAATGCATGTAGAGCGCAACATATTTGGTGTTAACAAAAAATACCTAGTTGCACACATTATATGTATTGCATTTGTATATTCGAAGAATGGGCGACAAAGTTTTGGATTTTTGTATTGTATGTTTTACACATGTAACGATAACAACAAGGAAAAGAGATCATATTTCTCCTGTTTTAGCTTCTCTGCACTAGCTCCCTAAAAAATTCAGAAAACAAATTAATATCCTTTTCCTCAACTACAAAGCCCTTAATGGGCATGCACCATCTCATCTTAAAGAGCCCAGAGTACCTTATTACGCCACTAGAGCACTGCGCTACCAGAATGCAGGATTACTTGTAATTCCTCCAAAAGTCAGCTATCAAGCTCCTCTCCTGTGGGACCAGGTTCCAGTTTAGGTTCAGGAGGCAGACACCATCTCTACATTTAAGAGTAGGCTTAAGACTTTCCGCTTTGACAAAGCTTATAGTTAGGGCTGGCTCAGGTGAGTCCTGAACCTTCCATAAATTTTTAAACATCATGTTGTTAATGTTGTGAAATGTCACAATTTGGTTTAGGCAACAAAACTACTTAGTTAGGTTTAGGAAAAGATCATGGCTTGGGTTAAAAATAACTAATTTCAGTAAACTTACATAGCTTACATAACCTACGTAACCTACGTAACTTAAATAAAAACATTCAATATTTTGCTTTTTGTTTCACATGGAGAACAAACACATCGAAAGTCCGGCTTCTGGCCCGCAGTCCGTCCAAATCACCTCCTTTCTTGGAATTCTCAGTTAAATATCAAAAGTGACACTACAGGACTTTTCCCATGTGTCCATATGTGACGACTTGGAAGTGAGAACGTGTTGCATTAATACATGTTAATAACTCGACTTCTTCCCTTTCCCTATCTCCCTCTACTGCTTTCTGTAGGTATTTCCGGCTCCGTAGCTGTAGAGTCTGGATCTGTGGTTGCGGGCTTCCTGCTGTCCCCATGTTCCTGCTTGACCTGCTGTTACAATTATTATTATTATTATTATTATTACTGTTTTTGTATTTCTGTGTGGATCTTGTGTTGGTTGTTTTTTTAGTTTAAGGAAGATATTAGATATCCACCATTTAAAATGATCCAGTTTCATAAACAAACACATTTGCATGTGGACATTTTTGAAGTGGAAGGACATTCCACTTCAAAAATGTTGAGGAAACTCAAAAATGTTGAGGAAACTCAACAAACGTAACCTATTGGCCTCAGGTGAAGATACCAACGATGGTCGTTCAGTCTTGGCCTCGGGTAGTCCTAACGACTGTAATGACTGTCGTTACAGCAACCAGGAACACTAATGAACCAGCAGTATCGACGATCCTGGCAAACGACTGAGGTTAAATAGCTGAGTTTCCCTGCCAGTCAGTCAGAACTGAAGAAGTCCTTTGGATGAGAGACGAAACGTCTTCCAGTAACTTCAACCAAGTCCAGTTGCCCTTGACTTTAACCTTCGTTGGATAACTATGACCTGGATGACTGAGAATTTTCATAGACATTTGGCTATGGGTTATTTGACCAAGTAGTAAATTCAAAATTGTAGGGGACCTAGGTCAGAACCAAGAGGAACTCCTTAATTCAGTGTACCTTAAGGATATAGAACATTCAAGTGCCCTTTAGAGAGACAGAGAATGCATCACTTAAGAGCAGTGTCTCAAAATACTGTGATTAGCTTTAAAAGCAGAACTCTAAAACTAAAGGGGCTATATGTAGTTATCACTGAAATCACTTAATAAATCATTTTTTTACTTCCTTTTTTTCTGGACTCTAACCTCACTTAAAATTGATCCACAAGCCTGTTTTCTCTGTTGCTTGCAACAGCCACTATTCTACTTGTTATGTGACTGTATCAGGTTGGGATGTAGCATGTGCATGTGTGCTCCCGAGCCTCTCTCCAACTACAGGGACAACACAGCAGCTAACGGAATGCAGTCCACTAACACCATAAAACAACCGGCTCCCAGCACAACACAGACTCCAACATAAACCCCACGTAAGGATTACAACAACAACAAAGTTGTGGGCCCATCAGGCCAAACGAGAATGAGATGATGAAGGGTGAAAAGTGAACAGAAGAAAGGCTAATTGTTAGCCCGCCAGCTAACGCCAACCAGTTGCTAATATTATCGGGTGCAAAATACTATAGCTTTCTACATGACTACACCAGCTAACACGACCATATCACAATCCTATGTACCACAGGTATTATGTCAAAGAAGTTATGTAATGGAATCAATGGCAAGGCGCACTGAAGCTGTTCAGGCGGCACATGGTGGCCCAACACCTTACTGGTTTTTCATTTCATTTGTCACCTGTCTGTATATGCCCTGCACTAATGGGATGATAAGAGGCTTCTGTATTGACAAATGAGTGGGTCAGGAGATGTTATGCAAACTGCAATTTACCACAAAGTCACACACAGTATACCAAATCATCTAACCCAACCTCTTCCCTAAGACAGAATATAATGTTATAATGTCACACTACCAGTGAATTAAAAATAGTCCAATAAGTGTGCTGTGAAGTTGACTAAGTGGCATAAATTTGCCTCCTGATAAAAATGAGAAAGAAATTAGATACGTGACAGCAAAAATATTTGTTCACGGCTGTGACTTGCTTCATAAACAACATGCTTTTGTGTCACGTCCTTTTAGAGTTTACACAGACATGTTGGGGTTCATTCTCATAGGATCTGCTGACAGAATAGAAGAGCTGAAGGCCTGAGAGGTTTATGTGTGGAGAACTGTAGATCCACCAGCCTTTTTCTTTTACACTTAAAACATCACTGTTAAAAATTGACAATATCCTCAGAGCCAGGTTCCATCAGAAATGAACTAATAAATAAATTATTTCTACATATCAGGCTCCTTCATTTTATTAATCATCTTCTTCCCTTCACCATCCACCACTGAGCAAGAGTTGCCGCTGCATACTTCTTCCAAATGAATTTTCGCTCCCTGCCTTAATCTTTCCTGCTTTCTTGCTATTTTCTTTCTCTCCTTCTGTCTCTGCCTCCTTGTGTCATTTTACCTTTCTCTCTGATAGAATGTTTTATGGAGTGAGTGTCTATGGAGAGTAGGTTTACTAACATAACAACTCATCAGATGAAGAAATGCTTGGTTTGCTCCAGTGAGAAATGTTGAGATGTATTTGGGAATAATAGTGGACATGGACATTTTTAAAAAGGGGGGGGGGGGTTGGTACTACTAGCGAGTTCATATTGAAGCTTGTTGGCTGGACTGGAAGGAATAATTTTATTAGCCAGAGGGAGAAACAGAAAGAAAAGAGCGACAGAATGAGAAAAGAAGACAGAGAGTGAGAGAGCGATATTGGCAAACGCTGCTGTTTAACAGGGCTGCCCAGATCCAAACACAGAGTTGGCCAGTGATTGGTCGGTTGTGGTTAGGTCTTGGCACTGGCTACAGCGACAGCTGTTTGGAAATGATCGAAGCCCCAGAGAAAGGAAACAGGGAAGAGCAGGACCACAACAACAATCCAGAATTACTGTGAAATTCTGTTGTCCCAGTGCATTCTCCCAACACAGCTCAGACTGACGCAGAATGAAAATAGGAGACTGCAACAAATCAACAAAAGGAAACAAATTACGATACAAACGGGAGACTTGTGTTGGTCCTGCACATTGCTGAAAGAAACATGTAGTAATTGGATTCCTTCAATCTTAAGTTCTCCTCTGAGGCTTGTTTGTGAACCTGTTTCATATCACGCCTTCATCTCAGTCCAATGGGACAGATCATAAAAACATTAAGCTCTGAAGAAAAAATGAAATTCAAGCGTGCATGCTATTAATGCTCCTTACAAAAGGAAATATCAACAACTAAGCACAAATACAAATAAGCCTGTTTTTTGGTAATCAAGCCATTTTGTGCAAATATAGCATGACAGTGTGGAAACACTAATCAATGTGGTAATTACTCTGCAGTTCCTGCTTAATGTGAATCTGATCACTTAACATGTGGTGTGCTTTACCCAACAGAGATCCAGATGGCAGCTTCACTATTCATAACTGCATTCCCACTGTATTATTACAGAGGTATGTCAATAGAAAGGACACAGTCCAAAGGCAAAAACACATCCAGAACAACTACCCCACCACTCTTGGTTTTTTGCCTAGTTTTCAGCCATAAGAGTAAGTCTCTGTCAGCTACAATATACCTACTCAGGTACTCACATCACCCTTCCAGGAATCCAACAGAGGGAATAATAAATCCCCCCCACATACACACATATCTGCCACCATTTTGTTGCACAGTTTTTGTACATTCAGCCCATCTCTGCCCTGCAGATTGTAAGTCTATAAGGCTGTCTGCATCTGGCTGTCAAATCACACTTTGCTGTGTAAAGAACAAGCAGAGGTGATAGCAGCAGCAGAGATGGCCCAGGATGCTCTGTGGGATTACACTGTGACCAGCAATTGAACGACTTGTTAAACATCTGGAAAATTCCACCTACTAGGTAACTAGATAAAAACAGCCAATCAGGAAGCTGATGATTTTGCATCATAGCTCTCTGAGACACACAAGGATGGACTGTAAGCACACAAATCATAGCATGCAATAAACCCAACAACAACAACAAAAATAACAGGCCACAGCTACAGCTCTCAGACAAAGTTTATCCGGATATTCATCATCAAGTTCATCTGTCTGTACTCCCCCACAGTAACAAACCTATCCTCAGTGTGTGTCAGCCTATTTAGCCCCTCAGCTGTGTATTGTTGTGAGTATCATAGGGTTCATTTTCTGCGAAATGTCAGACTGTGAGTGAGTCAGCCATGGCAGGTGTGTGGGATTGGCATATACTGTAAATCTCTGGTTAACAGTATAATTTAAAGGGGCGCTCCTCCATATAGAAGGAAATGTGTTGGAGGAAAACATACTCCACACAAACAAGAAGGGTTGCTTTCACCTCCCTGCATGGCTCAGGCACAGTGGACACACACACATGCACACACCCACACACATACAAGGACAGTGGATGTCTTTCCTTTTCGGAGCCAGCAGATTCACTTTGTGAGTGACGGAAGGATGCTCACAGGCTCTTCCCGGCTGCTGCCACAGATGCAAGTTTGTTTCCGTGTTGGGAAACATTCAAAAGGGTTAGACTGTAAAAACTAATCCCCACTCATCACCACAAAAACAGGTAGGAAGAGCACAGTCAGCTCATAATAGATAATATGGTGATTGCAGAGCCCTGATGATCCACTCTGCCTTGTATTAAAAGTGCTGTGCTCTGAGCATATTTCACTCTCACCCCTCAAATGCTGGAGGGGGATGACTAAAACAGGCATAGGCAGTCATCCTCCCTCCACACCCTCTCCAACTCACGCACATACACATGTACATGGGTACACTCAGACACATTCAAAGTGAGCCGAAGGCTATACTCGCATGCGTCCTGACGTTGTGGATGGGAGGTTAGGATGTAAAGAGGGGTGGGTAGATAAAGCATGCTTCATTTGCTGATGATGTCTTGATGCAGAAGTGGGCAGTCTTGCTTTAAGACATGTGATCTCTCTCAGCTCCCCCCCCCCCTCTCTCTTTCCAGCTGGGCTACATTGTAATACACACACACACACACACACACACACACACACACACACACGTTCACACTCACAATCACTCGCTCTGCCTCTCTGACACAGACTCTCTACTTAGTGCGTTGGAGAGAGGACTGAGGCTCACACTATCAGCACAGCTTCTCAATGGGGGGACGCAGCCAAGAGCAGACAGAGCAGTCATTCCATTGGAGCCTTCCGCTGAGCGCGTGAGAAGGAGACGACAAGTGAGGGGGGGGTAAATTAGCTCCCTGTCATCACAACATAGGAGTTCTACAGACGGAGAAGAGAAACAGACTGAAGAAAGGGGAGGACAAGAGATCTGCTCGTATGTGGCTGATACAGCAGTGACATGATCAGCCTCCCATCCCTCAAATCCTGGCCAGTTTGTGACTTAGACCCCTGGGTGTTTTGCTTTTGGTGAGTGTTTGTGTTGCCACGGATTTCAAAAGGAACTGAGCAGCGGGGGTCCAGAGGTGAGAAAATTGGAGGAGAAAGAACAGCATTTTACCTCCTTTTGTGTGGAGTTCGGCATACCTGGTACTGGAATTTTCAGGCGGGAATCCCTGGCTTCAAAGTATGGATGGATTTAAGACAGAGGCGTGAGTCTGCTGGGCAGGCAGGCGGTTTTTCTGAGCTCCTTTCCTCCTGAACACACTGCTCAGGTAAGGGTGTGGGACTTTCGAGGAATACCTCCGGTGTTTGTGGAGGGGATGGGTGGGGTGCGGGCTTGATCTACTAGGACAACTGTGTCTTAGGAAACATTTCCCACAAAACACTGCTTGTTGAAAAATGTTGAGTAAAGATGATGTGACTGTGTGCAAGTAATGAAACATGGAAAACAGTTTCTACTAAAAACACCCTGCACATCATCATACAAACATTGTTTTTGGCCAATATGTTATAGAAGCTTCAAACATGTTTAAATGTGGAAAATATGTTGCATTCATCACTAGACAGTGTACATACTGAAAGGGCATGATATTTAATATAATTCTAGTTAAGATGTATTTATAAGACAGGAGCATGTGTCATCTCATCATCTTGAGTGGTTTACTCCTTTTGTGTGACATCTAGACACGTTTGTTTTTGGGAGTCATCACTGAAGTTGTCTCCACAGTAGAGGAAGTGCAGGCTGCGAGAAACAAATCGAGTCTGATTTTGTTAAATCGACGTTGCACGCAGGTGCATCAGTAGGTTATGCGCCTGCAGGTGTGTCTGCTGTTTCTACTCCTTGACCGCGTCTCACGCTGTCCTCTCTCGTTGAACGTGACACTACGAAATTCAGAATAGTGCTTTTAATGTGTCTTTCCATATCGCCCGGAAAAGAAGATGGATATTTATAAAAAACAAAAACCTCATGCGCTGAGAAAATGAAACCACAACAGCGATCATAAGAGTTTGCCTGTGTTTTCTTGAACACGGCTTTCTTTCCCCTCTGAAGTTCCTTTAAAATGATGCCCATGCTTGTTCGTTTTATTTTAAGTCTGCCGTGCGTCTTCCCCTCTGGTAAAACGCTGCTGGTAAGAACCACATTTTATTTTCGGCAAGAATGCCTTCCGATGGCCCGGGAGGAGCTTAGAGTCTCTATGCAATATGCAGTTAACCATGCAAGCGCAACGATTCTTCTGAAAATGAAGCCAGCTTGACGAACTGTGTGGTTAAAATAAGAGGAGAAAGAGGAAAACATACCCGTAGGACCAGTTCACATTTCCACAAAGCCGCGGATTATGCTGGATTTAGTGCAGGGGTAGGGATTTACAATGTGCTGTTGATAATTATATGCTTAATTTTAAATATTAAGCAGTCTCAATGTCACTGCGGGTACAGAACACATGGGCAACATTTAGTAGCCTAATGGCTTTTTATCTCACATGCACATCAAAACAGAAAGTAGTCCAGCTGGAGCAAACAATCAAGCGGTGGCTTTGGTGCTTTCTGGAAACAACGTAGGATTTATTGGATCGGGCCTCTTTTCATGACACTTTCTTCATGCATTAAACGTTTCTGTCTATACAGACTCCTTATTTAATGTGAAATTTCCTCGTTTGGAGTTCATGTTCAAGAGACCCCCTGGGGCTCATAGTCTGCTTTATGTTTATGTTCTCTTGTGTATTAAAATATGGGAGAATCTGAACATTAAAGAAGTCACATTAGAGCATCAGATTGCCTCAGAAAGTCAGCACCTCAGTAAAATTGACAAATGGAGAAAAAAAACAGTCTGTGATGTTTGAGTGATACAGTGAATGATTTTGGGGAAATATATTCTTCTCAAAACTGATGATCAGTCCAAAGATTATTCATTTTTCCAAATAGCCTTAAACAGTCTCACTGAGGATGTAGTCGGCAGGGAGCCTAAACACACCAAGCCACAGTTTGGTTTAGAGGAGGTGGGGGTGATGCTTTTAAATTTCCCACTGCAGGGTCCTGAATGGAGAGAAGTGCAAATAACACCTGGAAAGGAGGAGAGCCTCATCATTCAATGAGGACTAAGGCGTGTCTCCATATGCTGGCCCTCACCAGCCATTAGGCAGTCGCTGAACAAATCTGCAAGAAGGCTGTTCGTGCCTTAAAATGCTGTCTTTGATGAACCTTTGGAATATTCAAGGTTTCAGTGTTGCTGCTGCTGTTGTTAATGGAACTGCGTGTGTTTTCAAAGAGATGACATATCTCATTATAAAATCATGACCGTTTGACAAAGAGATTGCAGCATTTTCCTTTTTCTATGTTTAATTATTAATTTTTGTGTGGTCCAAGTCCTTATCAGACTACAGTAGATTTGGAAAAGACAGATATTGACAAGATAAACTTTGTGTCTGATCATTTGTTTGAGTCTCTTGTCTGCAGGTTATTTTTCCTTGAAGCCTCTAGCTCCTCTTTTCTATTTTTATTCCCAGTGTTATAAGAAAATACCCACACACATACCTTTTGAATAAATCATACTAGTAGACATATTGGTCTAAATACTTCTAGGTGATATCAGAGTATCAGAAGATATACCAGTAATGTTCTCTTTTTGTTTTTGTTTGGCACATTCAAGTAAACACAATGTGTGTATTGTAAATATGTATGGACAATTTTAATGCAACTCTGTCCCTGTTTCCCTGTTGTTTCTCCCCTGCTGTGTGCTGTCCTGCAGACTCGGCCTTACCATGTCCTGGTTGTTGGCCATGTGGATTAGCCTTGGCTTCCTGCTACTGTGCCAGGCCACACTCTACCAGACCATCCAGCAGCACCATGTGGCCCGGCCCGGTCGCACTGACATTCTCACCCTGGGTACGTGTACCTCTTTGTTAGATTTCACAGCACAGAGTTACAGCGCGAGATGCTGCTGTCTCGGTGGGGCTGAAATTCTCAGCTTTGGCTGTTTAAAAGCAACAGCAAGAGACTGCTGCAGTATGTCAGAATGATTTGCCACGGTACAGTACTGTAACATGGTGATTCACCGTGCTCGCAGTTATACAGGATGAGCAAAGGGGAAGACTACTAATTGTGCTTCTATTGCATGTTATGTACTTATATGTAGTCATATTATCTAACCCATATATATTTTGTATCGTTTATGGAAGAAATATGTAGACTGTATAAATTATTAGACTCTGGTTCTTTGGTTGAGCTGCACAATTCAGTTTGAATCTGAATATTGAAACCTTGTTAGACAAAGACCATCTTCGAACCCTGGAAGTTATCTCATAGGGAGACAAGGAATTCTTGACTACTGCAACCTGAATCTTGCTGGCAGACAGTTACGAGTAGGACAAGCTGTAGGCAAAAATTCCTATTCCTGTGCTGGTAGCCAAGAGAGCTTTGATCAGTGTGGCTTAGATGGAAATGACAATTATGTTTCCCTTTTTTTGCACTGGAAACGTTAGGCAATTAAGCCCGACTCCTTCTGCACCGTAGGGGCAAAAGGAGAGGTTAGACGCCGAGGCGGATCTAATTCTCTGATTATGGAAAGCTTACCAACATTGCTTATGGTGTATATGGAGTGTTACAGGGAAGGCAAAGGTTTTCTAGAGCAAAGCAAAGGCTTTCGTTAAGCTTCTAACAATGAGTGTGACTCCCATGCTGAACCCTCGTTCAGAATGGGGCTCTCTCCAGAAGCCAAGCGGCTGTTAAACATTGATGCTATCTTCTGCTTGGTTCCCTGTGTGTGTGTGTGTGTGTGTGTGTGTTGCATTGCCAAGCAAAGAGACAGTAATTGAAGCACAGCAAGAGGAAAAACAAATCCAGCATTGAATTCTCCATGCTTGTGTTGAACATTGGTGACTTTAAGCAGCATGTCGGAGAATTGGCTTACTTTTGCTGTGGAACAGCTGACACATGAAAATCCCAGCTATGATAGATAGAAAGTTCTCAAAGTATCCTGGTCCCGTTAATTGGAACAAGCGGGTGAGGGATGAGCGACAGAGAGTTCTGAATGAATTTTTAAAAGCTGGGTTCCAGTTTTTCTGTTTTTTTTTTTTTTTCCTTTATGGCTGGTTGGCAAGTCGAGCTTGGTGCCAAAGATGTACAAGGAAGTGCAAGGCTCAGTAAGTGTCTCTTGAATAATGCAGCGGTCCCAAAGGGGAAGAAGGGAAAAAAATAAGAGTCATCCCTCTCAACCACCACCCCCAGCGTAGATCTAGAAGAGCCATCCAGGCAAAGAATAGATATGGCTGAGAGTTCTCTGGAAGAAGGTTTCTTGTCAGACAGATCAACTCACACACTTACTGCTTTCAACAATGAGGAGGGTCCGGACATGTACGTACAAATACCACATTTTCTCACTGAGGCCATTATAGTGTAGGATTTTCAGGCATCCTCTGGGGACACCCGAGCTGTGGACACATCAAGTCTGAGAGGATGCAGGTTTACACTGTAGCGATAGATAATAAACACACTGTTAGACGGATTCAGGCTGTTAGACAGATTCAGGCTGAGCCACTCAATTTTGAGTAAAGTCACCTAGAGGTGATCAACGGAGAGATATTTTATTGTACACCAGCATTCACACTGATGCTGGGAATCTGTTACAGTGTTATTTTAACACAAGTACTCTTCAGAAAACTTTTAAATCAAACAAACTGTGATGGATGACAACCATAATTGGTGCTGACAATCATAATCTGAGGATATTTATGATATTTTACTATCCTCGTCAGCCCAGGGATAATGGTCTATCACAACTGGGCGCTCGAAGAGCACACATGTCTGTCTGTTTTTTGTTTTTTTCCTGCTGCTCGGCAACTGTACAATTTACTGTATATCATGTTTTTTTAAGAGGATTAAGCTGACATCAATCTTACTCAGCCGTGGCGTTAACCGATCTAACCAGAACTGCTCTCTTAGAATTGAAATGCTATGATGAATATTTGAATTAGAATTGATTTTATAATTTGAGAAGCTCTCTGGTTTCATTGAGGCCAGAACCCTCAGATATAAATAGATATGGCTATGTAGGACGTAACAAAAAAGAGATGTCTTGCCTTGAAAAATCTATTGGCTTTCATGCTTTACTGTTTTCCGTAGTCAAATAATGTTTCGGTGTTTCTAAAAGATGATGATAAGATGTGATAAACTGTCTGCCATACAGAAAATTAAGTTGTAAAATGATTTTCTTAATGGAGCATGAGACATACAACGTTCAAATGTGTTGGTAAACAGATTAATAGATATAGTGTTTTATCTTAGATACGCACACCCATCCCTTTGCTGATTTTATTGATTCATTATCTTTAAAATTGCTTGATGACAAGATAGGTGTAGCTGCTTTCCCGTACCTTCCAGTGTGGCATGCTTTGCTACTGTATTGTCCTCTGGCCAAGTCCTGAAGTGAAATAAGGGGTTGGTATTTTGTAAGAAACCATGTCTTGAAATACATTTTTGTAGATCTTGGCATGTGGCCCAGCTGACTGTTTGACAGACTGTGTGGTACCAAAACTCACAAACCATCCCACATAGACAAAGACACACTGACAAGGGATTGTATGGTTATCTGAATAGGGGAAGTGAAGGTCACGTTGAGCTAGGTGCAGATGTAATCCTCCAGCCTGTTTAAGTATCTAACAGTGTTGAAGAAATGAGCTTATTTGCCTTCTGCAACAGTGAGCTGAGAAAAAAAAGTAACTGCTGAGATAAAGTTTTAAGATTGTATTTATTTTATTTTTTTCCGAATGTTTCCGTGACAAATCGGCATAGTCACCGCAGAAGCGGAGATTGAGTAACGAGTTGCCTGACTGCTTCCTCACCTGCTCAGGAAGCAGCGCCGCTCTCTTTCCCATGAGCCTCTGCTTCACACAGCCTCCCCTGCGTCCTGCTAGTGTGGTTGAAGATTGATGGCGGCCTGATTCTGGGTAGCCAATTCTGGTCTCTCAAGAAATAATCCACTACATTGACAGATGAGCTGAATGTGACATGACACACACAAGCCTGGCTCTGCACTCTCTCCGCCTGCCAACGCAGCGAGCAGAAGTGCTCACTGCCAAGACTGCTTCTGCACAAACCAGGCCACTCTTGACAGCACGTAGTATTGGACTCCATCACAAGTCAGTAAAAGTGTAACCAATTTACATTGTCGGTGCATTGCTGGCAGAAGTTACTGTAGATTTGGTGTCTTCTAAAATTAAAATGAAAGTGCTCCATAATGTGTTGTCTACTCAGTGTACTGCAGGATTATCATTAAGTTACGCTTAGCAGGTACTGTTTTTATTTACCCTTGTTCAGCTGAAGTATGCGTACAGAAGCCATGTTCATAATGTATCAATACCCAGAGGGGCAGTCTGAATATAACAACACTTTAGCTGCTGCTTTGTTTTATTAGGACTCTGACAGGGCAGTTTAAGAGAGTCTCAGATCTAATAGAACAACATGATTCCTGTTCCAGGTGAAGCTGTAAAACTCCACTAGCCTGTTAAGCTTTGATAGCAGTCTGTTGCTTAAATGTTGTTTGACTGTATTTTTTTTTTTTTTTGTCAGCTGTGATGACAAGACAGTACAGCATATATGTGTACTATTACAGAACTGTGCTTCACATATAATGAAGCCCCCGTATTATGTAAGTTATCTGCTGTTCATTTGAAAGAATATCACACTGAAATGAAATGCGATTCAGTTGTGAGTGGCAGCTATAGGAACACTGATTTTGCATGTACAAGAAAAATGTTACACATGACTGCACAAAATTGGTTATGGTATACAGTAGCTTAAAAGGCTGATAACTAATGCAGTGTTGCTGCTGTTATGTTTTCATCCATTGTTTTGAAATTGCATGTAAAGTCTAATCACAGATGATTGGAAGGCATTTTAATGAGCACATTGTTCAATGTGCCATAAAGCTCCCTCAGTGTAGAAAACTCTTTGAGGTGGAAGAAAACATGTAATTACTTTGATTAGCCAACCCGCATCATATGATCAAACAAGAGAAACAGCGTGATCATAGGCAAAGATGTGTTTGGTAAATTAAGAAATGCATCTGCGGCTTTAAGAACACAACCTGTCAAAACACTGTAATGCTCAACTTTGGCTTTATGTGCGTATTGAAGCTCCAGTTTTTTAACTTTAGATCTAAGGATTGGGGTTTCTGTAGGGAGGAGACTCTGACAAGATACAGGGTGTTGAAATAAACCTTGAACTTGATTTAGGATAGCTGTCTTTTGGTAAATGAGGACACTGTAGAAGTCTAGGAGCCATACATACACAGTATGAATTGATTTTTTTTTTTTCTTCCAATCGCTGAACGGATGGCTGCTTCAGAAGATTGATGATTTTTCTGGCAGTGTTTGGGAATGTTAAGAAATTAGCTTCACTGGCTCACAAACTGACTGAACACACCGTTTTCAACTTGGAACTAATTTCCATAGTTCTACGACTCCTCATTACAATAGCCCAGTGTTTGCGGCGGAAACACTCAAGTGAACACGCACTTTTTTAAAAATCTTTAATTTTTTTACACCATCATATTCAAAGTGGTAATGTTGCTGCAATGCTTCTTCTGTGGAGGTGTAAGAGCTTTTATGACAGATCCAGCCATACTTACCATAGCTTTCCATATAGGTCCTCTGTGCTTTTGTTTTGCTATTTAATCAGCTTTATTTACATCCCCATTAAACTGCAGGGGACTAATTATAGTGAGAATTGATGGTGAAAGAGAATTCAGTTAAATTACAGTCACTTGAATGGATGATGCCTTAATCATATTTTGGATGAAAAGGAATTGTTTGATCAGACTGGCAGCCTTGGCGCATGTGGAAATACAGCAACATGTATACACACACACACATAAACACAAACACATCAAAGTCATTACTGTCCAAGGTTGTGGAATAGCCTGTGGCTGCAGTAGGCATATTTTCATCTATGCTATTTTGTTTGGCTACTGTAAATATTCTCTTGTGTGTGTATCATGAAAACCCCCCTCTTTAAGAGCTAAATTAAACTATAGGGCAATGAAAATCATAAATTACATATGATTCGAATTTAATAAGAAACAGACATTTTTTGAACATGGCATCTACAAATCCTCCTGTTTGCTAACAAAGGAACTGAAATCCTATAATATACCTCCACATGGGATTTTAATTTCTTTGAAAACTGCTGGCTTAGGTAGAAAGCTCATTAACACTATGTGATCTCACTTTCTATCACACAGCATGCCCTTCGTGGTGATGAAAGCAACCTTTCTAAAAACTAGGCAATAACTGCCTGATCATTCAGGTGCCGAGAAGCACTCTCTTTGCGCCTGGCCTCTTCCCCCAGCCCTTCATCCTCTTGGCCCCCATCCCTCCCTCCCCCCCTCCATCTCCTCGTCTCTATCGGCCCCTCAGACGATTTGTCATGGATCAGATGAGACAATTTGTCATGGATTAGTGCACTTAAATGTCTGTGTGATAGTGGAAGCAGTCACTGGAAAAGCTTAGGAATCCTATTACACTGCGTTTTATGGCCGGCAAGAGGGGAGGGAGGAGTGGAGCTTGAATTGGCACTTTCTATGGCCTGTGTGCCATTTCTTGACTTTTTCTTCACATTTCCACACATAATCAGATATTCACTTAGAGGTGAGCTCCGCTGATATGTCTAAACTGGGAAAGTAGACCGAAAATTATTTGTTCTTTCTTCATTTCCCACTTGCTGCATATCTTGCCATTTAATCGACCGTTCACCAAGCCCCACTATGCTGCTTTTCCTATGCAGCCTGTCAAGCTTAAGCAGTTTACAATAAAAACAATGCTAGATGTACCACTCAAAATTCTTTATAATTTCTGACTCCTTGATTTCACACAGAAATAATCAAAAGGTTATTATAAAGGGTATTTTGAGCTGGCTATCTTGGATTTTGTTGGCGGAAATGATGACTGCTTGAATCAGATGTCACTAGCTAGTGTAAGCTAATTCTAAAAAGCTGGATGAAAACCTCTCAAGCTGACTTTTTAAAGTTCATGATGATTGGTTTTAAAATAAGAACCCTTAAATTATTGTTATTGTAATTTTAATACTAGCATTTCAGTTTCCACACAGTTGCTGATCCAGTCCTGAAAAGGTATTTTTCCTCTAATCACACAAACATATTACCTACTTACCTGGAAATAATGGTAGGTTATACTGTAGGTAGCTAATATAGCTTACGTTATAGCTAGGGTGAACATATTTTCAAACCCCCAAAATGGGACCCTTCTGCACTTGCACTACTCTTATAACACCATAGGTGTTTTCATCAGGATGGCACACAGTTATTTCAGCGCTTAGGATGCCTATCAAGCACACCTTTCAACACAGCAAACACAGCATATTTATTGCCAGGTACTTTCCTAAACTCTTTAGAAAAGGCAGACTTCGGCATGACAGCTAACCGCATACTGTACTGTCAGAATGAGCCGCAAGCGACGCTTGCCTATGATTCAGGCTAACAACAGCCTTGAAACCGAAACATTGATTAACTGACACTCATAGAGACGCATAAGTGTTGAATTCAGACAAATGGTGCATTGTTTGTTTTTATTTTAAGTTGGGTAAAAATGAGTGAGACAGAACATGATCCACATCTATGAAAGCACTGAAAACAAGTATAATATTATAATTAACATTTTAATTGTTGTGAAAACCAGGACAGTTTGGCCGTGAATGTTGGAAACCAGGACGTTTTAGTGTTTTACAGGTATTTGTCAGGACTTGGGACACCCAGAAACTGGGACAATCCCGGACAAACCGGGACATTGGGTCGTAATTAGAGCAGACAAACACACTTGGATAAATGCAAAGCTTCACAGGCCTGTCCTGCCTTGTTAAAGTTGCTATGCTGTGATTGGGGGCCGGGTTTAGTTTAGATTCTGAAATGGTCAGTTAGGTTTAGTTGTTTGCCTTCTCAAGATTGTGATGGTACAAACATTCCCCCTACCGTACCTACTAATTTCACCATATTAGTGATATACTTAAAGCCAAATATAAGCAGTCTGAATTTCGACTTGCTATGAACGAGTCATAAAGAAATAATCTATACTTCTCACTGTTTCATATTCTGTCTTGGCAAACAGAATCTGATTCACCTGTGGCAATAATGCTTTGTCATTGGCATTTATTTACTCAGCGGCCTTTCTCATCTCAAGCCTTTAACTGTGTGTCCTGTGGTGCATTTTCTCCCTCCTCAAGTGAGATTCGAGGGTAGTACATTAGATCCCATTCTCCTCTGATGTCAGATGGTAAGGTGCTATTCAACACAGGTGGCTCATTCCCCGAGTTATTTACAATAAATGGAAGAACATGAAAACAGACAAACCACAGTGCAAGGTGTGTTCAAACAACCTTTGTAGCAATACCTTGAGAATACTTAGTAGTAGTCTATTTTCAGCTGTCTATTTCAAATAGTCCTCTATGCACTATTTTTCTGTCAGGTGTTGTCATTCCAGCCCCTTGCAGCACATCCATTTTATTTATACTAAACAGAGTAAAAGAAAGTAACTGTATCATAGACTATTGCCATCTTTATTCATACAGTATCTTACGCAGCTTCTGTTTCACCTTTAGCCCCCTCAAACCATTTAGTAGCATCTCAGTGAAATTAAATGCCTTGCTTATGTTAATGGAGCAAAGAGACACACTGCCAGGTAATTGTGATGCAGCAGAGCTACTTGGTGGCATCATTTAGAACCACTGCGGGAGACAAATGTTACTCATTGAGTGTTTTGCTTGCAGAGGATTTACTTTGCCCCAGCAACCAATGGCAGTCAAATTACATTGTCTTAACCATACTACTAATTTACTTTCAAAATCGTTTCACTTCCTTGCACTTTTAGTTGTTGTTGTTGTTGTAGTCAAGTTTGTTGAACTGACTTCAGTGAGATGTATAAAATTGGTTGTTTTGGGCGTTTATTTTTATTCACAGTTCAGGTAATGTGAACAGACAGCCAGGACAATCTAAAGAAAACAAAGCTCTGAAATAACCAGATGTACGGCAAAGATTGTTTTAGCTATGCTTTTACCTTCTATCCGACAGATAGAATCATTGTTTCAGCTTTTGCATCTGAATTGATCTCAAATGTTGCTCATTGTCATTTTAGCCTCTGAAATATTAATAGATAAAAATCTACTTCAAAGCAGCTATTCTAATTTTTTTTGTAGTAACAATGGATCACATGACTACGTTTCTGTTAAAAGGCTGACTCGTATTGACAAACACACAGACAGTTATTACCCGACTCTGCAGTTTCCCTCAGCTCTCAGCTTCGCTATTTTTAGCAAAGTTTTCGTTTTGTAGCCCACAACTTTACTTTTTGGTTCATTGGCCACAATAGGCAGGTGTTTTCAGCAAAAAAGCTCTAATGAACCCTCCTGCGCCGCAGAGTAACAAAGTTAGCTACTAGCTGGTGAACATACTGTTGGGAGTTGTTGGGAGACCAAAAATAGAGCTAAAAGGAGAGTGAATATTCGACTTACATGCGGGTAAAAATACAAATTTTTCTCCTCATCTACTGGATGTAAAGGAAACTGCAAACATGTTCGCCATATCAACTCAAAGGTTACAATGTTTTCACAGCTTGTTTCTACTGCCCCCAAGTGTCCAAAAAAAATCACACCCTATCTCCCATCATGTGACGCACACACACCTCACTCGTACATACTAGAGCTGCCCACCAAAAGTTGATGTAGTTTTTTAGATGCATCATTGTACACAGAGCAATGTAGGAGCAACAGCATGGCAGGCTGTAAACTTCACAACTTCAAAATGACCACAAACCACAAAACTGTGATGGAAGCAGAGAAGGGCAAATCTGTTGTCTTTTAGCTGCTCGGAAGCGCTCTTCTCCAGTAATGAATCAGTGAATCAGTAAAGTCGGCTAAACCAATTTTGAATCAGACTGTGGCACAACCTCTTGGCTGACAGTGTGCGTGGTGCGCTGGGATTTTAACTGAACTATGAGCACACTTCTAATTTCTCTGACTATGTGGAAATGATGATCCCACAGCTTGTGGGATGTGACTTGCAGGTGAAACATGAGGCTCATGTTGGCTGATGCAGGAGTTTAATGTGGCGCTGAACTGAAAAAAAGGAACACATAGTTGAATCTTCATGTTGAACAGCCAAATACAATAGGACTGACAAAATTGTGATTCAGGTACAGTCCTTATATATACACTCACAAAATGTGTGAAAACCACTTAATCTTTGCACCATCTGTGTTTCGGAATTGTTTTCACACTCCTAATAACATGAAATCTGAGATGCACAAATTCAATTTGTTGCCAAGGTGACTTGCTTTCTTAGTTGGTCCTATTGAATCATTCATTCAAGCCCTGACGGGAAAAAAATGGATTATGGGGTTTGAAATTAGGGAAACAGAAATCCTCTTGCTTGAATATGTCCCAACTTGTCAAATGAATGATTGAAAGTCTGTCTAAATTTTCCACCCGGGATGCTCTGTCAGCATTAGCTGAGGTCTATTTGTCTTGTCTGATGTGTCTGGATGAATCTGTGCGGCTCCTGTGCCTAGGCAGCACTGCATTGTCTTATCACAGCTTTATCTGACAGCAGACGCTCTAATAATGGAACTTAGGTTGAGATGTCACGGTTAACTGTTCATCACTGCAATATAGAATACGACACATTAGATGGACACAGCCAAATACCTGAATAAGTAGACAGGATTTCATGTTGCGTTTTTTGCATTATTGTGTATCTTGTATTAAATGTGCCAGTCACTTGTACTGTACCCAGCGAGAATGGTGATGGACTGTTGAAAATGTAGGAGGACAATTAGTATCCCCTGGCCCTGCAATGTATCTTCATTTGCCACAGTATCTCCAGCACATGTCAGGTTCACTGAACATGGCTCAATGCCCTCATACCTTTCCGCTCGGAGAGCGAGAGTGAAAGAATGAAAGATGAGGTGGCACCTGCATGTGTCTGTCTGTAGCCTAATGACCCAGAGGAGCTTTCTCTCTCACACACACTGTCTCTCTCCTCACTTTTATGCTCTTTATCTTTGTCGTTGTCCAGACACCTCGTCTGCCTATTAGCTGCGCAGCTCATCTGCCTTGGGTCTTATCCTGGTCTTATTCCTTTTACTTTTACTCGCAAACTCCTCTATATGTCAGTTTCCTCTGTGGACTTGCCAAAAAAAGACACATTTAACTTCAATTATCTTGGGAAACTGAGCAAAGTTGGCAGTGTGTATTTGCAAAGAAATATTATCAAAACCTCAGGCAGCAAGGCAGGCTATGTAGGATTTTCTCTTCCTCATCTCACGTCCCAGAGGGTTAAGTGGTATGAGCTATTGAGCTTTTCCAACAAAAAGACCTTTTGACCTGCTTTCTGTAAGTTTTGTGAGTTGAGTTTAAATGAGGATTAATGCCTGCTCTAAGGAACTTGTTCAACCTTTTCCCTGAAGGCATCAACGAAAGTATGAGGATGGCATACATGTGTACAAAATAAGAGTGCAATTGGAACTGAGCTGATAGAACCGAATACCTTTCACGTGCCGCCTTTCATCATAACATCTTTTGCTCGTCCTTGTGGATTTCAGCCTTCTTCGAGGCATAAACTGTAAAGCACACATGCATGCTTAATAAAGAGTGCTGGAACTGTACGGATGTATAACTGGATCCCTTACCTCGTCTTTTATCACAATATTTTTTTCTCTGTCCTTGTGGAGTTGAATCTGCATCAAGGCCTGTGAGCTTAGGCTCCTTCGTGAAAGACAAACAAAAACATCAGTTTTTATAATGTTGCTGCTGAGCTTTTATGTTTGTAGAACATTCAGGCTAAGTCTGGGCGCAAAATTATTTCATCTCTCACATCCACAAAGGGAAGTCATGGGGAACTGCAATAGCATGTCTGTGGTAGATTTCATTTTACAACACAGGGTTGTAAAACAGGATTAAATTGTAGTTCCTTTTATGCTACTAACAAAAAAAAGGCTATATACAAAAATATATACAATAGATGGGTGAATAAATGATGTCATAGAAATGAAACTATTTTACATGGTGGAGTGCTGAGGCCTGATTTTGCTGTGGTATTTTGGACAGTATGCATGAAGTACACCACAGCAAAATCAATGCTGTGGACATTCATGTTTAATCGCAAGATCCTGTTTAATATTTCACCTATTGCATGCTGTACAAAGAATTTCCTTAGACAAGATAAATACTGTTTTATTTATCTTTTCTCACAAGCAATTTTGTATTTTTTGTCCCCCATTGACAGCCTCCGTTCCTGTAAATGTGTGACTTGGTGTAAGCGTGTAATGAAAAGTCTACTCAGAGCTGAGCCAATGTGCTCTGCTCTCGTCGGGATCAAGGGCTTTAGTTTCGCTCTCAGCAGATGCAAAGAAGCACGGTAACAGTGTGATGTTTCACTGAAGAGAGGAGAAGTACCCCTGGCTCACATACTGTATATTAGCTTTTAGTATTACATTCCAGCTCTTCCCCTGTTTTGCTGAGTGCAAGCCTTGCGTAGAGCTGCGCTCACATCTCGACACGACTCCCCCTCTTCTCCTAGGTGCAATCAAAGTGTAAGTCTTTGATTTAACCATGAATCAAATACTGAAATGTTTTGTGATACATTCTGTGGAGTGAGCAGCACCTCTGTCTAGCTTAGATGCTACACTTATTCTCTTTTTTACATAATGCATGTCAGGCAGAGAGCTGGCAGAAAGAGAAGAAGCTGGCTCTGTCTCAGCACTTGTATAAGTCACTGTCACCACTATTCATTCAGTAGCTTAGTCACTTATGTCATACTTCCACACCTTTTTATCTTTTGATCGTCTGATTGCAGGATTGATGATAATAATTACCTAAACATGACGGGGCATCACCTTAACATTAAACGTGGCTTTAGCAGGAGTTGCTGCTTCTGAGTTTGTTGGGATATAGAGGAGCCGTGTGCCTCTTGTCAGGGCAGTCACACCAGACCGGGTCTCTGTGCAGCAGCATGTTGCTGGAGTGATTACAGTTTTGGATGATTCACATGAGAGGACAGGCAGGCAGACTTTTTTCTTCAGCAAATGAGAAATGTCACCCATAGCTGCAGCTGGGGCTGGCCTGAGGGGGTAAATATTTAAAGAGCTACGACTATTTGTTCCACTGGTGTAATGTAGTTGGCAATAAACACCGGAGGGTGGAGGAAAACACGCTAACATGGGTTAGTGATCAAGGAATACATTTACATTTATTCATTTAGCTGACGGCTTTTATCCAAAGCGACTTACAATTGCTACATATGTCAGAGATCGCACGCCTCTGGAGCAACTAGGGGTTAAGTATGTTGATTACAGTGGATTCGAACCCGGGTCTATTGCACCAAAGGCATGTGTCTTATCCACTACGTATGTTTCTGACTGGTTGCTCTTTGCTTTGACATTGTGACATCCACCTTACCAAAATGTATAGAGCGTGTGTGTTGTGTATGTGCATGGAGCTGTTTTTTCAACATAGCATTGTGTCGAGGGTTGAGATGTGCAAAGAAGTATCATTTCCAGTCAAGCACCCACTGAGGTGCAATAGTGTTATCACATTTTCAACCTTGAACCTTCTGTGAGATTGTACCTTAGTCTTTTGATAAATTGGTGTTACATGCAGGCCACAGCATCAGACATTGTTTCTTTTGTTGATTTTTCTTACAGTAGAATACCAGTGTCATTTACAGGAACATCCCATTTACTGCTGTTTGTGTCTATAGTTTATATTACCTAAAACGTTTTACAGTGCATGCCACATGGCTCTTATCAAATGCGGTGTCATTATTTTTATTTACTTAAGTTGCTTTTACAGGACAAACTTTACAATGTCAAATCAGCTTTGAAATGAACTGCTGTTCTGGCTCAAAAAGACGCATCAAATAAAGATAAAGGGGTATGGGAATAAAGTTTATGGCAGCATGTTTGAGAAGGGTTATTGCTTGTGGAGACCATGTCCCCCTGTGAGAGACTGAAAGCACAGTCTAACACAATCACCAAAGATGTCAACAGTCAGTGAATAAGTCCGACCTGGTCTGACCCCAACCATAGGGGCTGCGGTGGGCTCGGATCGGATCTCCTGTTTCATCTTATTTATTTTTTCTTATTTGACTTGTCTTTATTAATCAGATTAATGCAGTTAGGGAGTTTTTACTCAAAATAAATAAAAGTGGTAACTTGGTTCTAATCAAATTTTAGGTAATTGGGCTCAGGTCTGGTTAAAACTAGATGGATATTGGTTTTGGCTTTGATCAAAACTCTACCTGAAATACTGTCTGGTAAAATTAGGTCTGTATATGCCTACACTTACATGAAATCACATTACCAAGAAAACAACCATCAGTGCAAACACCATCGGGAATAATGTAGAAGTTAAAGGTTGAGTGTGTAAGATTTAGTGGCATCTAGCGGGGAGGGTTGTGAATTGCAACCATCTGTCTGCCGCCATCCCTTCAAAGTGCATAGGACAGCTACGGTGGCTGACACAGCACAAAAGGTGTCTATTCTGAGACAGCAGAGAGTAGCCAATCAAGAAATGAGGTTTCTTTTGGTATATTTATTAAGAAATTATATTTAGTTAATTATTCAGTAAAACCCCCGCGGATAAGCGGATGAAGATGGATGGATGGATGGATGGATATTCAGTAAAACCCTATGTTACTGCGACTTGGCCACTGACAGATAACATGGAAAGCCAAGAGTGTGAAACACTTTCACTGTTTCTGCATCACAGTCCATTATAAACCACACATTAAATAAAGTTTATACAAAAATTGACAAGGGAAACACATTAATTCTCTCTGTGATTATGGACCCTTGCCAAAACAATAATATCTGGCCCGCTGCCAGATTATGGTGCTTTGATAGCGGCGAAAAATGTAAATAAATAAATACTTTGATAGAGGTGCTGAAATAGATCTCAGTCGTGACAACTACATTTACTCACATAATCACTTCCTCTTTAGTGGTTTTGCCTACAAAATAAACGCGCGAGAAGCTTGTTTACTGTAATGCTGTAGTTGGAGTTGAAATGAGCTTTTACTTTGAAAAATTCTGAACGACATTAAAAGAGTCTGTAGCCTGCTTGACACACCTCTGAAAGAGCCATCAGAAAACGTAATTCCCCTAAATGTCCCCTGCCTGGAGATACTGGGGAAATTAAAAAGCGTCTGTAGGTTGATGGATGTGGATCAAACACCGAAACAAAAACAGTGCAGCACATGCCGTGATCTGAGAAACATTCGCTGCAGAATCCATTTGTTGAAGAGAGGAAAAAAAAAAGTTGTTCCAAGGTGAGATTGAACACACAACCCTTGGGTTGCAAGCCCTGCACCTTACCAACTGAGCTAACTAAATTATATATTGATGTAAGTTAATATTATGACTTATATTCTCACCCACCCATGGTTGAAAATATTGCTCCAATGCAAAACTTATTTGCAGACCCCTGCAGTATATTATTACTAGTTCTTCCTCTAATGTACGTATTCAACATAGTGATGAGTGTCTGCGCTACCTGAATTCTACCAGAAGTAGAACAAGAAGAACGTAGTGACGAAACGCACTCTGTAGCACTGTTAGTCTGTTTTCAGCTACTGTAGAAACATGACGATGCAACGTGGCAACGTCCATGGAATGGGGGACCCGCGGTTATGGAGATATAAATGGCTCATTCTAAGGTAATAAAAACATAATGATTTATTATGTAAGGTCTTTACACACTACTGAAAACATAGTTATGGATCTTATATTGCATTTCTGTCGATAGATCCTCAGAAATATTAAAAACTGGACCTTTAATGCCAAACCAATGCTGAAACCATTAGCCGATCGATTGACAGACAATGTACCAGCAACTATTTTGATAATCGATTAATCGTCGTTTAAAAGATCTTTCAAGAAAAAAAAATACCTTTCTTTGTCATATACGATTGTAAACTGAATAATTTTGGGTTTTGGACTGCAGGTTGCATAAATCAAGAAATCTGAAGACGTCATCCTGGGCTCTGTAAAATGAATAAGAATATTGTTCACTTTTTAAATAAATAAAATAACTGCAGACCATCTGATAATGAAAATAAGCATTAGCACTAATTGGCGTTACTACTGTATATTTTAAAACTGTTTAAACATTTAAGTTTCAACTCAACTGTATGCTCTTTGCGTCACTGCTTGAGCTTTTTCTAAGTGTCCAGAATCTCCAAGCATATGACACACTAACCTATAGAGAAAGACATTTGAGTGTATCGATGTCCCTAAATTGTGGGACCCATCCTCTCCGTATCAAACAGTCAACAGTTTGTGTGAGAAATCTTTCGCCACCTGCCGGAATAGGATGAAGACACTTAATTAACTTGAGTACCACTTCAGCGCCAGATCAATGAGGGGAGACTTTTTGGAGCCCGAGAAAGTGACGTACAGTTGTGCCTAACAGATGTTATCCAACATCAGCGCTGGAGATGATGTGATGTCTTTCTCACTCACATGTGTGTAGTGTTCTAATGTTAGTAGTATTGGTGATATTGGATGGTGAATATGAGTCCTCTCATAAGGTCTTACAGGCTCTCGTGAACACGCCATCTCATCCTGAGGGGAATTAGATGAGGGGCAGGTACAGATCTCGTAAGTCCCCTCTAGGAGTCATGGCTCTCTCTGCAAGGGCACTCATAATAGATGTCTTACAGCAGCAATTAAACAGCCTCATATTCCTTTTCACGAGGAAGAGGGATTATGTCAGTCTTAAAGGAGGCTCCCGTACTGTACACGTGAAGGATTCAAGACAACACCAGAAGCATCAATTGTTGGTTTAACATCAGTAATAGTGTAAAATATTTAAGAACCACAAGGTAATGACTTGCTAATCTTGCCAATCACTTATTGTTAGCTAGGCACAATGCTCGTGCCCATGCTTTGTGGCTGAATACAAGAGTGAAGACAATTAGATTCATGTTTTCTGTGGAAGTGTGGATCCTGTTCAAGCCTTGTTGGCAGTTGGGGGAGGCAGCAATGTGTTTGAACTGTGAGGAAAATTTGGCCGATCAATCTCCCATTACCTGTCCAACAACTGGATGACCATCAATCATCGTTTACCAGTTACATCTTATTCCCAGCTAGATGCTAGTTGCCATCTCGTAACATTTTCCTCCAGACATTTGCATGTCTGGCAGGATTCACCTGTTTGTGTGTACTTTGGAGAAAGAGGGGGAAAAGAGAATGAGCTTATGTGTATGCAAAAGAACTAGATAGGATGTGTCTGTCTGAGCCAGCCAACCAGCTTGCTGCGTTGCAGTTGCTGAAGCCTGGCAAGAAAGAAGGCATCCATTTGATCAGGGAGATGTTGTAATGGTAGGCCAGGAGCGGTTAAGAGTTGTTATTGTGTCTTCAGTATGTAGTATATAGGACACACTTCCAGTCTGCCATGCACTGAAAACTTTTAACCTTTTTAAAAGCTTACCTTCGTTTCCCCTACTGCTTCATTGATGTCTCAAATCGTTATCAGGACTGTCTCAAAGCTCACACTGTGCTTATTCATCTGTGTTTGCATGTGGATATGCCTGTGAGTCTGTCCACACTTCAAAGGTAATTCTAGTGTTATTCAGTCTTTAAACTATTATCCACAAGACCTGAATTTAAATTAAATTATTTAAAATGGCATTTGTATATGTAGCCACAACTTGATGTATGTAAATTGTGGCTCTATGACATAATCTATATTTTCCAATAAAACTAAAAGTCTACAGCCACGCTAATGGCATGCAGCAAAGTCAGAGGATCATTAAGGTCAGTAGGTTTCATTCATTGCCTTACTTTTCAATCGGGTGATCATCATAAGGAACATGATCAATGGGAAATATCTCACGTTTGCAATTTCTAGAGTAGCACCAGATGTTATTGAGCATGCTTGTAGAGGAACTATGTGTATTGCTCATTGTAATAAAGAAATATCTCACCCAGATTCAACAGTAGGCCTATGGTTATTTTATGCATTCCTAATGGTACTTGGATGATAATGGAGTTGTATGGCAATACATTTTGTGTACAAGTGTATTTCACAGTTTGTTTTTGTCTGAATTTGTTGACAATAAAAAGAAAAAATAACAGAAACCTTATCCATTAAATGTCCCACCTACTTCAAGGATTGATAAAAACAGATTTTTAAAAAACATTTTATTTCTCTTGAAAAGTGAGATATCAGTTATGATGTTGTGTGGTAACGTCCCCTAAACAACATTGTTTTCATTATTTTCCAGATCGTGTCCAGCTGCTTTAAAAGGTGTTGGATTTTAATGGGAATAGCTTCAGTCCAACACAGAACTTATGCTATGAACACAGAGTGTTAATTTCCCTTGTACACACGTTTGATAGTTGATAAAAGGCGACATCTTAAGTGCAGTGTGTTTAATTTTACTACGGGCCGTGTGATTGTCTCCCATTCTTTTTCTACGGGGTACTTGTCACAGGCGGAGACATTTTCAGGATCGCATTCGGCCCTTATCTCGTCACACTTTCAAATCCATTTTTAAAAGGTTAGACATTAATGGAAAGAATCCCCTCCTTCCTCCTCCTCCTCTCCCTCCCACTTCTCAGATATGAGATTACACATTTCACCATGAGCAACAGACAGAAACTAATCCGCGGCCCATGTGAGATATTAGGCCTATGCTCGCCGTGTGGCTGACAGCTCTGCAGGGCCAAGTTTTGATATTGGGCATTTAACAGCCCACTGTAAAAATCCAGCTTCAGTTAGGCACGAAACCACACACTGATGCACACACACACGCACACTCCCACACACTTGCAGTTTTTGCACCACACATGTGTTTAAATGAAGACAGAAAAACACATGCTTGAACTTTCATACACACAGACCCAAAAGCAGATGTTTCATCATGGTTTTGATGGAACACTATGTAGCGTGATTTCGAGTATAGCAAATGTTATATAGCAAGATTAGCACTGGGCCTATCGGAGTAAGTGTGATAAGTATCCCATTAAGTGCCCTATGGCTTCCACTTTCTCTCTGAATCAGTGGATCCTAAGTGGAGAAATTAATATTTAATGCCTCTGGTAGAGTGCTACAGACACTTCCTGGGTGATTGCATCAAGCTTGCAGGTTTGATAGTATCAATCCAACCTTTCGCATTTCACAGTGCGGTCCTATTGTAGAATGACAAATAATAAAACCTTGATTTGGCTCATCTAAAACGTACATTTATTTCTGATTCTGAACTTACTGCTTCCCCTCTTTTACATTTATCACATTTTTTAGTGCGCGCACACATGACTGCATATATTTACCTACAGTACAGTGGATAAATTATACACTCTTGCATGTCTCACATTCGTCATTTATGTGAGAGGCACTTTGGAAAGCAGGTACACTTGAAATTGAATGGTTGTGCCTTGGTGATTGAGGGATTAGCTACTTAGTCCTGAAACAAAGATTTAAGTGCCTGCTTTCAATAGCCCCACAATCAGAGCAATATTCAGACAGTTTGAGTTGTAATGACTAAAACAAGGGTCAAGCTGATGGGAAATGTTTCAATGAACCAGAGTAGAAATATTTATGAAAACGGTTAAAAACAGGAATTCATTCTAGCTGTTTGTAATTAATACTTATTCATCAGACTGTGTAGAAAAACGCATGAACTGTTTTTCCTTTGGCTTACAACACCACTAATGGCAGCAGTATCAAACACACCCTCAGTATTTGATTATGTGTAACTACTGTTCACTCTGTTTTAAATGAGAGACAAGCTGGACTGCAGTTTTAAGAGCCAGGGGGGAATTTACTCAGCATTCATCATGCATGTCCAATTCATTAGCATCTAGCGCTTTATAAGGGTATCATAAATTTCAGATCTGAATTTTAACATCAAGAACTTAGCCTTATTAATAAATTACCACCACACGATTTGGATTAGTGCAGGGTGTTAAAACATAGCACGTCTTAACGTTGGCTCAGGACATGAGCAATAGCACGACACTATGTGTGGATGTGTGATTTTTGTGGTAAACCACCCAGCAGGGTATGACGTTAAATTATTTAGTTATTTATAATTGTTCAGCCATGTTTTTTCTTTAATATGAAGGACTGTTGACGTGACTCAAGCCTCAATATGACAATTAAGAATGCACATATTATCTTCCCTCAATATTTTCCACATATCACTTGGTATACTAAAACTTAGAGCAGCATGTAATACTGATATATCAAAAGCAGCAACGTACCAAGCTCTTCCTCGTTCCTCAACTTAGAATAAAAGCTGTTCACTATATGTACAAGATCATAGTAGCAACACAACACAAGTTTTGTCGTCTGTGGACATGTTTCCTTGAGACCCCGTCATTCAGTACCACATTGATGAGATTAAAGTGCCTTTTGCCTCTTTAAAGAACAGCACGCTCCCTGTGTACAGCATAGAATAGATGCCAGTTGATCGACAGCCAATTTTCTATTGCGCTTCTGTTGTGAATACAGCCGTGAGCTCTGCACCACGTTAATGAGTTATTGTATGTGTGTTTGAGACAAGCGGCAACACCGAGCCAAACACAATTCGCAGCGTTGCAAAAGCGTGTGGGGAGTAGGGGCTGTCAGCTTGTGTGCTTAGACCCACACCAGTCCGCTGGTCTAAATCCAATTCATCAGCCTTTAATGGACTGCACAAATTGTCTCTCTAGGATCTTAACTCGAGGAGTGGATGGACTAACCAGGAATCAAGTGACAGCATATGGCGCATAGTGTTGAGTACAGCATAATAAGGCAAGGGCTGCAGAATTTGTCACTAACATGTAAAAAAGTTTTTGAATCCATCATTCTACATAAAATGTGTGATTCTTCTTCAGAAAGAAGGGAGTTGCAGGCAGCCCAGAAGAATTATTGGTTTATAAATCAAACATTCACTCTGAAGAAAGTCTTTACTTCAAACTGAACAACAAAGCTAAACCTAACAAAATCAATTAGTGTCAATTAGTTTCCCAAATTGACATTTTTCTGAAGGTCTCAACAAAAGTGTGTCTTCGCTGTGCTGCACATTTGACCTCGTGCAATCATCACACTTTGCACTGCAATCCCAGTTTGGACGAGCTGAACGACCATGTGTGGTTGTGTGCCTGAATGTCACTGCACACATATCTAGTGTACATGCACCTGCAACTAAAATTACAAGTGACATGTTTCGATAGCAATGGGCGCCTTCATAGAGTAATGTTCAGCAGCCGGTGGATTCAGCTGTGCGTAGTGTGGTGGAGATGTGAGAGCTATCCTTTCTGCTAAAAATCCATTTGCTCTCTCCATTTTCCTGCAGTTAAACATGACCATACAGCTCACAGGGCTCAGCAGCAGCAACAACAACACCACTAGCAAATTGTCAGTCATTTACTCAGGGTCACCAACACTTATGGTCACTCTGTTCAACTCCATCAGACCTTTGATCCCATTTGTGAATGGTGTTGTGGATGTACGCATGTGTGTATGAGCATAATACACACCATTAAATAAGTTGCATTTCTGAGAAAGAGTCCAGAATTCTCCTGAAAAAAGCATTTTAAACAGGAACATTCACTGTAGAAATGTTGTTTAATAAACACACCTTTAACTCTTTCTCCCCCACAATGTTTCTTTGTTGTTTCTCAGCATGGTTTGTCTGCACTCTCTCCAGCTGTCAAATTACCACCTCTCTGACTTGTTTCACTTCAGCTGATTATTCAATACAATTTTGGAAGAAGAGTAACACAGGTGGTATCTCACTGTCTCTCTTTTACTTCCCCCTTTGTGTTTTATAAGGAAAGGAGAGTGGGAGAGAATATGAACCCATCTGCACCAAAATGAGTCATCAGTCCCTTTCCAAGGTTGATAACATCTCTAACAATCTGGGAGCGCAAACAGTACCCCAGCCACTACTGCTTCAACATCAGCTGTTGTCAGACAACATGCAGCAAAATGCAGGCTGGACCACCTGTCAACACATATCAGCATGGAAGCTTTTTTTTCTGGAGAAAACATGTATTGGAAAATGTGAAGCCGAACTCCTGGATAATCTATTATTTTGACCCTGTCATTAGGCCTAAAAATTATTTTGTATTGTTCTGAACTTGTTCCAGCTCCTGTGTTATGAGAATCAGTCTAGGATCAGTGAGTTTTTCTCTTAAAGCGATGGAGCTTTTCCTTCTATCCTGTCTTTGAATGAGGGACTGCTCACCTCTCCTCTTCACTGCACTCTCGCATGCGGCTCTCCTGACCTTACTTCACGCCCCGCTTGGCAGGAACACTGAAAGACTTCTCTCCATCCATCGCTACTCTCTCTCCCCACTCTCACACCTTCGCTTTCCCCAGTGCTGACATAACTGAGGGGATCGACTCTTAATGATTTTTTAATATCTCCCACATCTTGGGACCCTGTGGCTGAGGTGAGGAGTGTTCTGTGTGATCAGTGTTTTTCAGACTCTACATCTTGTTTTAATCAGAATATCATCTCACCACTCGGGCCTTCTGAGACAGTTGTGCCCTTTTTTG
This sequence comes from Micropterus salmoides, assembly GCF_014851395.1. NCBI lineage: Eukaryota > Metazoa > Chordata > Actinopteri > Centrarchiformes > Centrarchidae > Micropterus > Micropterus salmoides. Next base: position 30,276,090 of record NW_024043372.1, read on the forward strand.
CATTCCCTCATATCACATTTAGTCTTGCACTTTTCCTCCACCTCTTCCTTTCGCTGAAGTGTGAGCATGTTATTTAAGATTACCCTGTGAGGGGACTCCCCAGGGCAAAGTCAGAGAAAGCTTTGACTCAGAGGTCAGTTTTTCAATGTGCAATGCACATTGATTGAGTTGAGCTAATACTTTAAATCATCGGCAAATCACTTTTGTTTATTTTAACACTGTGGATTTATTTGTCATTCTATTATCCATCCTAAAAGAGACTTTGACACATGTGAACAAAAGCATATGGCTTAGGATGCTAAAAGAAAAAGACACAAGTGTGATATTTTAGTTTATGTTCACACTATGCTGCTATAACACCTCTCTTAGATGTGCAAGGCTGTTAAATTAGCTCTGTGCCAACCATTCAGAGGCGCAGGAAACAAACTAACTTTGTTCCAAGTTAGATTATGAGGCATCATGTTGCAGTGGCAGCTCAAGCTAGAACTTCTTTGTGGATGTTTGTTTTTCCCCTTTTCCCGTAATAGTAGCTAAGATTTCAGCTTTTTGTGGATTCCCTTTGAGGTAAACATTGTCATCTCAGGGATCAGAGTGGCAAATTGCGTACAGTATAGTCTATCAGGAGCTTTTTACCTCTCTGGGTCTCTTAGCGCTTTGGTGTGGGTTGGATCAAAAGCTTTCATCAGATCAGAAGGATGCCAGAGCGGGCCTGAACCTTCATTGCAAAGGTCATGGTTCACTCCATTATTCATCAGGTTCACATGCTAAAGTCAGGGGAGTGTTAAGAAAGAAAAGCGAAGAAGAGAGATCGAGAGATTGATTAGAGAGGCGTCCCTCTTTCTATATCTGTCCTCCCACAGAGACCCCTGCCAAAATTTCTTGTTCGTTATTGCAAAGCCCCAGCTCTCCTATGGGTAAGGAACAAAGGGTGGAGGCAAAACGAATGAGGGAGCAGCAGAAAGAGAGAGGCAGGCTTATAAGACCTTAAAAGACCCCATCTCCTGATTTAGCCATCTCTCCTGTCTCCCGCCACTACCAGCTCTTTGAGATAGGAGACCAAAACAGAAGGATGCCCTTAACTCCTCAAATATGACACCCACAATGCCACCTTGATGTCCACAGCTCTAAGCACCACTTTGTTCCAAGACCCTCAACCACTGGCCAAGATGAGTGGAGTTGCCAAGAACGGAGAGAATATTAATTTGGTAGGCTCTCCTGAAATGCCCGAGCCTTTCCCCAGCAGCAGCTCGGCACCCAACAATCATTGTGTCATCTCACCCCTTTCAGTACTTGCTATTCTCTGTAAAGGATAGAAAACAGCTGAAAACACAAAGCAAAAAAAAACACATTCACACTTACCCTGTGAAATCTAAATACATCTGGGGCCCTTGTTGTACATTCACAGCACAGCTATTGTATTCCCCGCTGAGCATATATGCTGTAGCTGTTCCGGGTTGGTTATTTATTTATTTATTTTTTTTATGCGATGGCAGGGGCTTATCGTTGGCCGTCAACAAAGCTCTTTCTGAACAGTGATCCGGGCTATCCAGCCTCTCTAGAAATCCTGACGTCCTCACTACCCAGGGGAATGTTTCAGGAAAGGAGCATGAGAGGTGAGATCTATAACTGAACACATATCACTTTCTTCTCCCCATCCGCCCCCGCTATCTCTCCTATCCTGTTATATACACACACGCGTGTGCGCGCGTGTGTGTGTGTACGCGCGCACACACACACACACACACACACACACTCCACCTCCGCAGAACAATGAGAGAATTCTGTGGTCCCCAGTTGTGCAAAAAAAAAGCTCACTCCTCCACTCAACTTTTTATTTTTTTTTTTAATAGCAGCATACAGTATCAGCAGAATTACTGCGGCTCGGCTTTGACGCTGCAGCAGCCTTGCTAGAGTGTGTCAAGCCCAGAGGGGTTTATGGCTTTGATCTAACACACAATACCCAGTGTGTGAGGGGGGAAAAAGTGTGCATACGCGCACACACACCCGTACGCAAATGAGCGCGCGGCTCACCCGCGAATGCTCCTACAAACACATACACCTCCACAGTCACACACAAGTGAGCGCTCACATCCCCTTTGATATAGTTCCAGGCTTTTAGTGGGCGATTAGGAGAGGCGACCCAGCTAAGGTCTAGAGTGATAGGAGGAAGCAGGAGCCTGCTGCTCTTTAGTTAGAGGAAAGCAATACTCTGTCTGTAGATAGAGGAGTAATTATGCTCAAGGGTGGAGGGGAGAGAAGAGTGAGCATCTTGGAGTAGAAGCCAATGAGGGAAGGAGGCTTAGGGTGAGGGTGACGAAGCCTGCGCTGGGGGGTAGATTACCGATTCCCCACTGTGTCACCCCCACAGACAGCAATTAAAATTCCTCCAGAGGGATTTTAGCGTGTGTTTATTGTATATGTGTGTGTGTGCGGGGCTAAGCATATGTGTATTTACCTTATGGTGCAGGGTGCGGTTGTGCATGAATTTATCCAGTGCTGCATAAATGCCATCGAGGCTGGCATTGCGGTGCATGCACACGTGTGTGTGAGTGTACACACCACTATTTACTGAATCCACTCCAACACTTATTGGTGGTCTAAGGGATATGAAATATTAATCCCCCCCTCTCTCTTAATGATTCATAAATTGTATTCCGATACTCGCCACTCTGCTACTCCTCACTACTTTCCACTCTCTATAATTGGACTGTTGGCTTGGTTAAGAAAAAAAGAGCGACAGACAAGTGTGGAGTGTGGAGCATGAGATGAAAATCAAGTTTTCCTCCCTTCTCACACATTTTCAGCAAGCCGCATGCAAGTGCTGAGGGATCATAATGTCAGTAAATAGTATTCATGAACAAATGCTCTCCCAGGGAGTGTGTTTTTTGCATTCACACCAGCATTAAACCGCACTGTGTATTTGTCCGGGAAAACCGCTGCAGACTGCCAGTGACACCTTACAAAATACCGGCATTAGCAGACAGGAAACCAGGGAGTGCTTTGTTTACTGTAATAAACCCCCCATTATGAGTAGAAAGTTCACATATTGTTTTCTCTCTCTCCTAACATTAAGATATGGCCAGGCCTCGTTCTAATGTTTGCTAATCCAAAAGAAACAGATTCACATTATGTTTGTTTTATTTATTTATTACCCAGCATCGATCGGAGCCGCAAAATCACCACTCAGGACTAAATGAAAAGAAAATAACCTCCTCAGTCAACAGCTTCTTTATCTGCTGTTTCTCTCAGACTCCCAGCCTTTAACTTGCTCTTTTTGATTCAATAACAATTTATAAGATAGGAACATTAATATTAGGATAGGAGAAAATCTCCAGTGAAAAGAGATTGGCTGCTTTAGACGCCTTTATTCTCCACCTTACTCTGTCTTTATGTGTCATATGCACACCTAAACACACACACACAGGGGCAAAACTGTCCCATCTGCAGGACCAGCTGGATGTCTGCTTACAATAAAAGGTGAATTAATAAACTGTATAGCTCTACTTATTTGCCTGTCACAAGGTAACTCACAGAGCTGATTGGCTTTAGATGGTGACATGTCTACACTCAGTGAGAGCGTACATTTGTGCTTTAGATGAGCTTTAATGTAATCTCCCTCATTACACACACACACACACACAAACGTAATGAGGGATAAGCTGCTAAGGCTTTTGTAGAAGGTGGGTTGCCATTCTTGCAGAAGTAGAAGAATCAAACAAACATAAATTCAGCATGAAAAAATAGATTAGCGTGACTTGCACAACCGCAGACCTCCTAGATAAGATACAAGGACATAGAGACAAAGTCTTACACGTGTATGTTCAGTCACGCTCACCTTAGTTCAAGGATTCATCAGGAATTATCAGTACAGCTGTAATTCCCTCCTGTATCTCTCTCATGAATAGAGAATGCTCTGAATAATACTGATCATCAATCATTTACACACAAGAATGTAACTGGATCTTATCATCAATACAGAAGACGCTGCAAAATGCAATTGCATCTAATTGTGATTTTTGGAAAAAGAAAGCATCTGAACAATCATCCCAAAGATTTAGCAAGAAGCACTCAATAAACCAGGCACAAGTGGTTCCTCAATCACACCACAAGCCCTACTGACTATAGCAAAGGTCAGTTCCTCTGAGAATCGAAACGACCGGCCCTAGATATCTTTGCCTCTGACAGGAGCCTCTATTTTCCATTGCCTGAACCCACGTTGACCAATGACTAATGAAGATTGATTCAGTATACTGTGGGCATAACAACTTCCAGGAGCTAATAAATCCTTCCAGTGCTGTGGTACAGACAGACAGAGACAAAGGGACAGCGAGACAAGTAGGAAATAGGGAAGAAAGTGCAGGAAGAGAGAGCTGTGGGTTGCTGATTCGCCCTTTTTCCCCTACTTGTGCTGCAGATGTTTTCCTTGGGATAGCGTGAAGCTATGTGGGTCAAAGGCCAGGACTGCAGTGATGTGTGATGTAAGACCATGATTGTACTTGCTGCAGGGTTGGAAATAAAAAAAAAAAGAAAAAAAAAATCCCGAAGAGGGAAAAACATTAACGTAAAGAAATACTGACATGGTCTGGCATGTGGATATGGCATCCACACACGTGATCACTGTAATGAGAATATTACAAGTCTTTTATCACACTACACATGTCAGTGCCAACAGAGTGGCGTCCCACTTGTCCACCTCCCCAGTGTTTTCATTATAATGTCACCCACTCACAAGTGAGACAATTTGACATGGCTGCCATGAAAGGAAAAGCACAACTGTCCACTGTCTGTGAGGTAATGATAAGTATTGAGCATATAACATACCATTACTTGCTCTGTGTATTTAAGAGACAGCTGAATAGGGGGGTTAGAACAAGATTCTCTCCAGGGCTGTGTACATGCATGGGGCTGAACACAAGCATGTGCTCACAATTCCATCTTCTTCATTTACACAGTATTGTCTTTTAAAATTTATTTCATTATAATTATTTCAAAGAGGCTAGCAGAACAGAGTCTGGCAAAGACAGAAAATAGATAGCTAGCAGTGAAAGCTTTTAATCACTGGGACAAATGTAAAGGTTGGCTGGCCACCAATATGATGCAATGTGGTGACATTTTTATCCTCTGTCCTTGCGCAAGACGTTCCTTCATTAGGTAGAGTTTTCATTTATTTTTTTATTTTTTTTGGGGGGGGTGGTACTCTTAGAGTGAGTAAAGAGGCAGATAGTAAAAATGGGGGTAGGGGGTTGCAAGCCGGACTCAAAACAGTGACATTGCAGTTATACGCCATGCGCTGTAACCGTTCGGCTACAAAGATAATTTTATTTATTATTGAGATAAAACTCTCAAAGACTCAAACTCTTACTTTTCTTCACAACTATCATCTCATCAGTGTCTCTGTTTTTTGCACTGCCACACACACACACAAAAAAACCCACAACCACGTCTGTGCTCTCAAGTGTACAACACAGATAAAACATCATTAACTGCCCCCACATTTCTCATCTTTTTCCTCCCACAATGAGGACACAATACGTTCTGGGGCATGCACCCATCTCCCTTCTTTTCCATCCAAGTGATGTATTAATGCTAGCAGCAACCACCCCCTCCCCTTCATCTTTCCACCCACTCTGTGGGGTACGTTCTGATGGGTGGAGACGTTGTGCGCTCCAGGCTCCCAGGCCCTTCCACATCTGGAGCCTGCCACTTCTGTTCTGTTCCAGCAGGCTTGTGAGCTGCTGTGAGGACCACCACAGGCCACCCCTCATCGCGTGTCCCTGTCGCTGCCATCTCCTCCGGGTGGGTGGAGGTACAGCTGACATGGATGCTGTGCATGTTTATGTATGCGTTGATTCTAATAATGTTCAGTTCATTTACATGCCAGGCTAGACAGCGGTGGACCACCATAATGTGACTTGTCATGCACTCTGACTCTCCTGTCTGCTACATTTCTGCACTGCCAACACAAGCATTGTCTGAGCCTTGTCTATTTATTCACTGGCCTCAGGGTTTTCCAGCACAAGCTGCTGCATAGACTGTAAATGCCTGCCCTACTGTTTCTGTCGCTGCCTCCCACCTTTACCCATGTTAATGTCATGTATAGTATACACCGCACAGTGTAATAGCAATTGCTAGCTTTTGATTAGGTTGATGGCTCACGATAATACATTTTGAGGATGTATAGAGGACGGAATCAAAACAGACCAGCCTACCAAGAAACCCTTTCAGCACCAAATACAGTCTCGTCTGATGTTTGGCCACATGTTTAAGATAGCAGAGGAGAGCAGAGGCGAGGAGCAGAGAGTGGGAACCTAATAGTGAGGGATGGTTCCGTGACGCAGCCCTACAGAGAGAGATAGCCCTCCATCTCACTTATCTCCTGTTTGCTCAATTTCCTCTGTGTACAACAGTGCACCTGGGGTCTGGCTGCAGCCTCCCAATGCTCCTCAGCGGCAGCCCCACGAGATAATAGCCAATCCCGCTCTCCCCACTCCCAAATCAGACAGGGCCAAAAGACCTTGTGCTTTGTTTAAGATTTCCAATGAACTAACCCATGTCCCTCTGGTGGCAAGCCATTACAAAGCCAGACAGACTTATATCAGACTCCTTTTTGCTCAGCTAATAGCACAAAGAAAAAACCCCGAAAACTCTTTGGTCTCAGACAGAGGTCATGTCAACTAAAAGGGGCTATTTGGCTATTGTGTGCTACAGGATGATTACTTCATGGATGATAAAGAAAAGTATTCCACTATTACCTTGAAGTCAATAATCCACGGTCACCTAAAATCAGAGCATTACTTACAGTATGATTGGCTGTAAATGGGCGCGGATTGTGTGAGCGACACAATGCACTGATAACAGCGATAGCAAAGCACTCTGTATACAAAGTTACAGAGCTGCCACTAATGCTTTGATGTCCTCTACCATTATCCTCCCACTCGACACCTCTTCTTCTTTGTGTTTGTTGAAGGAGTCAGATGCAATTATCAGACAGCTCATGCGGTTGTGTCAATCAGAGTCCTTTCTTCCAGATACCTCATTCCTCTTTCAACTTTGACGTCATATATTTCATTATTATACCACATCAGGCGCCTTTAATGAAATGTAGTCACACTTCTCAGTTCAAGCCTCTCAAATTCGTGTGATTGCTGAAGACCTCAAAGTTTACAAAAAGCTAAAAAAACAGTTGGTAATTGAATATTTTTTGTTGCATTTATACCAAAATATCATGCATTCTGAAATTAGTTTTTTCAGCTTGCTGACATTTTATCTGTATTTGCAACACTAGCCTGGATCTTTTTAGTAGAAGTAAAAAGCTGATGTCCATTGTGCCTGTTGGCTTTCTGTGGGGTACCAGGCTTATACTTTGTGTAAACAGACCTGTATTTTACAGTGTCCGGGAGTGTCTGAACCTCACTGCAGCAGACGCAGTCCAAACAGATAGACCGATATAGCATACAGTAACATCCCAAGGGTACACTCTTTCTGGTCAAAGAGGAAAAGAACCGCAGGTGAATCGTTAGGAAATCCAAACCCTCAAAAACCCAAGCACAAATCAATGAGCAGAGCTGCCTGTAAGGAGCGTGCAAACCAAACAGCCTTCGACTTCCCGATTGCCGCACTATCAACATTTCATGTTGATGAGACGGGATCGGCGGCACGCTGGGAAAACCACTGGGGCCCCATCCGTCATGGTCGAGACATATGAGCTACTAAGGGCCCTTAGAGATGAAAATACAGATAATACCTACAAGCACTCAGGCGCACACACACATAAAAAGTGCACACTGGCACCCAAGCACACGTTCACATATACAGCTATGCTCACGCACACATATTATGAGCAACAGAGCTATCAGAGCTTGTAAGCTCCAAATCCATTTGATATGAGAAATTCGAACAGAACAACAGGATCATCAGCAACACCCTGATACGCAGTTCCCCTTTCACTGTTCTACAGTACTTCCACCTTTTCTTCCCCTGCTCCATAGTTTTCTACAATAAGCCTCACCCTAAAGGAATCCAATCTTAATATGTAGCATACTAGTGAGGGCTTTTAATGTCTCCTGTTTCTGCACTCTAAAATACCAAATCACTGCTAACCTACTTAACCTAGCACCTCCAGACAGGGTGAGAGATTACAGCAGACTTTTATGCCTCAAGTAAAAACCACACTTGCCAGAGAGAGGATCGGACGGGGTGCTTTTTTTCTCAATAGGCCCCTCTCTAACTAATGCTCTTAAATGATAGATTAAACAAGGAGACTCTTGGTTATACAGAGGGTGGTGGGGAGAGCCAAGAGATCAGTGAGTGAAATAAGAATGAGAGACACATGATGAGGGGGAGAGAGATACAAGAAGGAGTAGGAAATGCAGTCGGCTGGAGTTGAGTCTCAACACACAAATTCTAAATAATGCCGGTTTAGACACACAAACCTCTCATGATGTTAACTGAAATACTTCACCACATGTGGCCCTTGCAGCTTATCGGATGAACCAACAAGCCAGGTTGGGTATAATTACAGACAGTTTAAGCCCTTTATAGTACAGTGGCTGTGGTTCTTTTTCTTTGGTTTAACTAAGGCCTCAGTTTAAGAGTCGTCTCTGGGGAGCTGCCATTAAGAAGGAAGCGAAAGGATCTAGTAAGTTAGACACAATCAAACCAGGGATCATAAAGAAACAGATGGTGCTAGGCGTCCTGTTTACACTACTAGTCTTAACTGCTGGCGTATTAAACACACCCACACTGGTACGGTACACTCACAATCACTCACATTAGCGTGACTCAGCCAAGAGAATTGGGCAATGTCAAGAGAAAGTCAAGAATGCTTGTTAGCGTTAATGGAATGTCTGGCGCCATTGTAAAATGCGGCAACGCATCATTTAATGTGTTTTTTTTCCTGCCATTGCTCAAGAGATGCTGCAGTCACTGCTCCTGTCTCTTTACAACTGCCAGGAGGTGTAAGTTAACTTTTCCTGTTGAAGAGAGGCACTTAACATTGATGTGTGCATGCTGAGATATTTGCTGGTTCATTTACTTGCGAGTCGGCATGCTGTGCTCTGTGTGTGTGTGTGTGTGCGTGTGTGTGTGTGTGCCTGCACAGATGCATATTCATCTTAAATGTTGTACAAGCATGAATCCTTTGCAACTTCAATGTTTCAGTGCAGTACTGTACTCTGGTTACAAACACTTTGCCCCCAGCCTCCTAAAGCTTCTCATTCACTCAGCGATACTCTGTTTGTCTCCCAGCTCATTAAACGTGCCGGTCTCTTTTGCCCCACAAGTACCGCTATCTAAGAGATGAGCAAACACACAAATAATGACTCATCCACATGTAATTATATCAGATTATTGTCACATTACAGTCATTGCATTTGATCGTCAGCCTCCTCATTATCACACGTAATCTATGCAAAACCCCCATAACTGTCCTCCTGCTTTTACTTCTAGAGGGCATGTGCTTTGACACATTGTTACATACAATTAGATTTAATTGTTGATGTTTCATAAAGACCCCCTCCTCTCAAGAGCAGCCTTGTGATTACTTATTGAGACGCCCTTACAACGCCCAGCAAACATACAACTAACTCTTGATTATCCAGAGACGATACTATGAATTTTCTTTAATTTGCTTTTTGAATGATTGGCAATGAGTTGGCAATTGTTAGAGTGAAATATTATTGGATATCATGGAGAAACAGAAAATTGCTGATGGAAAGAGAGACAGACCAGAGAAAATAATGAGTACAGAGACAAGAGCCTGTAGTCTATAAATATTTCAGAACAACTGATACTGATATTGATCAAATGTTTCCTTGCCCAATAAAACTCAGCATTGGATCTGAGTTTAAACATGAATCACCCTGCATGTGCAACCTGCTTCTGACCCTCCACATGTTCAACATAACACTATAAATTATGAACATCTAAGCTTTACTTATATGCTGGGTCAAGAGGTAACAATATGTCACCCTTTATGCTTCATAACAAGGTGTAAAAATACCTTGACTTTGCGCTACTTTTGTTGTTATGGATTCAGTTAAAAATACTACTTTGGCAAACAAAAGTGTATTAATCCCTTCTCTGGTTTTTAAAAGGACGTATGTGCCTCAGAGGGCAGACTGCAGCTTTTGTGATAGTTAAAAACTAAAATCTATTAGACAGCCAGACCTTGGAAGTGTAATTAGGCAGCTACCTGGCAAAATTCTCTCTGATGCCAAAGTTTTCAAAGCCCACCTGCTTCAAAGCAAAGGACCCCTGAAGAAAGGAATCAATGAATTCATTATTTATTATTACTGACTATACACCGGAATAAACAAAATCTTTTTAAAGCACCTAATGCAACCTCTAAGCTAGGCTCCTCAGAGAGTAAACAATGGCTTTGTTTTAGCCTTCCATTTCTGCATCCAGTCTCTGCATTTCCTTTCCATTGTGTTTGCTGCCCGCTGCACTGTAAGTTAGAAATGTTAAAAACACATGTGCTGCAAAGCAAAGAACAGTGTCTGCTGCTTGCAATTATATGACTTATTCATATGAATGTGAGAGGTATTGGATGAAGATAGATGGAATGCATAAAGGAGATGAGTGGGGGAAAAATGAAGTGACTGAGACTTTGCACCATAGTAACAAATGGCAGCTTTGACTCTGACTCACCTTTGGGCTAGGGCCTGGTGGTTATCTGGTGACGTTAATGTTGAGTGACACAGCAGCCCATTGGCTAATGGGAGCTAAACAAAGTGTCCCCTTCATGCACTTGGTGACGAGACTGAAACCAAAATCTTCCTCTTTCACGCAAACATTTATAATTTCAGAAAAAAAGGCGCTACCATTTCAGTGTGCCATGCATTGTAGTACATCAGAACTTAGCAATACATTATTTTTTACTGTCTTAAAGTTGTAATCCTTAAGATTTCTGGTTTATTTGGTGACGCCTGTGGTTACTGGTGGTAGGCCTGACAGCAAGTGCGGTTTAATACAACAGGTTACAGAATTCTGGGAGCATCTAAACAAACTATTTGTCATTTTAATTAAGAAGTCGGGCAGTAATAAGCCTTTTCCCATCATTCTGTGAGCAACCTTGATCTGATTTTATACTTTCTGTATATGAAAAGGGTAATGAGATAACTTTGAGATAACAGACATTGATAAAGACATTTAATTGAAATGCGTTGCATTTCTTGTGACTACTTCATAATAGAAGTCAACTTGTTGCACCAGTTAAGTTCTTTAAATATGAAGCTGCAGCAAATGTTTGTTTTTGCATTAGCAAATACTGCATTTTTGACCACATTCCGCTGGCCATCTTAAGTGTTTGTAGCATTAGAACATAACACAATAGAATAAAACAATATGGGAAATAACAAGTAAAAAAAAAGCAGCAGAGCACTGAGCCGATCTGTGTCTTTCGAGGTGAATCAAACTTTGCCTTCAGATTTTACAATAAGTAAAGTCTTTTAACTCAATCAGCCCTCTCTCAGCACATATTTCTGAGTCCGTTTGAAGATTCGGCTGAATTAAGTCATATGAAACAAGCAGCAAGCAAATGTGTGCAAGATAATGTGCAATGCTGATCATTTTACATACAAAAAACATGAGGATACACAAGATTTTCACATATGATTGTGCACTTCTGTGGGTAACTGAGACCTTCATTTGACTCTGTAGTTTAATGATTCACTGCACATGGAAATAGTTTGAGTGCTATAAAGAGTATCAACATGCTGTCACAAATGTATGTTCTAAAGCCAGCAGGTTTTGACATGATTGCGATCAGCACTCACTGTAGAGGAGCTGCAGTAGCAGACACTGAGGAGTAAATCATTCTGGCTAGACGCCTCACAGATGATAGATTAAGTATTCAACATCTCAGGGAGAGTGCTGTTATTGTAAGTAACGATCCTATCAACCTTCCACATTATGCACAAAACCTGTTCTTCAAACATTACAGCACGACCGATGTTGTTATTTAACGTTAGTGGTGTTGTCTCCGTAAAAGCCATGGCCTTATTGCTATATTACTTGTAATTAGCTAACCCCTAATTAGCTAGAATCTTTTATTCTGCCACCCTACACCATTACCCCACGGGGTCTTCGCCTGCTGTATTGCCAAGCTAGAAACAGAGCAAGTTCCAGTGACACAAAAGTTGAATGCAAATGTGAAAAATACATCTTTATTTACTTGACCCTGAACATCAGTCAAATTCTCATCCTTGCACCATCAGATGTAAAGGAAGTGGTTATAATTGTTGCATTTTGATGCTGAGAACCATGCAATGCTATGCAGTGCTGCAGAATCTATGCACAAGGGTTACCATGGAGACAGCTATCTGGACTACCTAAGTTATGATTTATAAACACCCTCAGGTATGTAGCCTAGATACTTGAGGCTCTCGGAGGAAGAGGCTCCTCGGCAACACAAAGCGTCTGGTCAGTCAGGGATGAATTTTAAATCTGCCACAAACAGTCGGCCTTGGAGGCACCCTGTATCAGGGAATCGAAATGAAGGCAACACCCTGGCCGTTGTTAACCGTGTATATTCTTGCCGTGTATATTCTGCTAAACTGGCGGAGTTATGTAACGTTATGAAGCCAGAGAAATGGATAATAATCGGTGCAAAATCTGCCACGACTTTTGGAGTTTGAGTCGGCTCAGGGGCTGTAACCCAAGTGACATGGGATCATTACGACCTTTCGGACCTGGCTCTGCAGAAGTAAAGCTCTGTGCTGAGGAAAAGGAGGTCAGGGGCCAAATGGTGGCTGGGGAACGGGTCAGTGATTACAGTAAGAGGCCCGGCCGCTCATCGATCCCTTGGCTCAGGCTGGAGCGGGTGAATGACTGGAGTTCTCTCAGGCACTCAGAGACAAAAATGGAGCTGATGCAAGGAAACAGGAAGAGATGGGGGCCAAGGAGAGGCCAGGGACACTGAGAAGCAGCGGCACGCACTATGAAGTCTTTCCAAATGAGAGTAGGAAGGGCCATGTCAGCGAGTGTTGTGCAGAGGCAACATGAAATGTGTGAAGTGAACCTGAACTGAGCACCCTGGAGAAATGCTCTGTTCTTGGTCTAGTGGTAAACAAACAAAAAAATAGCTTAAATTCCGTGCCTTCAATTTGCTTCTTGGAGCATTTGTGTACAAATGCACACACTATAAATATAAGCACTTGACATGCAATATACTTTTGACTGCACCAAAACTTTAATTACTTTCAAACATGGCTATGATTATCTAGCTTGCAACCATTTCTTACTGAGAATCACAGACTAATGTAGTCCAGTAATCACAGTGAGTAGAGTTTATTGAAAAGCTAATTGCCTATTAGGCTCAACTTGTTGCCTTGGCTTTTCCCGAGCCCGGTTATGAGGCTGAGGACTAAAGGGCTTGAGAAAAATATGAGGCGATGTTTTCAAACTTCAGAGGGAAGCTGTCAAGCTGTAATAGAAAATGCCAAGTTCTGCAATGATGGTTTTACACAGCCAGAGCAACAGAAAATATTTAGAAAGTTCGAGCCACTCCATCATACTCGGACTGTGTAAAAAGACCGTAATAGAACAAAAAGTACTTTTTCTAAAATGCTTACACTAAAATAAACATCAATATTGTATGATGTGCACTTGAATTCGAATACACATACTATGAAAAAATTAAGCAATATGCAGTATTGCAATATACAGTAAAACAAAGAGTATAGTCCAACTCACAGGCATGCACACAAAAAGTAGACAATCTCATCAAATTGTCCACCCACTCCCCAGCCAGCCCCACTTCTTCTCTGCACTATCATTTTCCTTTCCAAGCCCTCTTCATCCCAGACCCCATGCAACCCTCACAGTCATTTTACCCCACTGAGTTAATCAGAGGTGGAGGCTACAGCAGTATGCCTTCAGAGTATACACTATAATCTGCCTAAACACACACATGCAGCGCACACACACACACATACACACACACACTGTACTTGTATAGGTTATAATCAGGCTGCTTGGCTCTCTCCTGGTGTGAGTAGAGGAGAAGGCTGGACCAGGCAGTGATGGGAGACTGTATTGCACTGATGATAGCCTGAGTGGTAATCAGTATCTGATGGTACTAAAGGGGCCCACTCAGTCCTCAGCTCCTGGCCCCTACACCCTAGTGTCGGACACATATTATACCCCCCAACCACATCCATCATAAAAATGCAAATTGATCGTGCTTCATACACCTGTTTTTTTCATTTTACACCCTGAGATCTCTCTGCTGTTGGATTCGGTGTCACTTAAAGACAAGAAAGCGATTCTGGAAACTGTAGATTACCATGCCTGTCGAATGATGGCGTTTAAAAACAGCTAACCAATGTTTCATCCCAATGCTCACTGAAAGCAACATTTTTGAGCCAGAGCCACCCCCTACTGAATGCTCATGGGGACACTAAATATAGAAACCATTTTCCATATTTCTTTTCATCAGCACCAGGACCATTGCCCAGCATATCATTTTCTCATCATGCAAATTGGCAGAAACTTGTACCATTTGCGTTGTTCATCTATTTGGCAGAGACAGCATGTTCACTTGATGGGACAACGTCACAAAGCTCACTGGAGGTCTCTCAAAATATAGAAAAGTGAGAGACGAATGAAGTTTGGAAGTGTGATTTTATCTGCTGATACGTATTTATGAACTTAATGAGGCAATGACGTGAAGAGTGGAAGAAGAATACGTCTTATTGAGTCTAAATTAAAATGGATGAAAAGATTTAAATAATATGTCCTGCTGGGTAAAAACTGTCTTTCTGATGAGAATATGAAAAAAAACTACAAAAGATCCAACTTGAAAAAAGATTATAAACTATCCAAGTCTGTCTTCCCTTATTGTTTCAGGATTAGGGATACTCTAATTTATAAAGGTTTAAATAATTCATGCTTCACCTTCAACAAAAGTCCAAAAATGTATATATTCATTCTAAGGAAAGAAGGCAAACTCCAGTTCAACTGTTAGTGGCAGTGAAAAGTATGGATGCTGTTAAGAAAATAGAAATAAATTAATAAAGAAAGAAATAAAGAAGTAGCTGATGAATACAGAAGCCCTGAGAGGCAAGTGAAAAAAAATCTTGTAATGCATTTTCTAATCTAAATAGTTTTCTCTCCTGTGTTTTGCTAGGATATTCTATATCCTTAACATGTTTTTTACAACAGTTTTTTTCATCTGTGAAACAGGTGGGGAAAGTTTAGCCAGGGAAAATAATATATTTGGTCAGGTGAAAAAAAGTTTTGCCAGGATAATTTTTACTTTTAACGAGTTTTCATTTCTCCATGCGCTCTAAACACAAGGTAGATACATTGTGTGTAAACAAGTTATGTAACATAACTGTCATGTCCTCCAACATGGGGTATCGGTACACTTCAGCCTGTTGTGGCCGAAATGAGTATAACAACAACAAACACTTGACACTCAGATGAAAAAGTAGTAAATTCCACTTGTTTCACAGATACATTTTTTTAAAGATTATCCTGACAAAACCTTTATTTTATCACCTCTTATTACGTCATACACACAGGAGAGAAAACAATTTAGATCCGACTTAGATAATGGATCACCAGAACTTATTTTTTCTCGCTTGCCGCTCAGGGCTTCCGTAGATGAAAATAGTGTGATAGGGATGAGAATACTACAAGAAATGAGAGAGGGAAATAAGTTTCTGTGCTATTGGCAGGTCGTGGCACAGTGCAGAAGAAGGAAAAAAGGGGGTGAGGTGGTACAAATAAAGAGGTAGAGGAGTCTGTAGCTTTCTAATTGATCAGATCTACTTCTACTAACTGTGCCTGTGATATCACCATCACTTATCTTTAAACCCTTAAGGATGGATTATATAGCCAAGAAATCTGGCTGATGGTTTCTAAGCTAGAATTAAATGAATAAATGAATGAGAATCCCTCTTTAGGTAGCATATTAACTGTAAACAAATGTGAACTAAATGTTGGGAGATAAGGCTAAGGTATTGTTAAGAAGGTCTTTTATTTGGTCCTTCCGCTGCAGCAGTGCTCTTCCAATGGTTCTGTCATTTCAGGCCTGGCCAGGGAACAGTATGGTTACTGTGTATCTGCCAAACATTTAATGCATTAAACATGTTTTGACTAGATGTGTTGATACTGACCAAGCGGTGTTGTAGGATTGAGAGTATTGAAAGTTTTGAGAACATTTTCTTAACTGACCCTGTAAAAAAAATTAATCTGTTGGTCATGCATTCTAAATCTTTCCCTAGTTAAAGTATTACCAGCAAAATGTTCTTAAAGTATCATAAGTAAAAGTACTCATTATGCAAAATGTCATCATTTAGAGTGTTATATCTATATACATTATTGGACTAATATTTTACAGAAATAAGATGAATTTATAATGATTAATTATGTCTTTGGTTTGATGGGCTGTACTACCAGGATGTAGTGAACATAACACACATTAAATATAAATATGTATATCAGGGTGTAAGTCAATGACATATTATAGAAATGTAAAAAAGTTGTATATGTCTGCATGATTGATTTTTCAAGAAATCCTGTTGTGTTGCATGGATACTGTATATCTCTTTGGACTGATAATTCTGTTAGTTTTAGGTATTTTAGATCATTTACATTAAGTGCAGCATTTACAAAAGTTGCCTGTGACTTTTTCAGTAGGATGCCCGATGCTTTTTAATATCTAAAGATGTCAATAGCATACATAGTAAAAGACCTTTGACCAAGAACAAAATTTTATTCAGAATCACGTCTTGGACTGTATAGCAATTCCCCACTGCAGAACACACTTTTTACGAATGCCAGAAGCTCAAAAAACGTAGGATCAAAATCTTAAGTGAGATTTTTTTTCTCCCAGAAAGTAAATTTTTTTTGACGTGGGTAAAGTCAGAAACATTCTGACTTTCAGTGCTAGGAATTCCAGCATAGAAAAGAACTTGTGTGCACTCAAGGTGGAGAGAAAAAAATTCTCCAGGCATATTTTGTGAGGTAAATGATAAAATGATGCCCACAGGAAACAATATGTTTGCATATAGTGAGCAGAAATTACCCTTAAATTCAACCAAAGTTATATTTTTGCTCCTGCTGTTTTTTCCCTAGGCACTTGTCTGACAACTATTCCACAGTGACGTGTGTGTCTTTGAACATATTTCCAATCCTGCATGGCTTTTCTGATCTCCTACTGCTAAAGACTTGTGGGTTGTTGTTGTGGGTTTTTTTTGTTATACGACCATAAAGGAGTGCAGCACTCCCTTCTCCACGTCTCCACTCTTAATTACTTGTGATCACTCATCTCATTTCTTAAAACATCTATTCACAGCACCACAGCTTGACAAAGACAACAACAGAGATGATGCTCTTATTGCAGTGATGGAGGCGAGAGAGAGGAGGAGGAGTGTGTGTGTGTGTGTATTTGGTATGTCAAGTCAAATTGTTTTTACATTTCATCTTGTTGGCTCCTTATCTATTCAACTGTTTATCTGCAACTCTGCTGGGGCATGTGCTAGCTCCTGCCGTGTGTCTCTGTGTATGTTTGTGTGCAACAACTGCCAAAGAAAGGAGGCAGGCAGTTTGCTGTGTCAAGGGCTGTAGGGAGAATGTTCAAACCCCAGTCAGCGGGGGATTGTGTGTGAAATACAGATGTTAGAAATGGCTTGACTGTTATCACTGCTCTTTGGCTAAGAGATGAACAGTCTTGGGTTTTGGCTTGACAAGGGAGAAACAGAATGATAAATTGTCCCACCAGCTTTCATCCAACCCACCGCCCCCACGCTTTCCCCTGCACCGCCGCCCCACCCTGCTGTAGATAGCATAAAAAAACCAACAGATTACAAAGTAATACACAGACAGCTACACAATGAGCAGAGGAGATATGAGTCCCCACCCTCTTGTCTCACCAGCTGCCACACAGGAAAACAGGGCATAAGTTAATAAGGCAAAAAAAGGGTTGTTTTTTTAATGAGTTTTTTCAGGGTGCTGAATGAGAGAAAGTAGACTGACAGAAACAAAGAAATGTAAGCACAGTTATGTGTATAGAGCTAGAAATCTGCGTGTCATCATGAAATTGAGACATTAGAGTTGTGTAGAGTGGAGCACTGTGTAAAATAATCATGTATTCTGAGATTTATGCTCCTCATGATAATGATTTTTACAGCACTTGTTTTCCACTAGTGTTATATATACAGTACATACTAATTAGCCAGAAGAAGAAAGAAGTCAACTCTCTGATCTCTCTCACTGAATGCTGACGATGGGCAGTTTGGCTACAGCAGTAATTAAGTCCAGCATATAAGCTGCTCAACAAAGTAACTTGTAATGTTCCTCTGTGGAATGAGGTCTGTTTTTTTTAAAGAAAAAGCTAGACACAAACAACACATATTAAGGTTTCAGACACATCTTTAGTAGATACCGTCACTGTTTGAACTTTTTGTGTGGCCTCTGTGCAGGCTGACACTGCATAAAAGAGGAAATAACAAAACAAAAATGTTTGGCAGTAAAAATAGCATAGAACAGAAAGCCTCTTGGCTAATTAAAGACTTGGCACATAACAGTTTGGTTTTGTCTGAAGGTGGGGATGTCTATGCACTAATTAATCTGCAGAGACCACTGACATGGTTGTGGTTGTTGCTAATAAATCTATACATTTTCAGGCAAACTTATGTTAGCATTATGCAAAATGTTCTTTTTAAGTGTGCCATACTTTAAGTAGGTATTGGTAAACTTTGTTTCAGCAACAGGAAAGGAGGATTAATGTGTCCTCATCAAGCTATTGCACTCGACTGGCGGACTGTATTCCACACTGACAGAACACAAGACTCCAATAAGATCAGAGGAGGCGGAGCTGCATGAGGTGATCAGAGGTCACATGACACAACAAACAGATGGTGGCTTTATTGTAGCTGGTGATTTAAATCAAATTTATCATAGAACTATTTTAACTAAATTCCACCAGCATGTCCACTTCGCCACCAGAGGAACAAATACACCGGTCCACGTCTACACGAACATTCCTGGCAGCTACAAAGACCTCTCCTGTTCCCTTTTGGACTGTATTTCTTTGCTTCTCATATGTACTTAGAACCACATCGATCTTGAGGAATATACAGGAATACTAGTGACATAATACATCAGCAAATGTGGTCATGATGTGGTGGTGATGTCGTAAGCCTGATGAATGGAGAGGTGAGGGCTCTAAGAGAGCCAAAAAGCTGCTTTTCACTCAGGTGATAAGGAAGCATACAGCACCACCAGAGCGAGACTGAAAGTTGGCATCATGGAGGAAAAGCGGAGACATCAGCAAAGACTGGAGAGGGACCTCAACACCAGCAACACCAAAGATATGTGGCAGGTGATCAAAAACATTACTGCCTACAAAAGCAAGAGTGCCCTCATCATGTGTGAGGCCACATTACTAGATGAATACCTTTTATGCTCTCTTTGATCTCCTTAACAGAGTTAGCTGTAAAGTCTACTCAACTTCCAGGGGACCGGCCACTGTCAGTATCCATAGCAGATGTGAGAAGAGTTCTGCTGAGATTGAAGTGAGTAAATCTGCTGGGCCTGATTAAAAACCTGTGCCAATCAGCTAGATGCTGTATTGTGTCACAAGAGAGGGTTCCCACTGGTTTCAAGACAGCCACCATCGTCCCTGTTCCTAAAAAGTCTGCAGTGTCTAGTCTGAAAGACTACCGCCCTGTGACACTCACCCCCATTCTGATGAAGTGCTTTGAGAAACTCGTTCTTCATCACATAAAGGACCAATAGATTCATAGAAGATACCTTCTCCACAGCCCTCCACTCAGCTTCAGATAATTCAGATCGGTGGCCAGACCTCCTCCACTCTAGTGTTCAGCCCCCTCCTGTTCACGCTGTACACCCAGGACTGCATCCCCGACATGGAGAAAACTCTGGGGCTGTGACTCAGGAGGTAGAGCGGGTTGCTCGTTAATCGGAAGGTCAGCAGTTCAATCCCCAGCTCCTCCAGGCTGTGAATGAAAGTGTCCTTGGGCAAGATACTGAACTTGTGACTGTGAATGAAATGTAATTGTGTGTGAATGTAATTGTGTATAAATGTGAGCAAATACAAATACGGAGCCTTTACATCTGTTGTGAAGTTTGCGGATGACACCACCATCATCAGCCAGATGATAACGAAGGTTACGATATGGTAACCCTAGTTCTATAAGCACAGGTGGACCCCTCTACTGGACTCTATGGGTACTACCTCCTCCAATCACACGCACGCACTTGCCCACTGAAATTTTATTGTGCACGTAGCCGACCAATAGGACGTTGCTACCGATACGTGCATGACGAATAAATAGCGGTGTCCCTACTGCCTCAGCATCCGACCGCCTCTTCAGCAGAAGGCGGCAGAGCGGCAGGGCTCATCGGTAGAGGGCTCCGCCTGTGCTTATAGAACTCGGATTACCATATCGTAACCTTCGTTCTATCTCACACAGGCTCCTTCCTCTACTGGACTCTATGGGTACAGTGGGTGGAGCCCAATGACTTTCCGCATTAGCTGCGACAAGCCAAAGTCCACCACACCAACCCTGACCATTAACACCTGCACTGCCCTGACTTCTCACTGAAACATCAGGCACTGTCAGTGTATGTTCCCCCTCTACACCTAGTAGTCACCAGATTCTCATTTTTCAGATCCTAGGTCGCACTTGCGAGCTGGAATGTGCATGCACCGCTAAGGGTGGATCTGTTCCCGCCCATGTACAGGCTTGGGAGATTCACTCACAAAACCAGCTGGCCAGGCTCTTCTTGGACAGGGTTTTACTGACTGCACTATCACTGAAGCAGACGAACAGCTGACCACTGCATCGAATGGGGGCTGTGTGCTCTACATAGGATGTTAGCCTAGCACACATGGACACAACAGATGCACTCTCACCTCCCTGCACCCTAAGTGGGGTATGGGGGTAGAAAGCATCCAGATTTATTATTGTCCTGGACCTGAATATGCCCCTTATGTTCTTAAGAACAAAGGAGGTGTGTTGTCTCAATCCAGCTGCACTGTGGACACCAAGAACCAGCATGCAGCTGGGGTGAACCAACAGGCACACAGCTCACTCACCTTCTTAGCAGAGGTGAGAGCAAGGCGCAGGGCTATTCAAGAGATAGCATTTTCAATGAGGACTGCTCCAGGGGCTCATAAGGTGCAGATATTAGAGCCACTAACACAAGTCCTACTGAGGCGCCAAGAGACATGACACCAGTGGTCTTCGTGGTCATTGTGGTCTTCTCACACCCTGCAGAAAGTGTGAGGGAGTGGGGTGAAGACTGTTCTGTCACCAAACACCCTGTGACAGGAGAGATAGCTGCAGCGCGACAGCCCCTTCTCCATCAGACCTTGCAGGAAAGAGAAAACGGATCCCACTGAACAGGTAGGCAGATCCGTCTCCCTCTCAATGCATCAACGCTGAAAGCCAAGCCACTTAGCTTTACTGCAAGACGTGGTGGAGACTGCCCGCCGCTTGGATGGTCTGTGCGACCTCAGCGGATAGACCAGCCTGAGTCTGCCTCTCCACAATTTTAGGAGCAAAACCTGGAGAGGCTGGTCCAACACCAGCATTGTGCATATGAAGCCTCACCCTTGTGACAGAGCCCCCCAGACCATAGGTACAGGCCAGGGCTCTGTCACTGTAGACTGTGTCACTTCTACCAGAATGACAAACGGCCGTTCCCGCAGTGGGTGTTGGCAAACAGATCCACCTCCACTCTCCCAAAGCAAGCTCAGATCTGCTCAACCACATTGTTGTGCAGTCTCCACCCGCTCGGTTGGGGGCCAGCCCTCGACATGAGGTCAGCCACCGCCGTTCTCCAAGCCTGGGATGCGAAGGGCTTTCAGAGACAGCAGGTGTTCTGATGCCTACGTCTATAGGTTCCCTGCCAGCGCCAATAGAGCCGTGGATTGGCCCCGTCTGTTGATGTACGCGCTGGAGGAAACAAACCACCACACTAGAAACACAACCTGGAGTGGATGTGTGGTGCGTGGCCCCCTCGCATCTCCTTGGGGAGCCACAACACTCACTGCACTCCCCTGGCAGGTCCCTTTCCATCCAGTGAGAGACTCATCTATAAAGACTGACACGGATGAAGACACCCTGCCAAGCAGCACCCGCGCTGCCAGACAGTGAGAGACCCCCAGAATTGCAGGTCCTCCTGCACTAGAGTTGGGGGGGGGTCACCATGCATCACCTTAGTCTCTTGAGGTCCAGATGCAGGCTGGAAAACCAACATTGTAGCCGTCGCATGTGCAGCAAGCCCAGAGAGGGAGCACCTGATGGACTACTGCCCTGAGGCCCAACAGCAGCATCACTGACAGCGCTGCCGCAGCGGTCCCCTGCTGCAGCCTGTGGACCACCAAGCAACGTACACAGATACGCTCTTGGAGTGTTGCAGTTGTGCACAATCCCCAGATACTCCGCTCGCTGCAGCGGCTGAGGGGAGCTCTCTTCCCAATTGATCGCAACCCCAGGCTGTTGAGGTGCAGTGTGGAGATCACTCAAGGCTTCAATCTCTCCATGACCATGAGGTCGTGAGTAGAAAGCTGAGTGTGTGGGGGGGCTAGCGAGTAGTTGACAGGGAGCATAATGTATTTGTAGGCTACCCGCTGATAGGATAAGCCTAGAAATTCCCTGTTACTGTGTCACCTCAACATGAAATAGGCGTCTTTCAGGTCGATGGCGGTGAACCATTTGCCGGGCTGCACTGGCTCCAGCATTTTCTTGATCATCAGCATGTGGAAACGCTTTCTTGTCCATTATGCTGGTTCAGGTGGCGGAGATCCAGAATGGCTCAGAAGCCTCTCGTCTTTTTGGGGACCAAAAAGTACATGGTGCAAGACCTCTGTGCATGTCATGCGCAGAAATGCCCTAAGACAGCCTGCATCAGCAGCCCTTGGGCTAAACTGCTGCTCTGTGGTGCATTGCGTCACCGTCATGGCAGCAGCCCTTCATTCGGCTGCCAGGCAATGTAGGCGGACAGCCAGCTAGCAAGGAGGAAGCCCAGGTCCTACTACCGTCTCGCTCGGATGCCACCAGGAGAGCGACGTGGGACATGGGCTTCTGTCCCAGTGGTTTGACTAGCGCAGCAAAGACCCGGGCCCTCCCACTGTCTCTCTCGAGCTTAGCAAGGAGAGCAGTGTGGGCCGTAGGTTGGATCATTAGCTTAGCATCGTTGAACGTGCAGTTTTGTGGAGACTGAAGCGCGTTACGCACCAAGACGAAGATGGAGGGGGTTCGGTGGGGAGGAGAATGCTCTTTAGGAATGTACTGTATTTAATCAGTTGAACATTCACAGCATTTTCAGTGTGTACACAAGCAGCACATGAAACACAAATACATGCTGGACACATAACAGAGGGAGGAGGTCTGGTGGTGCGCATCAGCCTCTGTCACCTTCCTTTTTTTAAAAATAAATAATAAGGCTTAGACTTTTTCCTAGGGCTGCAATCGAAAAGGCCGTGGTCCTTGAACGCACTATGGGCCATTTTCAAAAGGTTGATCCTGCCGTGGTGTCTTAGAACGCACCACGGTCAGAGTTGGAAAAGGCTGACCGGGCCATGAACGCACCACAGCCGGTGTGACTGTGGTTGACACGTCACCCGGTGTTGACGTCAGCTTCCATGTGAAGCAGTAGCACGATAGACAGCCTCACCTGGTGCAACAGGCGCTACGAGCCGCTCGTGGAGGAAACGGAAGCAGCGAGCGATCTCTTTCGTCCCGCTATACCGAGAGAGACCTCACTTTGGCTGTCTCTCTCCGGCTATAGCGGACTAGCCTAGCTGCGCTGTGACCGCTCGGCGAAAGAGATGTCGGCAGGGCGGCGTGTCTGTTTATGTAACACGCTTTCACTGCCGGTGAGCTAGCAACGCGCCCGTGCGAGTCCTCGTGTGCTTACTGGGAATGCAGAGTTACAGTACACTGCTGCATTGCCCAGTTTCCACGGTAAGAACAGCTTGTTTCTCAGCTGTCACGTCGTGGAAGCGGACCATTATGGCCGCGCGGACTCGGCAGTCAGGCTAGCGAAGTGGACGCCCACCCACCCTCTCACATGGTTCTGACCGGGAGAGCAGCGTGGGTCACAGGGCGAACCGTTAGCTTAGCGTCGGTGAGCACAGCGGCGCGTTCAACACGGCTTGCTCAATGGGATGGGGTTGGTGGTGGGGAATTAGCACTTTTAAGAATGTAATGTGTTTCTAATAAACAGTTTAACATTCACAAGTGTCACCACAGTGTACACACAAGCAGCACATGTTAGAACAGTGGCTTCGTGAACACAAGGCCGCAAGACGAACCCTTAGCCTCACCCCAGGAGTTAACATTAGCTCTTTGATGAGAGAAGTTAACTTAACTCTTTGAGGAATGTAATTAACGTGTTTTACTCAAAAAACGGTTTCCACATTCTCAAAAGATCTTGTGTGGTGTCCGAACAATAATGCTGCGATGATGTGTTGAGAAGAAATCCCGCTCGACACTGTTCTTGAAGAGTTCAGCATCAATTACAAGCTCTGCAGTAGCTTGGAGAGTGACCCAGCCTGATGACCACTCTGTCTCTCTGTACATCAAACACAGCTTATATAGGATATGTTTAGGTATCTGTTAGATACCATAGAAGGGTTTGAGTCTGCAAAGTAAAAGGTCAAACCCATAGAAGGGTACAGTACTATTTTGAGGTAACAAAACAAGGGGTTAGAGGCCAAATTCTATAGAAGGGTTCAGTCCCTACATAACCACCAGTCACTGCTCTCCCTGTAGAACACCTGACCCAAAGGTCACTGACCCTCTGTCTTGCTACTACAGTGCTATTTTGAACTGTAGTTCAAGTATTGGATACTACACTTGCCTTACCGTAGTTTTACACAAGCAGCACATGTAAAACAACGGCGTCTTGAACACCAGACAGGGGATTGTGGCAGCATCAGCAGGCCTCTCTCCCTCCATAACGGTCACTTGGCCAGTCGCTCCCTTCCCCAGCCGCAGACTGGCTGGTGGGGTGTGGGGGCCTGGACTCGTCAGGGCAGGACATGGGTCACCTCGCCCGGGTGCAAAAATAATTTTCTAGAAGTGGCGACTCCATTCGTGGAGGTGGTGAATTCAGTGAGCAGTTCGCCGTTTGCTGAAGAAAAAAGGATGCTGAAGCAGTAGGGACACTGCTATTTATACGTCACGCACGTATCGGTAGCGACGTCCAATTGGTCAGCTACGTGCACGATAAAATTTCAGCGGGCAAGTGCATGCATGTGATTGGAGGAGGTAGTACCCATAGAGTCCAATAGAGGGTGGAGCCTGTGTGAGATAGAACAGGAGGAAATCAACAATCTTGCAGAATGGTGCACAGAGAACAACCTACTGCTCAACATCAGCAAAACCAGGGAGCTGATCTTTGACTTTAGGAAAAATTAGATAAAGACACACACTCCTTTCTACATCAGTGGAGCTGAGGCTGAGCAGGTGAAGAGTGTCAGGTTCCCGAGAATCAACATCACAGAGAACTTGACATGGTCACCTCACATCTCCACGCTGTTGAAGAAAGCTCAGAAAAGGCTGTATTTCTTAAGAAAACCTAAAAAGGCTAAATTCCCATGCCAAGATCTGGTTAACTTTTACAAAGGAGCAACCGAAAGCATCCTGACTGGAAATATCACAAACTGGTATGCAATGTGCATAGCCCAGGACTGGAGGGCTCTTTAGGGGGGGATTAAAACTGCTCAAAAGATCATTGGTACCCATCTCCCGAGCATCAGTGATATCAGTGAGGTGCCTTTATAGAGGCTAAAGGATGCTAAAAGACAGTACCCACCCAGCCACAGCCTGTTGATGCTGCTGCCGCCTGGCAAGAAATACAGAAGTATACACTTATACAACCATGTGTTGTAAAATGATCAATAAATCTACATTGTAAAAATGTGATGTATTCATGAGACCTTTAACCCAACATAACCCCACACAACCAGTATCCCTCACATGAGTAGTACACAAAACAATCCTATCACACAAATGCGTAACTGTCAACCCACCACCCACCTCCCTACAGGAAAAGTAAAAGATCTAAATTTCTCCACCCTGAGCTGCAGGAGCACTCAAGCTGATGTGTAACATTAATTTCTCATGATGTCAGTCAGCTTTCATCAGCATTAAACTTTAGCATACCCACCAGATGACAGTCCGGGACAGACGTGGGAAGACACCGGAGGGCTATGTGAAAAG
Source organism: Micropterus salmoides (assembly GCF_014851395.1). Classification (NCBI taxonomy): domain Eukaryota; kingdom Metazoa; phylum Chordata; class Actinopteri; order Centrarchiformes; family Centrarchidae; genus Micropterus; species Micropterus salmoides. The sequence goes on from NW_024043372.1 coordinate 30,302,300, forward strand.
ACGACTGTCCCCTCCGCTTTGGTGGTAGCATGGCCCCATGCCACTCTGAACTGCTTTTGCAAAAAAAAAAAAAATGGGGAAAAAAGAAGTGAAACATACTTTTTAATATCTTCTGCCTGGTTGCCCTCCCCTAGCTGCATGGTCATGTTTCCCAGAATGCCTTCTCTGGCTTTCCAATTACAGTAAAGAACAAAACAGAAGATGAGAACAAAAGTGTGCAATGGAAACTCACACTGCCTGGGTGTGTGTGGGTGAGTGAATGAGTTGGTGTAGGTGTGTATCTGGGCTGCGTGGTTGGTGCTATATCTAGGTTTCTTTCACTGGTATCCAGGTGCAGTTTTTAGATACATTATTATATAAAACAGTGATGTAAAGCCTTATGTAAATCCTAACTGATAGTTGAGTATACAAAACTAAACTGTGGTCATCTTACAATTTACACTATTGCGTGTAAAGATGGGAGTGGTGATTGTAAATATTTGCCTCTGTGTATGAGGATTTGGTCTAAAAATGATCAGGACTGAATGGAGGCTTTTCACATTGCTTTTCATTGTATGCAAGACAGTGAAAACACTACATGTCTGAATATTCAACAGATGTTCAGTAAGTGTGATGAAGCATATGAGCTGCCTGCCACAGTGGAGTGAGAGCACTCTGTTCACTCTCTTCTAGGTTCAAGCATAACAGGTTTTATTCCTGTGCCGATTAAAGAGTCGGGGCAACAGTAACACAGAATTTGACCTTGTGCTGTAGGTAGCCGAAAGCTCCCACAGGAATGGAGCAAAAAAATCGTTAACTTATAGCAATGTGATAGATGGAACTTAAGATGCTGACTGCGGAGCTTAGTAGCTTCCTCTCCTCACAGTATTCAGCCTTTGTGGGAAGAGCAGCGTTTCCATCCATCATGCAACACCTTTCCATGATAGCATAGCTTCCACATCCAGCTGTTTTACATTATGTATTGTGAGCCAAGTGGTCTTATGCAGGCTTACTGCCACTAAAGAAACAGCCAGCGCCTCTCTCACTAAAAGGATTTCTTTCCCCGTCTCTCACTTGCTTCCCTTTTTGCATTTCTATGAAGAGGGAGATGCTTTTAATGTAGCACATGCTGTTGCTACATAGAGAAAGACCTTCACTTTTCTAGTTTATCATTGGTTTAACTAATCCAATTGGCTATGGCTAGACAGGTCCAGAAACATGTCTCTTGCGTTATCTTACAGTACTTTGAGCTCTGAACTTCAATGATTATTCTTTTTGGGGGATGTGTGGGAGAGTTTGCTTTCATCTACCCCAATGATAGTATTGGTTTATTAGGAGCCTTGAATAATCCTTGAAATCATTCCCAAATTCCCTGTCCCCCCAAAATGGGAAGAAGGTAAAAAATGCAAAACAGTCATAAAACCATCAATGAGCATATGCATAGTGGGGAAAAACTCTTTGTTTGTGTCAGGCTGCTGTCAAAGAAGTCTTTGCTGTGGCACAGAGGGAAATAATATCGCATCACACAGTTTCAATGAATGAATAAGTTAAATGTAGTTCACCATGTAATGTATAAATATTCAGTCAACGTGCACTCCCCGGAGGGATCTATGTGGACTATCAATATGATGGATTGGTCTTTGCCTAGTGGAAAAAAAATTACTCAAAGCAATAATTACACCATCCCCTTGCTGAATTGCACAATACGCAGCCAGTAGATAAGATTTGTTTGTGAAAGTGCTGGAGTGAATAACATACAACTTGAAGGACAAGTAGAGATTAACAAACATCACAGGTTAACTGTGTGGACATTTTTCTGCCTCTTTCATTTCTTAAATGCATGACACCTTAATGGTCCAGTTTAACCCACAATTCTTATGTGATTCCACCTAAAACATCAGATTTCAGCCCCCACGAGGAAATGCAACATGGAAGCTAGCCAATCTTAACACTACTCCGAGTCAGATGTGATCACAGCAGCCTCTGGTTTCCCCATCTCCTTGTTGAAGCCGATGGTTTCCCTGACTAGGTAGGGCCAAATGTTATGAGCACAAATCATCCAGTAATTAGAACTAGATCTTGTATGGCAACCCTTAATTTGGTCAATGTTTTCAGCAGGCAGTTATGGCTGTAGGATAACTGAGTAAAAATGTGAGTGATGTCTAAATGCCCTGCCACATCATTATAACCTCTTACAATACATTCCTCTGGTGTGCTGTTGGGCTGCCGTGCATATTAATGCCCCCCCCCCCTTTTTTTAATTTTTAATTTTTTTATTTAATAATTCACAAAGTCAAACTCAGCTTTCTATTTTTATGTTTATTAAACCATGGAAGTCAACAGCACTAGCAGATTCAGCAGTTTAATAAGCCCTCTAATGGTAGAGAAAACAATTTGGTTATGGCTTTCCAATGGTGCTTTGGACCTCTGTATGAGCCTGTGTGTTCACAAATGCATGCGTGCAGGTTCATCATATGGTGGAAATAAGCCTGTAGGTTGTGAAGAAACAAGCAGTGCTCCAGTAATTAATTTATCATTGAGTGACAGTTAAGCTGTGGGGGCAGAAGCTTGCCTGTTGTTGATAAACAGATAGGAGCTGATTTATGTAGAAGTCCAGGGCATGTGCGCTTATCTGTATGTGTTTCTCTGTCTGCTTGTTTAATTTTGGCTGACATGTATGTGTGCATATTTATACATAATACACTCGCTACAGATGCTGCCTCTAGCTGTGTTTTATTTATATTCTTTAGAGATTCTTTGGAGTCTTCCTAAAGTTGTTTTGTAGTGAGGAGATCCATCAAGCCGGTGCAGGAAAAACAACAGAGGAGAAGAGGTCAATTGAGAGCACAGTACACATCAGAGGAAACAATGGTTGCTGAATTATTGAGTCCTTCCTGTCCCATCAGCCATTTGTCCCAATCCTAATGGGTTTTTTTCTATAAAAGGCAGTGTGAGAGAAGGGAAAGCATTTACTTTCCTTTTTTTTGAGGTAAAAAAATATAAATATATTGGGCTTTCCCCCTTAAAGGGTTAGTTCTCATTTTTTTGAAGAGGTGTTGCATGACATACTTATCCATAGTCGGTGTGTTAACTGCAGTAGATGGCAGGTGGCACACCTCCAGCTTGGTAGTAGAATATTTTTACTGCTTTACCTTGCCATCAGGCACAACTTTCCTTTGGCACTCCATTTTCTCAGCTGTAGAACTTCCTGCATATTCCGCGTACTGTATTATGCTGCAGATCAGCTGTTTGGGTCATAGTTCCATTGGTTTATTGAAGAAACAACAAATACAGAAATAAAAATAATGAAAATAATTATGACAAATGCCATTCACTATGGAGATGAGAGGACACCTGCGTGAACCAGAGTATACAGAAGAATAACTTTTGCAGATGGAGACTGAATGGGCAGTTAGAGAGTAAACTGTAATCTCATGCCCACGGACCTCATAAGCATTTCTTTACTAATTGTTTGGTCAGTCGTTTAATTTATTTGTAGATATTTAGTGCTAACTTACCTGATTGATTGGGTGCAGCAGTGCTCTTCAGAAAGTGTCTTATCTTCATCTGTCTTATTTGGCCATGGTTTTTACACAGTCCTCAGAAAAATTATCACTGCAAACGCAGAGTTGTCTCAATCTTGCACGTGGAGTGTTGATGTCTATTATCATTGCAACTAGCCACAGCTATCTCACTCCACTGAACACAGTGAAATCTATATGGTGACAAGAACACATCTTTGTTTGAACAGCCCGGAAAAAAACAAGCATGCACCACTTTCGAAGTCTTTGGAAAAGTTTAATTTCAGTCTGGTTTCAAAACAGCACTTTCTGACCCAGAACAGTTGATCTTTGGCATAATACAGCACAGATGCACATACTTATAAAGGGGTGTCTGACAGAAAGGTACAGCGCTGAAAATATTCTAAATACAGTGTACACTTAAACTGAAATAGATTTTTTTTAGGTGGGCCTTCTTTTAGGTGGCTAAAATACATTTAGCTGCTGACACTGTCCACAGCAGTACATTGCTCAGCTTCCGTGCCAGTACTCCTGCCTGCTTCTCCAAACTGGGGCATGCCGTCCGCCATCTACTGCAGGTAATATACTGACTATGGATCTATGGAAGTACCTAATCAACCCCACTTCAAAAATTCCAAACTAACACTTTAAGACAGGAGCCTCCTGCCTCAGCGTGTTTAAAAATGCTTTCTCTTTGGGTTATCACATTGCTCCATACTAATTAAATTTACATTTAACAGTGTAACGGTGCCTGAACTGGTCTGAAACCTTTTTGTGAAACACACATGGTGCATGGAGATGAGGGTTAGGAGGGTGAGGGTGTTTTCAATACACACTCACATACACACGGATATTATTGAAAAAGAGGCATTGGCTGACCAGCTGTCTGACTGGTGCTGTCTGCAGCCATATAGGAATCTGTCTGCCAGCTTCTTCGATTAATCCACACTTCCCCGGGCTGCTTAGATTTAACTCACACTGTTATGAGTCAATATTAACTCAGCACACACAAACATACACACGTTTGCATGCTCACATCAGAAATGTGTCCTTCACACCTTTCCAGAGCATGTGTGCTCCTGTAGGTTTCCTGTGGGTGGGCCGCCATCCAGCAGTGAGTTCAGGAATCTGGTCTGTCAGCTAGCAGTCAGGACTCGGCAGGTGTCTCCTGAGCACAAATGCGAAGTCAAGGGCCAATAAACAACCACAGCAGGAGAACCCAGGGCCAAATCAATAGCAAGACCATGTATTCTCGCTGCACTAGCTGCAAGAGCTTCTTAATCACATAAAACTCGCCTAGCTTCTCACTCATGATGGTACATACACAACACACTGCGGCCTTAGCGACATGGAAGTGACATGCCGTGGGCTGCAAATGTCTTCTCTGGAAACCACATCGCCAGTTGGTACACTCTCCCAAATCTACAGTTGTTTTCCCAGAGTGTCTGTTTGGGCGTGATTGCTGTCAGGTCATTCAAATCAACACATGGAAAATGCTGCCCTTTTTATGCCGCTTTTCTTCTCCCCATATTAGCTGTTCATCTATTTCGCTGAACCGCTAATATTTTATCTGGTAGCATGCAATGTTCTCAAATGGAGTAAGCGTAAGTAAGCGTTTTACTTCTTGCGGGTTGAATGCCAACTTGCAAAATCTGCAGTTCTTCCATGACGGAAAATGAGTGGAATAGATACATCCAGATATGTTGGGGAGTCTGTTGGCTGGATGAAGTTTGACCGAGCTTTGAGTGACTCACAGTGAACTCCGATGCATTCAGGCATGTGGTTACTATGCTGGTGGTGTTGAAAATCACTGTTTTAGCTCTCTGCATGTTTACTCTTTAGTGGAATATAAAGTGTGGTTAGACTCACTTGCACAATAAACCTAGAACCTGTGAGAACAATATATTAAATAAATCATACAGTAACAATGGCTTCAGATAAGGCATATGGATTGTTATGTAACCTTTCTCGCAGACATCCAGCAATTAGAGGGCTAATTAATGTTTGGAAAATAGTTGGAAGTATAAAATGAGAATCAGAGTGCAAAATGTGCATCCAGCTTATGGATTGATTTCTACCCTACTAAACAGCATGAATTCATTAAACCTGTTCTTAACTTAATAGCCAGGATATAACATTACAATTTGCCTCTTCCTAAGGCCATTGTTGCACCCTCAAAAAATATTTTACAGCCTTTATTAAGGTTGTCTCCCTCCCGCACAGCTTTTAAATCTCACATATTAGTTGGTTTTACCGTGGCTGGAAATGTACTTTCCATGTCTGTTTCTTTATTCTCTCTCAAAAGGTACATCCACTCAGATATTGGGTACTGTATGCATGCACACATACACCCTCAGACTTCAAAGACACACCCTGTCAGCAGCAATCAGCAGACCAGAAGAATTTAACTGAGTATAGATGGCTCCCCTATAGATTCCGGTAAAAAGCTGTATGGGGTTGTAGAACCTCAGACACTTATTGCAGCTGATTGGTGTTTCCTCAACCTAACCGCTTAAGCTATCGGTCTCAGCCTAGAGCACGCTGACATTAACACAATCACACCCAGCACAGTCACTCTGAATGTAGATTCAGAATCAATTAATAATACAGAAACATATGTATGCATAATAAACACATTCATAATGCATATCTGTAGCAGCATTGTGTGCCGCCTTGTCTCCTGATAGCTTTGATTGATTCTTGTACATCATCAATAACTTTCTGTTAAGAATGGAACAAAAAAGGCTTATCTTAATGATATGGGCGTTCGAAAAGGCAATAGTTTCGCAGCTCAGATATGGTGAAGTAACTTGGCCCACAGTCTTTTTTTTTTAAAGACCTAGGTTGATACACTGTTATCAATATCAATGGTTCTCCCTGGTACTATCCCTGATGCACAGAGATAGTACCAGGGAGTGTGTTCTCCACGACTGGGGGAATAATGTTACTACCCCCCTACTTAAATTCCTGCTACTCCTGCATCAGCAACAAAAATATTTGGCCTCCATGATAGAGGAATAGCATGCAACCGGGCCTACTGTGTCTCACTTCCCACCAGGCTGTTTTAAAAGTGCATAGCATTGAAATTATGTGTAACAAATCCACCAAAAGAATAACACCAAAATAAATGACATAACCCACTGAATTTAAATAAAGTGCCCCTTTGATTAAAACGCAGTTTTAGTAGCAATAGATTTGACAAAAACAGCAGGCCAATTTTTATCATATGTGGAGAATATCAGTCACATCTGTAGACTTGCAGTACAACACAGAAACTATGAGTAATTTTTTGCCAAATAAGTATAATCATAAGCTGCTGTTACTTTGTTAGCCCAAATTTATTTATGGATGGAATGACATCAGCTCTTGGATACAATCCTAAAAAAAACACACATTAATGCAATTTTTAAATGAAGTAAAAGAAAAAAATTAAGAAAACACAAACCTGTGATTCCACTGCACCTGTAAAACATTGGTGCGCATAATGAAACATGCTGGAAAAAACTGACTCAATTGCCGAACCGTGAAGTAGACTAACTTAAGTTTAGATAGTCAGTGGTGGTGGTCAGTAAATTTTTCATTTCATTAGTGTCATACAGGCAGAGGACTGTGACATTCTTCCAAATGTTTGCAGCAAACTTTTTAAAACAAAAAGCTGTATACTCCCACACACTTATTGTTTCATATTGAAGTTCAGTAGACTAAAATCACAAGTTAATGGTTTAGCACACCATGCACTACAGTAAGAGTCTGAAATTAGTGCCCCGTTTCATTAAACAGAGAATCAAGTTTGAATCGGGAATCAGTTCTAAATCAAATTGTGAGATTCTAGAGATGCTCACAATTCTTTGAACTAGAGTCCAAGTCAAGTTCCAAGTCACTCGTGGTTATAATGAATGTTGTATCACCTTCTGAGTTCAATCCAGGCTAGCTATAAGGAATTCTGTAACTCTAACCTGTTTTTCACTTACAGAGCACAACCATGTAATGTGCAATGCAATTAATGACAGCTTATTAACTACTGTAAGTCAACACATCCCCCAGACTCTCAAACCAGTGTAGCGTTATAATTAAATAAAACTGTAATGTTACATGATCAACAATAAACCTGTAACCTATTTGCTGCATCCCTGGCTGCCAGAGGGACGTAAATGATTACGTTAATCGACCACCACAAGTTTGGCAAGCAAACAAAAGCTCATCTTTTCATAACAAACAACAGTCGGACCTAATCTCCAGTAGGTCGTAGCTCAAGCAAGAAGCAAGCTAGCTTTAGATGGCCAATGCTGAGCTAAACATGTTTACTAACTTCAGTTTACTAACCTAGTTTGGGTTCAGCGCTTCTTTTGTTTGGGTCTTGTTGTATGAAGTTTTAAAGCCAAAGTGAATGATGAATGGCACAGCAGCTGCGGGTGTTTGTTGTCCTCTCTCATGTGTGGCCGTGCGCAGCTGATACTACGTGTTACATAGGCAGGTTGTAGGTAACAGAGGGAGGGGAATAACAGCAAGCTCATCAGACGTTTCCTAAAAATAAACAATGTTCACGAGTCCCGCATATCAAGTCCGAGTCAAGTCTGAAGTCTTTTGAGGACGACTCTCAAGTCGAGTCTCAAGTCACTGTGTGTGCAACTTAAGTCAGACTTGGGTCAGAGTCTCAAACTCGAGTCCCCATCTCTGTGAGATTCTCAAAGATTTCCACCCGTTATGATTGGCCAACTTCCTCCTTACCTGAACTCTTAAAGCCTCACGGTAACAGAGATGCTTACTTGTGACTGGCTGAATTATTGAAATATTTTACATACTGATAACATTCAAATCATATCATAACATATCATAATTTTAGTCTCTGTGTCAGTGTCTGACACACTAATACCTTCTTGATTCAATTTTCAGTGTCTGCTCCACCCTTTAAGATTAGAACTGCTTGTTAAAAACTGCTAGCGGTGCACATAACATCACAGAAAGCATTAGTTCCTAAAATCAAATGCTATGCAGAATCTATATTTTATATTTTATATACAATATTTATGGGTGAGAAAATGCTTTGTGGATATGAGCTAAGGATTTCTAAGATGGCTCTTCCTAAAACAGAGAGGGAGAAAAAACAGGGGATCCCTATGTGGGATCTGTTTCACACATCATTTAACTGAGAAATTGTGTTTCTTTTTCAACATATCTCGACAGCCATTAGTGAGGATTTGCCCTCGCTTGCTAGAGGTTTTGGTACGCTGGCATTACAGCTCCATAGCTAACAGCCGTTATCACGACTTGGGATCCACCAGAGCCCGAACAATTACAAGGACCCATGTTGTTGTGAATATGTGTCACATTAAATTTGCTCTGACAGGAAGGAAGGAGGGAAGTGAGGACAGAAATGCTGTAGGGATTAATGTTGAGCTCGGAAGCCCATTTCTTCAAGGCATTAGCTGCTTGGTGGAGCGCTGAGGGCCTGACAGGGAACTATGACACAGGGTGTTGAGCCATTTTGCAGTGTTACAACTGAACACACACACGTTTTCTTAGACCCCAAGTGTGTGTGGTTGTAAGCTACTGCACAATCAGTTCACACACCTAACACTTGCACGTACTCTAGCTCTAAAGTACTCGGAGGACTGCCGTGCCTCAACAAACGTGACTGAGTTCAGTAGCATTAGCATGCAGGACAAACCGTCAAAAGTTGAATTTTCAAGCTAAAAAAATGTGTAATAAATTAATTATCACAACGAAGTATGACATTTTAATAAATGGGAGAAGACATATCGTCAACAGGACCCCAGGGCACCAAACATAGAGGAAAAACAGAGGTTGATAAATGATGCAGAAATCCATCCACCCAAACCTTTCTGTGTTGTATGTAAATAAGTTTGGCCTACAGGTTCGGCCCATTTGAAGGGACAGAGCTCTAAAAACAGGCCAGAGGATTTCAGATTGGTATTTTAACGGTGTGACCTTTTGAGTGAGTTGAATACATGAAGACAGCAGTGTGGAGCCTGATGAATAGCTTGGGTCTTTTCCCAGCTGGGAGAGCAGATGCTGAGAGGAGAAACAGAACATGTTTTTCTATCCTCCTGCACTCTCTTTTTCTCCCTGCTTCTAATCTTATACAGTATTAGAGATGTGGGGTGGAGGGAGGTGGGGGGTGGGGGCTCAGGAGATGACACACTATTAACTCTCCTAGCGTTAATCTTAATGCCTCATGCTAGAGCACTATACACAATCCATTTTAATGCAATTAGCTCTTGCCAGGAAGGATGAGTTATTCAATAGGAGCATAATTGCATCCTCAAGTTTTTACACTGGTTCATTCCAGGGATGTAATTACTTTCATACATGGTTTAACACATAGCGCCACTGACACATAGAGTATGTACACATACTGATGCACTGATGCAGACACATACACAGTCATATAAAATTAAGTTGACGTGCAATATATCACACAATTTTACCTGATTATTCAAAGTAGAAAAGTAGAATTGCCCAGCATCAGGTTTCATCAGTGTTGGTATTCACATACAATTCCCAGACAGCAGACCCCGACGCACCGGGGTCCGGAGATTGATGAGCTGGCTCTGGATATGTCACCCTGAGGGGGGCAAATGTGTCTTCCTGCTATCCTACAAAGCCATCTAGCTGCTTTGTATTAAAATCAGGATGACAAAAGCTCCAAACATTAGGCTACACTTTTTTATATTTCAGAGGAAGATAAAGTAAGATGCACAGTACACATGCTGGCATTTTCCTTCCTCAGTCGGTTTACCCTTTCCTCTCTGTTGCTATCATCACTCCTTTTGGCTTTGAAAGTTTTCTAAGAGACGTGGCAACGCCATCCATAACACACCACCATACCCCAACCAGCTCTTTTTCCCATGAGTTTTCTGTATATTTGTCTTTTTTCTGTTTTAAAGTTGGTTCTGGTTAACTGATTAGGTGTTTGTTTACAGTCTGATATCTATTTGTGACAGATTGGAAATTTCAAATGAAACTGTAGCATGATTAGCTCATGTTTGAAGTTGCTTTTTCAGAGTGGATGTCTCTCCCCCTTAAGGATAAGAGACTTTGAAAACATAAAGACATTGCAAGATGATGACATCTAGTTGAGAGCTATTGCACGGATACATAGCACAAAGAGTGGTTTCTCAAAAACTTGATAAATTCCCTTGCTGCTCACTGTGAGCACTAAGTCCCCGTTCACTTTCCCCCCTATTGTAGTAAATTACATAGAAGGCAAAGATGGAAGGCTTACATCATTGTCCCTGCAAGGCCATTGCTTAACCAGTGATGTCTGTGTAAATAAAGGTTCTGTGTAATGGGGGGGGGGGGGGGGGGGCATAAGCCCAATGAGCTGCCGCAAGGGAGAGTGTTCCTCTGCTAAGTCTATAAATAATGGAGATGAAAGGGGAACTAGGCCTAGAAATGATGTCGAGTGGCCCTGAGCAGCCCAAGGGCCCCTGTCAGAGCCAGGGGGAAGCAAGCTCTACGTCCACCCACGACAGTCCTAAGCCTCCAGTTAAATATGGCAAGGAAGCAATGCTCAGCCATTTACAATGAGGGAGTTGATCAATTGTTATGCAACTGTTTCACTTCTCCTTTCCTTCTCCTACCGCTGTATTATATTGAGCTAATACACAGCTGTGGCAAGAAACCAGAAAATCTTACTGCTGTTTTAAAAGCTGGTGTTGGCATCCAGAAGCCACACTTGTCCAAAAATGTTAACAATTATGCATGCTGTAATGAAATCTTGATTATTCTAGGACTGAAATAAAGCATACGATCTTGAAGTTACTCAGACAGCCTTGGAATGGTTATTTCTCATTGAAAAGAAAGTTTGCACTCAAACCGCAATTCTCTGACATGGCTGTCGAAGGTCGGGCCCCTGTGCTCATGTGACGTGCACTTCACTGTGGCTCCCTCCCATGCCCCCATGCAGTCAGCGACGGCAGCAGGAACAGCATGTCCAGATGCACTGACCCCTCCTCTGTGTAGCAAATCGATGACAAGGCACTTTTACAGGCAAACTCAACATATTTCCCGGAGTTGCCTGAGACCCTTAGAGGGCTTTGCCGATCCTCCAACCCTTGCAGCACATATGACCTTGACTGCAGAAACTGGAAGCTCTCAGGTATGCAGACAGCTGTCATGGCAGAACTGCAGGCGGAGGTCAGTGATGGTGGGGTGCTCACGAAAATCCCTAAGCATGTGAGGTACAGTATAACTGACACCGGCACACGTTCAACCTTCACGTAGCTGGATCTGTCATCCCCACACACAGACATGACCGCTTTCCTGCCGTGTACTGCACACATTTCATCTGGGTGAGCTATTATGTCTTGACACTGGAGCCTCAGCAATCTGACAGAGCCTCATTACCTTAATCCTTGACTGACTTGCTCTTACGCCCAATGTTTTTCACCCTTTGTCTTCTCCGGTAATTGCCAGGATTATTTAGATATGTTCTACCTCTAAGCTGAATGGATGCTGTATGAATGCATGCACATAGTGTGTGCTAATGCCTGTGTGAGCAAAGAAACATCTTTCCTACCTATTATTTCTTCGGCTGCCGTTGCATTTCACGCTTAAAATTGGCATAGAGGCCCAACAGGAGGAGAAAAAGTTACATATCTGCTAGTGTGATTCTACATAATAACCCTCACCGTAACACACTTTACTGGGGAAAACTGACGCCCAGCCAGAGCTAGTGTGTCTATAATCGTGCTCTCGCCATTCTCAGACACGTCTCGTGATGCAGACATCCCGCCAACTCATTTATAAATGATCTGAGAGAATGATACAGCCCTAGGAAAAAAAAATAGAAAAACGTGTAGCTGTCCAAGTGAATTTCACTGACATGGTGCTTTATATAGAGCAGACTGGACTTCAGAGCGGGGAGAGCAAGAGAGTGAATTCCATTTGGTGTTGAACTTCACTGTTGTACCTTCAGGCTACAGTCATGGACACACAAGTCCCACTGTGACATACATTTCATTGACTTTGTGCTGCAGTATTTACCATCCTTTTCCAACGCACCGTATAAAACACACCTTTTCCAGTCATTGTCTCCCTCACCAATCCTGGGACATATAAAGCATTTTCTGAAGATCAAGACAGTGCATTGTTCAGAGTTGACGTTCACCATTTCCCTATAAATCTTTCATTCTAGTGGCTGTGTTAATTTACAGCAGCACATGTCTGCGTAATGATAATGCTGTAAGTACCAGCCATCTCTGGGGGAACTATGTAGAAGTGGAACGCTGTACTTGTTTTTCTCTGCATGTCCCAGGGAGGCATGATGGGAATGTGACACTGGCATCTCTTGTAAAACTTCTAACCCATGGCTCCAGCTTTCGCAACTATATTAATAAACAAGCTGATACACACATTAGCAGATTGACAGTACCAAAATAGAACAGAATGACAGAACGATGAGCATGGGAGTGGAACCAAGGCAAGCTTCAAGTCTCTAAAGAAAATATCTTAAGTATTAGCGAGCTCGTAAGATTGCTATAACCAGATACTTTTCCATCACCATTGCAATGAACTAGCATTTTTACTTTATAATGTCATAAACTCATCCAGATTCATTCCCAATTGACCTGCTTATGTCCTAGACTGTCTATCTCACCACCTCTTCAGTTTATTAACTTCTTTTACCACTTACAATTTGGTTACCACTCCTGACTGCCACATGAACATCTCCATTTGCTCTCTTGAGATAATCCCTGGTGAAATCTTTAAATTTGTCAATGGCACATTTGGTCCCAGGATACTCTCAATTAAGAGCTAACTGATAACTGGTCCCTTTCTTTAGTTACGCCCCTCCTCAATAAGCATGCACAGAGTCCCTGATGAAAACAGCAGAAACCAATATTTTGTCTGATGTTGTCTGAACCACAGTGACAGGAGATAAGACCTGAAGTTCTGAACCTACAGGTCCTGCTCTGTTATCCACCTGTCAGCAGCAGCAGCAGCAGTTTAAAACTGCTGTTGCAGACATGCTTATATGCACCATCTACAGGGAAGCAAAATTCCCCTAATCTGAACAAAGCAGTCATTTTAACGCAAACCACAATGTTTCTCTAAAATTTTGTTTAATTTTTCAAGAGTGATTTGTAACAGTTTTGGAAGCCACAGATATATGCTCATGGATAGTGACGTTACTAAATAATGATGCCTGTCGAGCGTTTTGTATAGCGTTTGTCAGAGCATAACATCATCAATCTTTGCAGGTCTCTAGATCAAAAGTAGGCTGAAGGAACCTTTGAAAAGTAGCTCCTGGGAATTACTACATGAACTACAGTGAAATTGTATAGATGAGAACACACCATGTTGGTATGTTTCAATGGCTCAGGATGGTGCATGCTTGTCAGCAGAAGAGAGAACATGTAATGGCAGCAAAGCATGTTTGAGCCGTTTACAATTAAGGTCATTCTAAATTCACAAACCTCTCTACAACCTGCTTTCTGCTTGTCCTCTGTTCATTTTTGACAAGGCAATGTACCCCAGGGTAAAGCCAGGCGCATTAACCTTGCCCATCCTCCAGGAGCATCTGCTGCAGGGTACCCTCCATCAAGGCTACCCTTCCACCAGGGGTGTGACAGGTCCTCTGTCACACCTCGGCCTCACAACTCGGTGCTAAAGATGGATGGGTAAGAGTCCCAGTACCCAGGTGAACTGCAGTGGGCCCTCTCTGCCTTGATGCTGGTAGTTGCCAGCCTACAAACTGACCAGGCTGGAGCTGACAGCTACCTGGCCCAATCACTAAGCTGGATTATGCAGGAGAGAGCTGCCAACACCCTTCTGGTACTAGGACCACAGGCCTTACAACAATTACTCAGCAGATCTGATTCTGAGAAAAATACTAACAGTATAAGGTAGAGCCGACTGGCATACAGTGGGTACGGAAATATTCAGACCCCTTTAAATTTTTCACTCTTTGTTTCATTGCAGCCATTTTCCAAAAATCAAAAAAGTTCATTTTATTTCTCAGTAATGTACACTCAGCACCCCATCTTGACAGAAAAAAACAGAAATGTAGAAATTTTTGCAAATTTATTAAAAAAGAAAAACTGAAATATCACATGGTCATAAGTATTCAGACCCTTTGCCGTGACACTCATATTTAACTCAGGTGCTGTCTATTTCTTCTGATCATCCTTGAGATGGTTCTACACCTTCATTTGAGTCCAGCTGTGTTTGATTATACTGATTGGACTTGATTAGGAAAGCCACACACCTGTCTATATAAGACCTTACAGCTCACAGTGCATGTCAGAGCAAATGAGAATCATGAGGTCAAAGGAACTGCCTGAAGAGCTCAGAGACAGAATTGTGGCAAGGCACAGATCTGGCCAAGGTTACAAAAAAATTTCTGCTGCACTTAAGGTTCCTAAGAGCACAGTGGCCTCCATAATCCTCAAATGGAAGACGTTTGGGACGACCAGAACCCTTCCTAGAGCTGGCCGTCCGGCCAAACTGAGCTATCGGGGGAGAAGAGCCTTGGTGAGAGAGGTAAAGAAGAACCCAAAGGTCACTGTGGCTGAGCTCCAGAGATGCAGTCGGGAGATGGGAGAAAGTTGTAGTAAGTCAACCATCACTGCAGCAATCCACCAGTCGGGGCTTTATGGCAGAGTGGCCCGACGGAAGCCTCTCCTCAGTGCAAGACACATGAAAGCCGCATGGAGTTTGCTAAAAAACACATGAAGGACTCCAAGATGGTGATAAATAAGATCCTCTGGTCTGATGAGACCAAGATAGAACTTTTTGGCCTTAATTCTAAGCGGTATGTGTGGAGAAAACCAGGCACTGCTCATCACCTGTCCAATACAGTCTCAACAGTGAAGCATGGTGGTGGCAGCATCATGCTGTGGGGGTGTTTTTCAGCTGCAGGGACAGGACGACTGGTTGCAATCGAGGGAAAGATGAATGCGGCCAAGTACAGGGATATCCTGGACGAAAACCTTTTCCAGAGTGCTCTGGACCTCAGACTAGGCCAAAGGTTTACCTTCCAACAAGACAATGACACTAAGCACACCACTAAAATAACGAAGGAGTAGCTTCACAACAACTCCGTGGCTGTTCTTGAATGGTCCAGCCAGAGCCCTGACTTAAACCCAATTGAGCATCTCTGGAGAGACCTGAAAATGGCTGTCCACCAACGTTTACCATCCAACCTGACAGAACTGGAGAGGATCTGCAAGGAGGAATGGCAGAGGATACCAAATCCAGATGTGAAAAACTTGTTGCATCTTCCCAAAACGACTGGCTGTATTAGATCAAAAGGGTGCTTCTACTAAATACTGAGCAAAGGGTCTGAATACTTATGACCATGTGATATTTCAGTTTTTCTTTTAATAAATTTGCAAAAATTTCTACATTTCTGTTTTTTTCTGTCAAGATGGGGTGCTGAGTGTACATTACTGAGAAATAAAATGAACTTTTTTGATTTTTGGAAAATGGCTGCAATGAAACAAAGAGTGAAAAATTTAAAGGGGTCTGAATACTTTCCGTACCCACTGTATATAGAGGTTGTGTAAACACTTACTTTAAATACTCAAGGTGACTTCAAGGTGGTACCCCACTGCCTACTGATCTGAGGGGGATGCTGGTAATGAGCTGGCGTGATTGATCAGAGGTTGTCAGGGACATCAGCTTGGGTGTGGCCAGTAATGCTCACCAGTCAGCATGGGACCACCATCAGAGGGCAGCTGTGATTGGACACAAGTTACAGGGATGTCCTATACCACGCTACTCACTACATCAGCCCTCCAGAGGAAGAGGATTCGAGAAATCCCACATACTGCTTTTTTCCTTTTGTGGGGGGTTTGTTTTGAGGGGCTGGCCTATGCTTTATTGGCACAAAGGTTTGGCTTTGATGTGTTCAGATACTTCACTGTTAGTGTCTGTTTTTGTATGTTGTGGCAGTGTACTGTGGTTTTATGTTTCCCATTTTGCTGAATAACTATAGGATGTGATAATTGCGTGGAGCCACAGATAATAACAGAGATTGTTAGAGGAAAACACAATTTTCTTGTTTGTTTTTTTTGTCAGTTTTCTGCTGCCTTCTTTTTGCGCCGTTTTGTTATTCCCATGTTGTTTTCACACTTTTATTGTGTGTGTCTCTCGGGAGTCTGTGTTCATAGGCACAGTAAGATTGCCTCTAAACGGACCGCTGGTCTCTCTTGGTAGGAGATAGAGTAGCCATTATTCAGGCCCTGGCCTCCTCCCAGCTTGCCTGGTCACCCATCCCCAGCTGAGTGACAATGAGGCTGGGCCGCAGAGGAGGCTCAGGGAGGCGAATATGACAGGGCGCAGGCGGCTGTGAATTTGGATGGAGGTGTTGCTGGGGAGGTGTAGGTGGTGTTTGGTAGGAGGGGAGGAGGAGTGTAGCCACAGAAACCTGGATCCAGGGCCTGTCAGCGAGGTGGCAGAGCGGACAGACTGCTCTGTGCTGAGCTCTCCCCACTCAAGAGCCCAGTAACACTTAACCACCATGGAACATCCAAAAACGTTACTGCTCAGTGACTGCTCAGTCCAGGACTGCACATCTGAGAAGCAACTTGGCCCAGGGGCTCAGCAGAGTGAAGTGTAACTAATACAGGAGACAATAAATAAATGTGGCCATAGCCTATATCAAAACTCAAGACAGTGTTAAAATGGCAGCCTTTCTTATGAATTTGCAATACAAAAAGCAGTTTAGGTATCAATCCTTGCCTCAACACTTTTCGATAAAATATTTTTCTCATACAAATCACTGTTACTGCTCTAACTCACCAGAAAGGCTCAACATGTTAATGATTCATTTTCCCTTTGAAGGAAATTGATAATACACTACCTTGCACCCAGTCATATTCATGGCTGATGATGTGAGTTTGTGGTGGTTATTAGAGCTTGATTCTATGTTGAGCAAATTGACAATATAGCTGGGATTTGTAGATGACCAAAGCTCCCAAGAATCCAACTGCAAACCCAGCAATTATTTACGCAAGTTATGCAGACCCTATGGGAAGAGTCATTCCTTTAAGGGAATTGCAGTGACTGGGCTCAATTCACAGGGAGCTGATAGTATATAATGTGTGTGTGAGTGCATCCTTGGGTTCACTGAAAGGTTTCTTTGCTTTTTTTGTTCTGTATGATGCTTTTTTAAAAAGGTTAATTGAATCTGTTGACCTCAGAAATGCTTATTTTCTTCCATTCAGGAAAAAAAAACATTAGTCTCACTTCCAGCAAAGAGCAAAAAACTCTGTGATATACCAACATTTTCTAGCCATACTAGAGTGGCATTTAGTGTAGTGTCCTCAAAAGTAAGCAAAACAAGATATCTTTTTTATTCATCGTACACCGGTGTATCCCATACTTTGTAGCACAAATAAAATGCACAAAACCTTCTTCATGCAACCAAACACGTAACTGTGTAGGTAGAAACATTGCTGTGAGAACATTGGGTTTCCTTGAATTATGCTCCTCTCATCCCAGCCATCGATCAGCACCTTCGTGTGACGGCAGGAAATCACATCATATTACTACCCCTTCGCTAATGTCGTTAGCGGATATTGTTCTGGGGCGAAGTGTGGACTTGCCCAATGTGATTAGACCGTATGATGAATTTGCCCTGTTGTTTGGAGACTGTTAACTGACTAGAATGATTGACCTGAACCAAGAGCCTTCTGGGCATTTATTGATGTTCCCCGAGTGTTATTCCTTTAATGACTGCACTCTGATCATTGCTAGCTTTATGGCTTGAGGGAAGCCAAGTTGAGTTAGCAAAGTTAGACTAAATGGAGTTTTAGAAGTCCATGGTCACAAAGCAGGGTTATTGTTCACACATGTGGAATGGCAGTGTTCATTCCCTGGATTTCTGTTTTTAGTCAATGTTTGTGATGACCGTAAGGGCTCTCAGATAGGTAAAAGAGAGCCAAATGCCTGGAAGGCTCGGTCTTTTGTACCTCTGAGGACGTTAGGCCTCTCTTGGGTTGAGGTCTGGCAGGTTTAGCTAAGACAGAGTGGTCAGGGCACACTATGAGTCCTGTAGTTTTATTTTCAGTAGCCGCAATAGGTACACAAAAGAGGAGAGATCAAAGGGTTGAGAATTATCAGAGTTTCTGAGATTCACCAGCAACCGACCTTTCTTCTTACCTCTTTCTACAATATACATTTCAGTATATGACATTGTGTTTGTGTGTGTGCAACAGCCTATGCCCTGTGTAGGCTGAAGTGTGTTCTGTCAATCAGTGGTTATCTGTGCACTCAAACACTCCCAAGAGTCAGGCCCTTACTTGTTAAATTGACTCTCCCAGGACATTTTTGAGATCTGGGGAATGTGGAAAAACATACAGCAGAATCATAACAACACTTCCGAACAGAAGATGGGTAGCAAGTGTATCACCCACCCACCTGCTCACATGCTCAGTCTGCCCAGCCAAGTACGGTTCAAAAACACCTGGTTTGAATGGCAAAATTAACACAGGTTTTAGTAGGTAAAAAACAAAGCTAGACACTATTAACGTGTCTTAGTCTTTCAGCAAATAAACAATTTGCTTTGTTTGCTTACTGTGTTTGTGGTTTGAGTCCAGCTGGGGACATTATTTTGCATATCGTTCTATATCTCTCTCTATCCTTATTTCTTCTCTGTCGTCTCCCTCATACCATAAAGGCATAAAATGCCCCCAGAACACTTTTATTTTCAACTCCACATCTCATTTAAAGCAATACAATTTATTATTCCTGCCGCTGGTTTTGGCAGCGTTCGTAGGTGGACACAGGAAACTGCTCGATGCTATTGTAATGTTTTCTGCTGTTTGAACTGCTGCAGTCCACTGTTAATTAAGAGCCAGACAAGAACTCTGTTTATTCCAGTTTCTGTATTATTTACATATTCCAATGTGCCATCTGCACACATATGAAATGTGTTATACTGCAACTTCAGTTTGTATAACACTGTCAAAAGCAAATCTGTCTAGTAAAAAAAGTTTGAATGACTCATAGCTTCAGTTATCATCCATGATGCCTTATTAATTGATTTTTTGGCAACCCTTATAACTGGTTGCTTGAGCCATTTACATTTACAAGGTGCTGTTTGATTTCTCTCCTTTAATACTATAAATATTGTACCTTTTACAGTGTGCATGGATGACAGCTGGTTTCTGCCATAGATAGCAAATCACATGTGTTATAATTCTCCCTGGGGGGTGGGTTGACTTACTGTTGGCTGAAATGTTGGATTTACTCATTCACAGTGAGTCACTACAGTACAATATTGTGGCAATTATCTCTTCTGTTGCAAGCTGCCTTATAAAAGCAACAAATCCTACGTGCTGATCCCTCTGTACCTAAGCGACAGGGAAAGAGGTTCTAATGCCTCTGAAACATGGTACAGAGCATCAGAAAACAGACCACGCTTTTGTTCCTTCAGTATTAGGTCGTATCTTTTTGAAGCCATCTTCATTTTCTGTAATCTGCAGCCCTGAGACAAAGGCCAATAACCCTCCTCTTTAGAGTTAACAAAGCTCATGCTTACATAATAATAACAATGCCCCATCCTCTTGTTTTGTTACTCTACTGAAAGTTTTAAAACAATTACAATGATCAGTATTTTTTACATTCAAAGGTTAATAGAACATATTTTTTATATGCATGGAAAATAATATAGAGGGTGTCTTAATTATATGATAGATATTTTTTATAACATACCCAATACACTGAACCATGTTAAGTGCAGTATAGATTATACACATGTCTAACAAAAATCTTAAGTATTCTATTGAAATCTACAAAATCTCTCTCTCTACTGCCGTACATATTTATAGGTTACACAAACTTCATTAGCAGTTTGTGTGGTGGATAACAGCCCTTACGTATCAAGCTGTTGTGGTACATATGCTTATAAATGTCTCACATAGCCGACTCCTTTGTGTGAGAACACTGCCCACATGCCTATTAGAGTGTGTCTGGCCCATTAGTTGCATTTAAGCATGCATATAATGTCCATGTGGTCGTGGTGACCACCAATCACCCATTAACCCCCCTCCCCACACACACACACACACACACACACACACACACACACACACAGACCCTGTCCATAACCACCACACACCCCAGATGTGTAGTTGCCCACCATCAGAGGAGAGAAAGTCGATTGTGCCGCATGTTGATTTGAAAACACACTCGCCATGTGCCAACTGCCCACACAGTGCAATCAGCTCCTGCCTACAGGTACACAGGCATTGAAGAAAACACATTGTTGCGATACAGTGAGAAAAGGAAACAAGCACACTGTACATGGATAAAAAAATACCACGTGAGACAAGCTTAAACTGTCATGGCTACCTTTACAATACAAGGCACCAACGTGCAGAAGCAAATGAATATTTATCACTTGTATTCTCAGTGTTTAAATGTGCATTAGTAAACACCGTCCACCTGAAGACACAGGCCATTGCAAAAATCATTGAACATGACATTTGTTATATATTCATGAATATATTACACAAATGATGAATGCATGTTTGCCTAATGATGTTATTCGATTAAAATGTATCATAGATGCTGTCATTTTACTTATATCCAATGCTCCAGAAAGTATAAATCTTACAGAGTTACATGCAGAATGTTTTTGCATTTTGCTCTGTCGCTTTCAATTGTTGCACACACAGCAGGAAGATTATGGCTACTTTAACAATGTAGGGATTGGAGAATCCATGAATACTTAATAAGTGTCTGGTAAAAATGATGTAATGGTGAGTAAGCCCCTGAAAGCCATTAGTTAGAAAAGTTAAACCTGAACCATTTTTCTGCTCCAATTCACCTTTTGGTAGTATCCTTATGAGTCTTCTTTGTGCTCCAATGGTGTCTGTACACACAACATAGTGAGTCTCTGGTTTAATGTGTGCTTGTCTGTGTTTGTGTCAGAAATACATCTGTTAGTTTATTATGAAAACAAACGCAGACTGTCGAGATTTGATCATTCAATATGATGCACCAGGACAAGGGCCGTTTGGTATTCACTTTGAATGTCTGTTTACCACTGATGTCAGCCTTTCAACTGTTGGAATAAAACATTGTAGGTCCCTCGCACAGTAGCCCTGAGCTCCGCCATACGTTTGCATACAAGGATCTGAGCCTCAGTGGAACTGACAGTATCACTTCATGACTTGCTGTACGCACAGTGGCAATCCTTTGATCACCATCACTTTGAGTGGTGGATGTGAGACACCCTTACAATGGGAGGCATTTGGCCCCCACCATAATGTGGTAAGTACTCTTCTTAAGGACACTTTTGTAAGTACATTTATATTTCTACTCCACTACAATTCAGAGGCAAATGTACATTGTGCGCCACTACATTTATTTGATAACTTTAGTTACTAGTTACTTTGCAGATTCAGATTAATAATAATAATAATTAATAATAATACATATACAATCAACATATGATGTATTATCATAGTTCAAGATAAGTCAGGAGAGAGATTCACAAGCTACCCAGCAGTATATAAAATAATAAAATGAGCCCCACGATTTCCAGCTGGAACATTAACGTGATATACAGATGAATGAATGTGAATCAATCATTTTTGTCCAAAAGTATAATTCTTTCTATAATTAAACGAGACATTCTGCTTAATGGCTACATTTACTTTTGGTACTTCAAGTATACATTGTTGTTTATAATTATGTACTTTACTTAAGTAATTTTTAATGCATGACTTTTACTTGTAGCAGAGAACACCCTGTGGTATTGCTACTTTTACTAAAGCAATAGATCTGAGTACTTCCACCCCCACTGCTGAATACAGCCAGTTACAGCAGGAAGCATTTAGTGATTCATGCAATATTTGACACATCCCAGTGGCTCTCTCTCTCTCTGTTCCCTTTCTTTCAATCAGTTCCTCCGTGTATGCGTATGTCTTTTACAGACAGATGAGAATGAGACTCCTTCATCCTGTTCAACTCCATTAAGCAGCTAGTGTGCCTCAGTTCACCACAAATCATAATCTGCTCATGGTGAGAGGAACTATTTAGCATGGATGGGACTTGATGCCAAAGAGTCACATTGAGTTTAAGTGAGGGTGTGTGTGTGTGTGTGAGAGAGAGAGAGAGAGCGAGAGAGTCAAACTGAATTGTTTGCATGTCAAACCTAACACACATCATATCTACACCCATGTCACCACTTGTGCCAAACGTGTATCGCTATCACTATCTTGCTGGAGATGTGACATTTCTTGGCAAATGGATGACTGCTTTTTCAATCTTCAGTCAAAACATGGAGTGTGTCGGGTGCTTCCTTTTTCACCTCAGAAGGGGGTGGGGGGGGTCAGATCAAGACCTCCATCTGTGCAGACCTCAGAGAGAGACACTGCATGACTTGTCAGCCACCGCTGCAGCACGTTATATTGATAAATATTGCCCGAATTGAGATACAACAGGCTGGAGTGTCACTGCAGCAAAAAACTGCTCCCTACATCTCCCAAGTCAACAAGATGGATCTATTGCTGTGTTGCTTTAGTCAAAAGAGTTTATGTGATTTCTCTGTTTTTGGAAGCTTGTCTCACAAATTTTGCTGCTGGTAACAAGAAAAACAACAATTGAGAGTGATTGACAGAGAGGGTAGAAATGTGCAGAAGACTAAGACCGAAGGAAATACAGAAGCCAATTAATTCATGATATGTTTGCTGTCTGTTTTCTGTTTGTTGCTCTTACCCTGTTTCTCTCTAACACCCTCTTTAAGGCCATTATTAGCATGCTTGAGTCTTCAATTCCCTCAGTGCTCTTGGGGAGGCTCTCATCCACCCAGTTCATATTTAGTCTCCTGAATTAAACATTCATAACTCAGGTATGTGGTCTTAAAAACAATGAGTGCTGCTGTTTCAGAAAAGGCCCGCATCAATCACAAGTCCGAAGAAGCCAAGCATGAGAAAAAAACAACCGCCCTTGTCAAAGCAATTTGGGCTCACCTCAGGGGCAGCGTGGGGGTCACGGGCACCGGTTCCGCAGTAGGATCCACAGGAACTAACAACATCATTTGCATTTTCTGGGACCACCCATGTCTCAGTGGGATTATTATTTTGCCTTTCAGCTGGTTTATCTCTTAAATACACAGAGCCATACAGTAGTACAGCCTCATGTTAGCGCTGCCTGGTTTATTTCAGACTTCAGCCACCCTCTGTTATGTAACCTACCTCTCAGCCCCCGCTATTTTTCTAAACACATTAGTGCTGAATTATGGGTATGCATCATGTAATTATTGAAGAAATGCCCACAGAAAAGGCACTCCCAAGAGACTCAACTGTTGTTATTGCTGTTATTATTATCATCATTAGTGCTATCAGCTTGACTGGGGAATAAATATTCTGGCTCTCAATTGTAGGACAATTGCTGATTAATCCAGAACAAATAAGGCCTTGCAATTTGTGGCTCAAGAACAGGCACAAAGAGTTCCTCTGCTCAGTAACCACCCTCTGTCTCATACCACATCGGCCCTTCTCCCACTCTCCCTCGTCCTCTCCAATACTATTGAATCTCTAATTAAACCACTAACAGGAGAAGAAGGGAGCACCTTGGGATGCTCTGACCACCCACCAATAAACCTCTATAAGAACCTAACAAGATCCCCCTCTTCTGTCATCTTCCCTGTGTCCCTCACTTGCAGTTGGACTCACAACTATTTGCTTTGATTGCATTAAATAGTGCATTTCAATTTGTGGTCTAATTGAGAGCCTGTCAGACCCCCTACCACTTTCAAATTTCACACCCCTGCGGGTATCCTTGCATGAGTAGGAAGAATCTACACACAGGGAAAACACAGTTTTCATGTCAAATGTACATAAAACCTTGGGTGGATACATGCAGATTCTGGTGCTTTCAGTAAGTGGTGAACAGTGGAGTCACTGCAGGCCTTTCCTCTTTCTTTGCTCTCTTTCAGTTATATATATATATAGACAGACAGCTGATAGACAGACAGCTGCCACACACTTTAGCATGCGATGCAGGTGCTGTTTGGTTGCCTAAAGGCTCCCCAGCACTGGAGAGAAGGCGGAGCCTCCATGTTCCCTCTGCCAATGAAGAAAGGGAACAGGTGAAAACAGAAAAAGGAAATTAGTAACAGTCTGCTCAGTCACACACACGCATTGGCAATTGCTGTGTCCCTGCAGAATGCACAGATTCTCCAAATTGTTTGTCTTAAAAACACAATTTTGAACAAAGTGGAACAAAGCAAGGGTTATATTGTACATACTTGAAACTGTTTGGTAAAGTGCCAGCAGGTGTACGTAGCAGAGCTCGTCCTCCAAATGAGAGTTGGCGCACAGCTTCAATCAGAACTGAGTGTGAGGACGATGTAAAAATAGTGTTGGCAGTCAGCAAAAATCACTCAAATGTGGAAGGATAGGTTTGGATTTTTCAAGTCGGTCTAAATACAACACTTACAACACACCACATGTCCTGTTGAAGGAGTAATTGGATGCTGTAATTATTCTCCTCATCTCCATAATGGCCATGTAGACAACCAATGGGTATCTTCAAAAGTATTTTCAGTTCCAAATTCTTTCTTTGTGTTTCCTTGCAACACGCGCGATAAACCCATACACATGGATACCCTACACAGCCTCATATTAGCTTCAGCTAAACTTTAGAATGTATTTTTGTGCTGAACTGGAACTGTGGATTTTGTCCTTTATTTGTTACAGTCAGAGCTGGAGACTGGCATTAAAACCCACAGTAAATGATTTTTTTGTGGCCACTTGAGAGCAGCAGAGACAAGCTGAAAACAAGTTTTATATATATAGTGGTAGTAGAGATATAGAAAGATACAGAAAGAAAATGGGAGGGGAAACTTTTTTTAACTCACAATAGAGAATTGTATTAAGGTGAAATTATCAGAAGCTATCCTTTAAAGCTTTAGGAACAACCATGTATTATTAAACCAACAAAACCATTATGTTTTCATATATACAGTAAATGTCATAAATAAATACACCCACCTTGTGTTGGATGTTATTTTCAGAGCCTGACTATACAAAATCTTAGTCAGCATCTTGACCGTTGCCATTTTCCTGTTTCCATGCGGGTTGCATTCATGATGCAGGCAGATGTCACCTTAGAATGAGTGTAGGTGTTGAAGTGTAGGTGTTATTGAAAGAGGAGAGAGAGAGAGAAGCAGACAGGGTCCAGTTGTGACAAAAGTGAGTCAGCCAAAGGAAACGGGGCTGGTTGCTGCCTTCCTTCCTTCCTTCCACCTCCTCCTCCTCTCTGTAACTCTGTTGGGATTTAGTTATTGTCTATTTTTTCTCCTGTTTGGCAGGTAGTTTTGCCTGATAAATGAGCAGCAGTTGAATCGAACAAACAGAGCAGAGGAAATTGCATTCAACAGTAAAAGTTTCCTTCTCTTCTTTCCACCCTCACACTTTTATTCTTTTTCTTTTCTGCTTTAACGTCTTTGACGGTGACAGTTGAACGGGATAGGTGACAGTGTTTGGTGGTGCTACTAGAGCTTGGAAAAGAATGTAGGGGACTATTTTATGTCTGGCAAAATGGAAATGTTTAGAACTAGCACTCACATACTGTACCCTGCTACCAATACAAGAAAGCTGTAAAAGCCCTCCTCCTGCCGATGCCAGAAACAGGCTCATTTTCTCACTGAGATGAAGAAAAAGAAATGTCTTTCAACCTGCATCCGCTCTTCTATGCTGAGAACAAGGGAAGCTTTCAGTTTAAGTGGAGTATCAGGAGAAAGGGTGAGTGAGAGAAACAGACAGGGAAGAAGAGGGAAAGTGAACGAGGCAGTGAGCTTGGTTCGGGAGCCATTTCATCACTCATTGTGTTGTGAGACTGTCCCACTGCTTTGGCTCAGCGATGCCAACTGCTCGGAGGAAAGCAACCTGCTGAGTGCTGTCTATTGGATGCCACCATGAGAAGATTTGAGGCAACATAAAATGGGCAGTTTTGCATAATGCCAACTTTATTTCTGCTGGAGAAATTTTCTAAACTTCTCTGCTCTGTATTGAAGTCAAGAAAAACTGCCACTTTCAGCCTTTTGGACATTAATGTTTCTGCTAATGTGGTTCATTGCCTCTGGACTGAGCTGAAGTTACAAGTACAGTGTCACTTTCTTTTGAATTCAAACATTGGACATCTGCAGTGGTGAAAAGCAATTTCACCACTGCAGGTGAACTCCCATTGTGAAAATTGTGTTTTGAATAATGACTGAAACAATAGTCACCTAACTGTGTACTGACCCTGTTTCTTTTCACCGCGTGTCAGCTATTCTTGCTCAAAATTTAATTTGGTTTTCTTTTGTTCACCACTCACGCTTTTGCAGGGAGTCACATGTGACGTAGTCTTACCTAATAAAACTAGGTCGAAACCTAGTACTAGCTGGACCGTGTATGGTCAATGTGCTGTTTTCTGGCCAAATTGTTACACGCATAGTCAGTGGCAATGTCGATAAATGCAATTTTCTGTAGGGGTCCCAGTAATATTTGTCCTTAAAGTGTGATGAGGAAGAATATTACATGTCATGGTTAAGCTGCATATGAGTAAAACTTTTTTTTAGATTAATGCAGCTGCAAGAACAACACTTTCCACTCATATCTTGAAATATTTGGTTTGAAACAGAACTAATTATAATATAGTAATTCTATTAACTCTCTCCTGCTCTTTTATTCATTACTGACTGTGGGATGCGTCGTTTTTCTATGACTCCCTCTGTGTTGGGTGTTATGTCAGAGTGACTGTTACTTGGAATGTTTTAACTGTGCGCTTCCCCCCATGCCTCTGGGCTGATGGAGTACTGTTTTAAGTACTCTGCTCTGTGCTGGACTATTACAGTCCGCAATCATCATCTCTGAATCTGACAGCAGTGGGTTTTATGTTGTATTCCAGTTTCATTCATGATGAATATCATGCATTGTACTGTCTATGTCATCTGTGCACATATGATGTACTGTGATGTGCACTGGACCATGATGCATTGGCGATGCATAGACCCAGTATGCATGAACCAAATCCTGCTTCTGCCCTTATCCCATTACTGATAGCCTTAAAAAAGTCAGATTTTATGATTAGGCGCAGCCCTCTAAGCTGTGGGCCTCACTGGGGTGGGGCCCACATAGTAAGAGGGCATAGACTAAACGTCTTCAGTCCTGCCGAGTGAAGGATGAACCCACTAGCGATAGCCTTAGAGGCCTGTGCCTGTATTCATAGAGTCTGGAGTTATGGTACATGTTTCAGTTTACAGTGTTTCTCTAAGAAACATGTTTGTCGGCAAGTAACCTGTTATGTGTGTAACTGTTCACTGTTATGTGTGTGCGGTGTGTATGCGCTAATTGCCCCAGTGAAAGAGTGTTTCCTTTGCAGCCAGAGCTCATCCCTTCAATATGACCCCTAAGTCAGAACTAAAAAGGATCTCCAACACAGGACCTTCATTATGCCACAACCCCATGCAAATCAACCACTCTGACAATCTCCAGTGTTTCAAAAAGCCTTTCTGTAAAGGTTAGAAGGGTCCCCGTCTGCCTGTCTCTGAGTCGTCCTTTTTCAAGGTGAGCTCCCCAGTACCATCATAATTGAAAATTAAGTATTTGCCGCGGTATAATTAAATGGTGACTTCTGAACTCAAATGAGACCTCAGACGCATATTAAGAGATTAGGAGGCTTGGATCTATTCATACACACATGCTCGCACACACAGACATGCACGGTCAAACACACACATACAATGACAAGGTAACAAACGGTGACAGCTTCTTAATTATCACCCTGCCCAAGTCGTTAAAGCACAGCCTCCTACATCACCTTTCGATTTCTACAGCCCATAAGTTCAGAGAATATCTCATTTATTTTTAATTAATTATCAGATAGCCCCATAAAGGTGGTGGTAATGACGAGGGAGAGGGCTAGACAGCTCTTCAGGGACTAATTCGGGGGTGGGGGACTGAATTTGTGAACTTTCAGTTTTGGGTAAGGAGGAATCAAAAAAGTTGTTACTCTTATGAAATAGATATATTTTTAAAGCACTATTTATAACATGTGGACAAACAGTTAAGACCACACCGTGGATATTTTTGGAAGCTTTTATCTAGTAGACATGGTTACAAATGGTCCCTGCATAGCAGCTTAATTGAAACAGATTAGTCAAGGCTTCTGGACCATCTTTTGAAAGTGCTCACCAAGTAATGTTATTTTCATTTACTGACCACTTGCTACCTAATGTCTCAGTTCCAATTATCTCACACTGCAGAAAACTGTGAAATACTATTATTACCTTCACTATTATAGATTCCTAATGAATCATAAATTAAAGTGGAGGATATTTTGATATGTGGAACAGAGAGAAAAATGCCAAGAGCCTTTTCTTATTTCAACAAATGGAATTATCAGTGGAGTTTAGTTAGTATAAATCTTTTAGCAATGTTAATATAAATATGATTAATGATTATGGATGTAGTCATTTTTATTCAGAATTATCCATTAGTTTGATAGGGCACACTTAAATTTCACTTTCTCATTCATTTCATTCCTCTTTTTCAAATCTTGGCTGCCTCAGTCAAATTTGGCAAATATCACTTTTTACAAAATAAATATGTAGAAGTTGACAGGGCATTGATGTCACATCATCTGTAAAGTGAAAATGATTGTCACTGTTACGGAATGATATGTTATATTCCTCGTCTATGCTCTGCTGTTGATGTAGTGTTTTAAGTTGGGTGAAATGGCAGATGGACTTCAGTCTAGTAATAGCATCACTTAACTGGGATCAGCACCAAACCATAACACTCACATCAGTCCCATTGTTATGTGTGATACTTTAAGCTCAGCAGTGGTTTAAATCGATTAGCACGCAGTGTCTCCTACTTAGCCAGAAAGGACCGCGTTTAAAACAAATCACACCAGCTCTTAATCTTGGCGAGGGCAGAGCAAAGGCAATCAATAGCATTAGAATGTAGTTCTTTCTCCCACTTATCTTGGTCTCATTCTGTAAAATAAGGAGTAGCGAGAACAGGAGTCTTGAAAAGGCTTTGTGCATAA